>NW_027327981.1:300000-600000 GCF_047675955.1 Chlorocebus sabaeus
AAACCTTTCGCTAAGGCTGTTCTTGTGGAGTTGGCAAAGGGATATTTGGAAGCCCATAGAGGGCTATGGTGTAAAAGGAAATATCTTCCGTTCAAAACTGGAAAGAAGCTTTCTGAGAAACTGCTCTGTGTTCTGTTAATTCATCTCACAGAGTTACATCTTTCCCTTCAAGAAGTCTTTCGCTAAGGCTGTTCTTGTGGAATTGGCAAAGGGATATTTGGAAGCCCATAGAGGGCTATGGTGAAAAAGGAAATATCTTCCGTTCAAAACTGGAAAGATGCTTTCTGAGAAACTGCTGTGTGTTCTGTTAATTCATCTCACAGAGTTACATCTTTCCCTTCAAGAAGCCTTTCGCTAAGGCTGTTCTTGTGGAATTGGCAAAGGAATATTTGGAAGTCCATAGAGTGCTAGGGTGAAAAAGGAAATATCTTCCGTTCAAAACTGGAAAGAAGCTTTCTGAGAAACTGCTCTGTGTTCTGTGAATTCATCTCACAGAGTTACATCTTTCCCTTCAAGAAGCCTTTCGCTAAGGCTGTTCTTGTGGAATTGGCAAAGGGATATTTGGAAGCCCATAGAGGGCTATTATGAAAAGGGAAATATCTTCCGTTCAAAACTGGAAAGAAGCTTTCTGAGAAACTGCTCTGTGTTCTGTTAATTCATCTCACAGAGTTACATCTTTCCCTTCAAGAAGCCTTTCGCTATGGCTGTTCTTGTGGAATTTGCAAAGGGATATTTGGAAGCCCCTAGAGGGCTATGGTGAAAAAGGAAATATCTTCCGTTGAAAACTGGAAAGAAGCTTTCTGAGAAACTGCTCTGTGTTCTGTTAATTCATCTCACAGCGTTACATCTTTCCCTTCAAGAAGCCTTTCGCTAAGGCTGTTCTTGTGGAATTGGCAAAGGGATATTTCTAAGCCCATAGAGTGCTATGGTGAAAAAGGAAATATCTTCCGTTCTAAACTGGAAAGAAGCTTTCAGAGAAACTGCTCTGTGTTCTGTTAATTCATCTCACAGAGTTACATCTTTCCCTTCAAGAAGCCTTTCGCTAAGGCTGTTCTTGTGGAATTGGCAAAGGGATATTTGGAAGCCCCTAGAGGGCTATGGTGAAAAGGGAAATATCTTCCGTTCAAAACTGGAAAGAACCTTTCTGAGAAACTACTCTGTGTTCTGTTAATTCATCTCACAGAGTTACATCTTTCCCTTCAAGAAGCCTTTCGCTAAGGCTTTTCTTGTGCAATTGGCAAAGGGATATTTGGAAGCCCATAGAGGGCTATGGTGAAAAAGGAAATATCTTCCGTTCAAAACTGGAAAGAAGCTTTCTGAGAAACTGCTCTGTGTTCTGTTAATTCATCTCACAGAGTTACATCTTTCTCTTCAAGATGCCTTTCGCTAAAGTTGTTCTTGGGGAATTGGCAAAGGGATATTTGGAGGCCCATAGAGGCCTTGGTGAAAAAGGAAATATCTTCCGTTCAAAACTGGAAAGAAGCTTTCTGAGAAACTGCTCTGTGTTCTGTTAATTCATCTCACAGAGTTACATCTTTCCCTTCAGGAATTCTTTCGCTAAGGCTGTTCTTGTGGAATTGGCAAAGGGATATTTGGAAGCCCATAGAGGGCTATGTTGAAAAAGGAAATATCATCCGTTCAAAACTGGAAAGAAGCTTTCTGAGAAACTGCTCTGTGTTCTGTTAATTCATCTCACAGAGTTACATCTTTCCCTTCAAGAAGCCTTTCGCTAACACTGTTCTTGCGGAATTGGCAAAGGGATACTTCGAAGCCCATAGAGGGCTATGGTGAAAAAAGAAATATCATCCGTTGAAAACTGGAAAGAAGCTTTCTGAGAAACTGCTCTGTGTTCTGTAAATTCATCTCACAGAGTTACATCTTTCCCTTCAAGAAGCCTTTCGCTAAGGCTGTTCTTGTGGAATTGGCAAAGGGATATTTGGAAGCCCATAGAGGGCTATGGTGAAAAAGGAAATATCTTCCGTTCAAAACTGGAAAGAAGCTTTCTGAGAAACTGCTCTGTGTTCTGTTAATTCATCTCACAGAGTTACATCTTTCCCTTCAAGAAGCCTTTCGCTAAGGCTGTTCTTGTGGAATTGGCAAAAGGATATTTGGAAGCCCATAGAGGGCTATGGTGAAAAAGGAAATATCTTTCGTTCAAAACTGGAAAGAAGCTTTCTGAGAAACTGCTCTGTGTTCTGTTAATTCATCTCACAGAGTTACATCTTTCCCTTCAAGAAGCCTTTTGCTAAGGTTCTTCTTGTGGAATTGGCAAGGGATATTTGGAGGCCGATAGAGGGCTATGGTGAAAAAGGAAATATCTTCCGTTCAAAACTGGAAACAAGCTTTCTGAGAAACTGCTCTGTTTTCTGTTAATTCAACTCACAGAGTTACATCTTTCCCTTCAGGAAGCCTTTTGCTAAGGCTGTTCTTGTGGAATTGGCAAAGGGATATTTGGAAACCCATAGAGGGCTATGGTGAAAAAGGAAATATCTTCCGTTCAAAACTGGAAAGAAGCTTTCGGAGAAACTGCTCTGTGTTCTGTTAATTCATCTCACAGACTTACCTCTTTCCCTTCAAGAAGCCTTTCGCTAAGGGTGTTCTTGTGGAATTGGCAAAGGGATATTTGGAAGCCCATAGAGTGCTATGGTGAAAAAGGAAATATCTTCCGTTCAAAACTTGAAACAAGCTTTCTGATAAACTGCTCTGTGTTCTGTTAATTCATCTCACAGAGTTACATCTTTCCCTTCAAGAAGCCTTTCGCTAAGGCTGTTCTTGTGGAATTGGCAAAGGGATATTTGGAAGCCCATAGAGTGCTATGGTGAAAAAGGAAATATCTTCCGTTCAAAACTGGAAAGAAGCTTTCTGAGAAACTGCTGTGTGTTCTGTTAATTCATCTCACAGAGTTACATCTTTCCCTTCAAGAAGCCTTTTGCTAAGGTTGTTCTTGTGGAATTGGCAAAGGGATATTTGGAGGCCCATAGAGGCCTTGGTGAAAAAGGAAATATCTTCCGTTCAAAACTGGAAAGAAGCTTTCTGAGAAACTGCTCTGTGTAATGTTAATTCATCTCACAGAGTTACATCTTTCCCTTCAAGAAGTCTTTCGCTAAGGCTGTTCTTGTGGAATTGGCAAAGGGATATTTGGAAGCCCATAGAGGGCTATGGTTAAAAAGGAAATATCATCCGTTCAAAACTTGAAAGAAGCTTTCTGAGAAACTGCTCTGTGTTCTGTTAATTCATCTCACAGAGTTACATCTTTCCCTTCAAGAAGCCTTTCGCTAAGGCTGTTCTTGTGGAATTGGCAAAGGGATATTTGGAAGCCCATAGAGTGCTATGGTGAAAAAGGAAATATCTTCCGTTCAAAACTGGAAAGAAGCTTTCTGAGAAACTGCTCTGTGTTCTGTTAATTCATCTCACAGAGTTACATCTTTCCCTTCAAGAAGCCTTTCGCTAAGGCTGTTCTTGTGGAATTGGCAAAGGGATATTTGGAAGCCCTTAGAGGGCTATGGTGAAAAAGGAAATATCTTCCGTTCAAAACTGGAAAGAAGCTTTCTGAGAAACTGCTCTGTGTTCTGTTAATTCATCTCACATAGTTACATCTTTGCCTTCAAGAAGCCTTTCGCTAAGGCTGTTCTTGTGGAATTGGCAAAGGGATATTTGGAAGCCCATAGAGGGCTATGGTGAAAAAGGAAATATCTTCCGTTCAAAACTGGAAAGAAGCTTTCTGAGAAACTGCTCTGTGTTCTGTTAATTCATCTCACAGAGTTACATCTTTCCCTTCAAGAAGCCTTTCGCTAAGGCTGTTCTTGTGGAATTGGCAAAGGGATATTTGGAAGCCCATAGAGGGCTATGGTGAAAAAGGAAATATCTTCCGTTCAAAACTGGAAAGAAGCTTTCTGAGAAACTGCTCTGTGTTCTGTTAATTCATCTCACAGAGTTACATCTTTCCCTTCAAGAAGCCTTTCGCTAAGGCTGTTCTTGTGGAATTGGAAAAGGGATATTTGGAAGCCCATAGAAGGCTATTGTGAAAAAGGAAATATCTTCCGTTCAAAACTGGAAAGAAGCTTTCAGAGAAACTGCTCTATGTTCTGTTAATTCATCTCACAGAGTTACATCTTTCCCTTCAAGAAGCCTTTCGCTAAGGCTGTTCTTGTGGAATTGGCAAAGGGATATTTGGAAGCCCATAGAGGGCTACGGTGAAAAAGGAAATATCTTCCGTTCAAAACTGGAAAGAAGCTTTCTGAGAAACTGCTCTGTGTTCTGTTAATTCATCTCACAGTGTTACATCTTTCCCTTCAAGAAGCCTTTCGCTAAGGCTGTTCTTGTGGAATTGGCAAAGGGATATTTGGAAACCCATAGAGGGCTATGGTGAAAAAGGAAATATCTTCCGTTCAAAACTGGAAAGAAGCTTTCGGAGAAACTGCTCTGTGTTCTGTTAATTCATCTCACAGATTTACATCTTTCCCTTCAAGAAGCCTTTCGCTAAGGCTGTTCTTGTGGAATTGGCAAAGGGATATTTGGAAGCCCATAGAGTGCTATGGTGAAAAAGGAAATATCTTCCGTTCAAAACTGGAAAGAAGCTTTCTGAGAAACTGCTCTGTGTTCTGTTAATTCATCTCAAAGAGTTACATCTTTCCCTTCAAGAAGCCTTTCGCTAAGGCTGTTCTTGTCGAATTGGCAAAGGGATATTTGGAAGCCCATAGAGGGCTATGGTGAAAAAGGAAATATCTTCCGTTCAAAACTGGAAACAAGCTTTCTGAGAAACTGCTCTGTGTTCTCTTAATTCATCTCACAGAGTAACATCTTTCCCTTCAAGAAGCCTTTCGCTAAGGCTGTTCTTGTGGAATTGGCAAAGGGATATTTGGAAGCCCATAGAGGGCTATGGTGAAAAAGGAAATATCTTCCGTTCAAAACTGGAAAGATGCTTTCTGAGAAACTGCTGTGTGTTCTGTTAATTCATCTCACAGAGTTACATCTTTCCCTTCAAGAAGCCTTTCGCTATGGCTGTTCTTGTGGAATTGGCAAAGGGATATTTGGAAGCCCATAGAGGGCTATGGTGAAAAAGGAAATATCTTCCGTTGAAAACTGGAAAGAAGCTTTCTGAGAAACTGCTCTGTGTTCTGTTAATTCATCTCACAGAGTTACATCTTTCCCTTCAAGAAGCCTTTCGCTAAGGCTGTTCTTGTGGAATTGGCAAAGGGATATTTCTAAGCCCAAAGAGAGCTATGGTGAAAAAGGAAATATCTTCCGTTCTAAACTGGAAAGAAGCTTTCAGAGAAACTGCTCTGTGTTCTGTTAATTCATCTCACAGAGTTACATCTTTCCCTTCAAGAAGCCTTTCGCTAACACTGTTCTTGTGGAATTTGCAAAGGGAAATTTGGAAGCCCCTAGAGGGCTATGGTGAAAAGGGAAATATCTTCCGTTCAAAACTGGAAAGAACCTTTCTGAGAAACTACTCTGTGTTCTCTTAATTCATCTCACAGAGTTACATCTTTCCCTTCAAGAAGCCTTTCGCTAAGGCTCTTCTTGTGCAATTGGCAAAGGGATATTTGGAAGCCCATAGAGGGCTATGGTGAAAAAGGAAATAGCTTCCGTTCAAAACTGGAAAGAAGCTTTCTGAGAAACTGCTCTGTGTTCTGTTAATTCATCTCACAGAGTTACATTTTTCCCTTCAAGAAGCCTTTCGCTAAAGTTGTTCTTGTGGAATTGGCAAAGGGATATTTGGAGGCCCATAGAGGCCTTGGTGAAAAAGGAAATATCTTCCGTTCAAAACTGGAAAGAAGCTTTCTGAGAAACTGCTCTGTGTTCTGTTAATTCATCTCACAGAGTTACATCTTTCCCTTCAAGAATTCTTTCGCTAAGGCTGTTCTTGTGGAATTGGCAAAGGGATATTTGGAAGCCCATAGAGGGCTATGGTGAAAAAGGAATTATCATCCGTTCAAAACTGGAAAGAAGCTTTCTGAGAAACTGCTCTGTGTTCTGTTAATTCATCTCACAGAGTTACATCTTTCCCTTCAAGAAGCCTTTCGCTAACACTGTTCTTGTGGAATTGGCAAAGGGATACTTCGAAGCCCTTAGAGGGCTATGGTGAAAAAGGAAATATCATCCGTTCAAAAGTGGAAAGAAGCTTTCTGAGAAACTGCTCTGTGTTCTGTTAATTCATCTCACAGAGTTACATCTTTTCCTTCAAGAAGCCTTTCGCTATGGCTGTCCTTGTGGAATTTGCAAAGGGATATTTGGAAGCCCATAGAGGGCTATGGTGAAAAAGGAAATATCTTCCGTTGAAAACTGGAAAGAAGCTTTCTGAGAAACTGCTCTGTGTTCTGTTAATTCATCTCACAGAGTTACATCTTTCCCTTCAAGAAGCCTTTCGCTAAGGCTGTTCTTGTGGAATTGGCAAAGGGATATTTCTAAGCCCATAGAGGGCTATGGTGAAAAAGGAAATATCTTCCGTTCTAAACTGGAAAGAAGCTTTCAGAGAAACTGCTCTGTGTTCTGTTAATTCATCTCACAGAGTTACATTTTTCCCTTCAAGAAGCCTTTCGCTAAAGTTGTTCTTGTGGAATTGGCAAAGGGATATTTGGAGGCCCATAGAGGCCTTGGTGAAAAAGGAAATATCTTCCGTTCAAAACTGGAAAGAAGCTTTCTGAGAAACTGCTCTGTGTTCTGTTAATTCATCTCACAGAGTTACATCTTTCCCTTCAAGAATTCTTTCGCTAAGGCTGTTCTTGTGGAATTGGCAAAGGGATATTTGGAAGCCCATAGAGGGCTATGGTGAAAAAGGAATTATCATCCGTTCAAAACTGGAAAGAAGCTTTCTGAGAAACTGCTCTGTGTTCTGTTAATTCATCTCACAGAGTTACATCTTTCCCTTCAAGAAGCCTTTCGCTAACACTGTTCTTGTGGAATTGGCAAAGGGATACTTCGAAGCCCTTAGAGGGCTATGGTGAAAAAGGAAATATCATCCGTTCAAAAGTGGAAAGAAGCTTTCTGAGAAACTGCTCTGTGTTCTGTTAATTCATCTCACAGAGTTACATCTTTTCCTTCAAGAAGCCTTTCGCTATGGCTGTCCTTGTGGAATTTGCAAAGGGATATTTGGAAGCCCATAGAGGGCTATGGTGAAAAAGGAAATATCTTCCGTTGAAAACTGGAAAGAAGCTTTCTGAGAAACTGCTCTGTGTTCTGTTAATTCATCTCACAGAGTTACATCTTTCCCTTCAAGAAGCCTTTCGCTAAGGCTGTTCTTGTGGAATTGGCAAAGGGATATTTCTAAGCCCATAGAGGGCTATGGTGAAAAAGGAAATATCTTCCGTTCTAAACTGGAAAGAAGCTTTCAGAGAAACTGCTCTGTGTTCTGTTAATTCATCTCACAGAGTTACATCTTTCCCTTCAAGAAGCCTTTCGCTAAGGCTGTTCTTGTGGAATTTGCAAAGGGATATTTGGAAGCCCCTAGAGGGCTATGGTGAAAAGGGAAATATCTTCCGTTCAAAACTGGAAAGAACCTTTCTGAGAAACTACTCTGTGTTCTGTTAATTCATCTCACAGAGTTACATCTTTCCCTTCAAGAAGCCTTTCGCTAAGGCTTTTCTTGTGCAATTGGCAAAGGGATATTTGGAAGCCCATAGAGGGCTATGGTGAAAAAGGAAATATCTTCCGTTCAAATCTGGAAAGAAGCTTTCTGAGAAACTGCTCTGTGTTCTGTTAATTCATCTCACAGAGTTACATCTTTCCCTTCAAGAAGCCTTTCGCTAAAGTTGTTCTTGTGGAATTGGCAAAAGGATATTTGGACGCCCATAGAGGCCTTGGTGAAAAAGGAAATATCTTCCGTTCAAAACTGGAAAGAAGCTTTCTGAGAAACTGATCTGTGTTCTGTTAATTCATCTCACAGAGTTACATCTTTCCCTTCAGGAATTCTTTCGCTAAGGCTGTTCTTGTGGAATTGGCAAAGGGATATTTGGAAGCCCATAGAGGGCTATGTTGAAAAAGGAAATATCATCCGTTCAAAACTGGAAAGAAGCTTTCTGAGAAACTGCTCTGTGTTCTGTTAATTCATCTCACAGAGTTACATCTTTCCCTTCAAGCAGCCTTTCGCTAACATTGTTCTTGTGGAATTGGCAAAGGGATACTTCGAAGCCCATAGAGGGCTATGGTGAAAAAGGAAATATCATCCGTTCAAAACTGGAAAGAAGCTTTCTGAGAAACTGCTCTGTGTTCTGTTAATTCATCTCACAGAGTTACATCTTTCCCTTCAAGAAGTCTTTCGCTAAGGCTGTTCTTGTGGAATTGGTAAAGGGATATTGGGAAGCTCATAGAGGGCTATGGTGAAAAAGGAAATATCTTCCGTTCAAAGGTGGAAAGAAGCTTTCTGAGAAACTGCTCTGTGTTCTGTTAATTCATCTCACAGAGTTACATCTTTCCCTTGAAGAAGCCTTTCGCTAAGGCTGTTCTTGTGGAATTGGCAAAGGGATACTTGGAAGCCCATAGAGGGCTATGGTGAAAAAGGAAATATCTTCCGTTCAAAACTGGAAAGAAGCTTTCTGAGAAACTGCTCTGTGTTCTGTTAATTCATCTCACAGAGTTACATCTTTCCCTTCAAGAAGCCTTTCGCTATGGCTGTTCTTGTGGAATTTGCAAAGGGATATTTGGAAGCCCATAGAGGGCTATGGTGAAAAAGGAAATATCTTCCGTTGAAAACTGGAAAGAAGCTTTCTGAGAAACTGCTCTGTGTTCTGTTAATTCATCTCACAGAGTTACATCTTTCCCTTCAAGAAGCCTTTCGCTAAGGCTGTTCTTGTGGAATTGGCAAAGGGATATTTCTAAGCCCATAGAGGGCTATGGTGAAAAAGGAAATATCTTCCGTTCTAAACTGGAAAGAAGCTTTCAGAGAAACTGCTCTGTGTTCTGTTAATTCATCTCACAGAGTTACATCTTTCCCTTCAAGAAGCCTTTCGCTAAGGCTATTCTTGTGGAATTTGCAAAGGGATATTTGGAAGCCCCTAGAGGGCTATGGTGAAAAGGGAAATATCTTCCGTTCAAAACTGGAAAGAACCTTTCTGAGAAACTACTCTGTGTTCTGTTAATTCATCTCACAGAGTTACATCTTTCCCTTCAAGAAGCCTTTCGCTAAGGCTTTTCTTGTGCAATTGGCAAAGGGATATTTGGAAGCCCATAGAGGGCTATGGTGAAAAAGGAAATATCTTCCGTTCACATCTGGAAAGAAGCTTTCTGAGAAACTGCTCTGTGTTCTGTTAATTCATCTCACAGAGTTACATCTTTCCCTTCAAGAAGCCTTTCGCTAAAGTTGTTCTTGTGGAATTGGCAAAAGGATATTTGGACGCCCATAGAGGCCTTTGTGAAAAAGGAAATATCTTCCGTTCAAAACTGGAAAGAAGCTTTCTGAGAAACTGCTCTGTGTTCTGTTAATTCATCTCACAGAGTTACACCTTTCCCTTCAGGAATTCTTTCGCTAAGGCTGTTCTTGTGGAATTGGCAAAGGGATATTTGGAAGCCCATAGAGGGCTATGTTGAAAAAGGAAATATCATCCGTTCAAAACTGGAAAGAAGCTTTCTGAGAAACTGCTCTGTGTTCTGTTAATTCATCTCACAGAGTTACATCTTTCCCTTCAAGAAGCCTTTCGCTAACACTGTTCTTGTGGAATTGGCAAAGGGATACTTCGAAGCCCATAGAGGGCTATGGTGAAAAAGGAAATATCTTCCGTTCAAAACTGGAAACAAGCTTTCTGAGAAACTGCTCTGTGTTCTCTTAATTCATCTCACAGAGTAACATCTTTCCCTTCAAGAAGCCTTTCGCTAAGGCTGTTCTTGTGGAATTGGCAAAGGGATATTTGGAAGCCCGTAGAGGGCTATGGTGAAAAAGGAAATATCTTCCGTTCAAAACTGGAAAGATGCTTTCTGAGAAACTGCTGTGTGTTCTGTTAATTCATCTCACAGAGTTACATCTTTCCCTTCAAGAAGCCTTTCGCTAAGGCTGTTCTTGTGGAATTGGCAAAGGAATATTTGGAAGTCCATAGAGTGCTATGGTGAAAAAGGAAATATCTTCCGTTCAAAACTGGAAAGAAGCTTTCTGAGAAACTGCTCTGTGTTCTGTGAATTCATCTCACAGAGTTACATCTTTCCCTTCAAGAAGCCTTTCGCTAAGGCTGTTCTTGTGGAATTGGCAAAGGGATATTTGGAAGCCCATAGAGGGCTATTATGAAAAGGGAAATATCTTCCGTTCAAAACTGGAAAGAAGCTTTCTGAGAAACTGCTCTGTGTTCTGTTAATTCATCTCAGAGAGTTACATCTTTCCCTTCAAGAAGCCTTTCGCTATGGCTGTTCTTGTGGAATTGGCAAAGGGATATTTGGAAGCCCATAGAGGGCTATGGTGAAAAAGGAAATATCTTCCGTTCAAAACTGGAAAGAAGCTTTCTGAGAAACTGCTCTGTGTTCTGTTAATTCATCTCACAGAGTTACATCTTTCCCTTCAAGAAGCCTTTCGCTAAGGCTGTTCTTGTGGAATTGGCAAGGGGATATTTTTAAGCCCATAGAGGGCTATGGTGAAAAAGGAAATATCTTCCGTTCTAAACTGGAAAGAAGCTTTCAGAGAAACTGCTCTGTGTTCTGTTAATTCATCTCACAGAGTTACATCTTTCCCTTCAAGAAGCCTTTCGCTCAGGCTGTTCTTGTGGAATTTGCAAAGGGATATTTGGAAGGCCCTAGAGGGCTATGGTGAAAAGGGAAATATCTTCCGTTCAAAACTGGAAAGAACCTTTCTGAGAAACTACTCTGTGTTCTGTTAATTCATCTCACAGAGTTACATCTTTCCCTTCAAGAAGCCTTTCGCTAAGGCTTTTCTTGTGCAATTGGCAAAGGGATATTTGGAAGCCCATAGAGGGCTATGGTGAAAAAGGAAATATCTTCCGTTCAAAACTGGAAACAAGCTTTCTGAGAAACTGCTCTGTGTTCTGTTAATTCATCTCACAGAGTTACATCTTTCCCTTCAAGAAGCCTTTCGCTAAAGTTGTTCTTGTGGAATTGGCAAAGGGATATTTGGAGGCCCATAGAGGCCTTGGAGAAAAAGGAAATATCTTCCGTTCAAAACTGGAAAGAAGCTTTCTGAGAAACTGCTCTGTGTTCTGTTAATTCATCTCACAGAGTTACATCTTTCCCTTCAGGAATTCTTTCGCTAAGGCTGTTCTTGTGGAATTGGCAAAGGGATATTTGGAAGCCCTTAGAGGGCTATGTTGAAAAAGGAAATATCATCCGTTCAAAACTGGAAAGAAGCTTTCTGAGAAACTGCTCTGTGTTCTGTTAATTCACCTCACAGTGTTACATCTTTCCCTTCAAGAAGCCTTTCGCTAACACTGTTCTTGTGGAATTGGCAAAGGGATACTTCGAAGCCCATAGAGGGCTATGGTGAAAAAGGAAATATAATCTGTTCAAAACTGGAAAGAAGCTTTCTGAGAAACTGCTCTGTGTTCTGTTAATTCATCTCACAGAGTTACATCTTTCCCTTCAAGAAGTCTTTCGCTAAGGGTGTTCTTGTGGAATTGGTAAAGGGATATTTGGAAGCCCATAGAGGGCTATGGTGAAAAAGGAAATATCTTCCGTTGAAAACTGGAAACAAGCCTTCTGAGGAACTGCTCTGTGTTCTGTTAATTCATCTCACAGAGTTACATCTTTCCCTTCAAGAAGCCTTTCGCTAAGGCTGTTCTTGTGGAATTGGCAAAGGGATATTTCTAAGCCCATAGAGGGCTATGGTGAAAAAGGAAATATCTTCCGTTCTAAACTGGAAAGAAGCTTTCAGAGAAACTGCTCTGTGTTCTGTTAATTCATCTCACAGATTTACATCTTTCCCTTCAAGAAGCCTTTCGCTAAGGCTGTTCTTGTGGAATTTGCAAAGGGATATTTGGAAGCCCCTAGAGGGCTATGGTGAAAAGGGAAATATCTTCCGTTCAAAACTGGAAAGAACCTTTCTGAGAAACTACTCTGTGTTCTGTTAATTCATCTCACAGAGTTACATCTTTCCCTTCAAGAAGCCTTTCGCTAAGGCTTTTCTTGTGCAATTGGCAAAGGGATATTTGGAAGCCCATAGAGGGCTATGGTGAAAAAGGAAATATCTTCCGTTCAAATCTGGAAAGAAGCTTTCTGAGAAACTGCTCTGTGTTCTGTTAATTCATCTCACAGAGTTACATCTTTCCCTTCAGGAATTCTTTGGCTAAGGCTGTTCTTGTGGAATTGGCAAAGGGATATTTGGAAGCCCATAGAGGGCTATGTTGAAAAAGGAAATATCATCCGTTCAAAACTGGAAAGAAGCTTTCTGAGAAACTGCTCTGTGTTCTGTT
Source organism: Chlorocebus sabaeus (assembly GCF_047675955.1). NCBI lineage: Eukaryota > Metazoa > Chordata > Mammalia > Primates > Cercopithecidae > Chlorocebus > Chlorocebus sabaeus. The sequence continues at coordinate 312,342 of NW_027327981.1, forward strand.
AATTCATCTCACAGAGTTACATCTTTCCCTTCAAGAAGCCTTTCGCTAACACTGTTCTTGTGGAATTGGCAAAGGGATACTTCGAAGCCCATAGAGGGCTATGGTGAAAAAGGAAATATCTTCCGTTCAAAACTGGAAACAAGCTTTCTGAGAAACTGCTCTGTGTTCTCTTAATTCATCTCACAGAGTAACATCTTTCCCTTCAAGAAGCCTTTCGCTAAGGCTGTTCTTGTGGAATTGGCAAAGGGATATTTGGAAGCCCATAGAGGGCTATGGTGAAAAAGGAAATATCTTCCGTTCAAAACTGGAAAGATGCTTTCTGAGAAACTGCTGTGTGTTCTGTTAATTAATCTCACAGAGTTACATCTTTCCCTTCAAGAAGCCTTTCGCTAAGGCTGTTCTTGTGGAATTGGCAAAGGAATATTTGGAAGTCCATAGAGTGCTATGGTGAAAAAGGAAATATCTTCCGTTCAAAACTGGAAAGAAGCTTTCTGAGAAACTGCTCTGTGTTCTGTGAATTCATCTCACAGAGTTACATCTTTCCCTTCAAGAAGCCTTTCGCTAAGGCTGTTCTTGTGGAATTGGCAAAGGGATATTTGGAAGCCCATAGAGGGCTATTATGAAAAGGGAAATATCTTCCGTTCAAAACTGGAAAGAAGCTTTCTGAGAAACTGCTCTGTGTTCTGTTAATTCATCTCACAGAGTTACATCTTTCCCTTCAAGAAGCCTTTCGCTATGGCTGTTCTTTTGGAATTGGCAAACGGATATTTGGAAGCCCATAGAGGGCTATGGTGAAAAAGGAAATATCTTCCGTTCAAAACTGGAAAGAAGCTTTCTGAGAAACTGCTCTGTGTTCTGTTAATTCATCTCACAGAGTTACATCTTTCCCTTCAAGAAGCCTTTCGCTAAGGCTGTTCTTGTGGAATTGGCAAGGGGATATTTTTAAGCCCATAGAGGGCTATGGTGAAAAAGGAAATATCTTCCGTTCTAAACTGCAAAGAAGCTTTCAGAGAAACTGCTCTGTGTTCTGTTAATTCATCTCACAGAGTTACATCTTTCCCTTCAAGAAGCCTTTCGCTCAGGCTGTTCTTGTGGAATTTGCAAAGGGATATTTGGAAGCCCCTAGAGGGCTATGGTGAAAAGGGAAATATCTTCCGTTCAAAACTGGAAAGAACCTTTCTGAGAAACTACTCTGTGTTCTGTTAATTCATCTCACAGAGTTACATCTTTCCCTTCAAGAAGCCTTTCGCTAAGGCTTTTCTTGTGCAATTGGCAAAGGGATATTTGGAAGCCCATAGAGGGCTATGGTGAAAAAGGAAATATCTTCCGTTCAAAACTGGAAACAAGCTTTCTGAGAAACTGCTCTGTGTTCTGTTAATTCATCTCACAGAGTTACATCTTTCCCTTCAAGAAGCCTATCGCTAAAGTTGTTCTTGTGGAATTGGCAAAGGGATATTTGGAGGCCCATAGAGGCCTTGGTGAAAAAGGAAATATCTTCCGTTCAAAACTGGAAAGAAGCTTTCTGAGAAACTGCTCTGTGTTCTGTTAATTCATCTCACAGAGTTACATCTTTCCCTTCAGGAATTCTTTCGCTAAGGCTGTTCTTGTGGAATTGGCAAAGGGATATTTGGAAGCCCATAGAGGGCTATGTTGAAAAAGGAAATATCATCCGTTCAAAACTGGAAAGAAGCTTTCTGAGAAACTGCTCTGTGTTCTGTTAATTCACCTCACAGTGTTACATCTTTCCCTTCAAGAAGCCTTTCGCTAACACTGTTCTTGTGGAATTGGCAAAGGGATATTTGGAAGCCCATAGAGGGCTATGGTGAAAAAGGAAATATCTTCCGTTCAAAACTGGAAAGAAGCTTTCTGAGAAACTGCTCTGTGTTCTGTTAATTAATCTCACAGAGTTACATCTTTCCCTTCAAGAAGCCTTTCGCTAAGGCTGTTCTTTTGGAATTGGCAAAGGGATATTTGGAAGCCCATAGAGGGCTATGGTGAAAAAGGAAATATCTTCCGTTCAAAACTGGAAAGAAGCTTTCTGAGAAACTACTCTATAATCTGTTAATTCATCTCACAGAGTTACATCTTTCCCTTCAAGAAGCCTTTCGCTAAGGCTGTTCTTGTGGAATTGGAAAAGGGATATTTGGAAACCCATAGAGGGCTATGGTGAAAAATGAAATACCTTCCGTTCAAAACTGGAAAGAAGCTTTCTGAGAAACTGCTCTGTGTTCTGTTAATTCATCTCACAGAGTTACATCTTTGCCTTCAAGAAGCCTTTCGCTAAGGCTGTTCTTGTGGAATTGGCAAAGGGATATTTGGAAGCCCATAGAGGGCTATGGAGAAAAAGGAAATATCTTCCGTTGAAAACTGGAAACAAGCCTTCTGAGAAACTGCTCTGTGTTCTGTTAATTCATCTCACAGAGTTACATCTTTCCGTTTAAGAAGCCTTTGGCTAAGGCTGTTCTTGTGGAATTGGCAAAGGGATATTTGGAAGCTCATAGAGGGCTATGTTGAAAAAGGAAATATCATCCGTTCAAAACTGGAAAGAAGCTTTCTGAGAAACTGCTCTGTGTTCTGTTAATTCATCTCACAGAGTTACATCTTTCCCTTCAAGAAGCCTTTCGCTAACACTGTTCTTGTGGAATTGGCAAAGGGATACTTCGAAGCCCATAGAGGGCTATGGTGAAAAAGGAAATATCTTCCGTTCAAAACTGGAAACAAGCTTTCTGAGAAACTGCTCTGTGTTCTCTTAATTCATCTCACAGAGTAACATCTTTCCCTTCAAGAAGCCTTTCGCTAAGGCTGTTCTTGTGGAATTGGCAAAGGGATATTTGGAAGCCCATAGAGGGCTATGGTGAAAAAGGAAATATCTTCCGTTCAAAACTGGAAAGATGCTTTCTGAGAAACTGCTGTGTGTTCTGTTAATTCATCTCACAGAGTTACATCTTTCCCTTCAAGAAGCCTTTCGCTAAGGCTGTTCTTGTGGAATTGGCAAAGGAATATTTGGAAGTCCATAGAGTGCTATGGTGAAAAAGGAAATATCTTCCGTTCAAAACTGGAAAGAAGCTTTCTGAGAAACTGCTCTGTGTTCTGTGAATTCATCTCACAGAGTTACATCTTTCCCTTCAAGAAGCCTTTCGCTAAGGCTGTTCTTGTGGAATTGGCAAAGGGATATTTGGAAGCCCATAGAGGGCTATTATGAAAAGGGAAATATCTTCCGTTCAAAACTGGAAAGAAGCTTTCTGAGAAACTGCTCTGTGTTCTGTTAATTCATCTCACAGAGTTACATCTTTCCCTTCAAGAAGCCTTTCGCTATGGCTGTTCTTTTGGAATTGGCAAAGGGATATTTGGAAGCCCATAGAGGGCTATGGTGAAAAAGGAAATATCTTCCGTTCAAAACTGGAAAGAAGCTTTCTGAGAAACTGCTCTGTGTTCTGTTAATTCATCTCACAGAGTTACATCTTTCCCTTCAAGAAGCCTTTCGCTAAGGCTGTTCTTGTGGAATTGGCAAGGGGATATTTTTAAGCCCATAGAGGGCTATGGTGAAAAAGGAAATATCTTCCGTTCTAAACTGGAAAGAAGCTTTCAGAGAAACTGCTCTGTGTTCTGTTAATTCATCTCACAGAGTTACATCTTTCCCTTCAAGAAGCCTTTCGCTCAGGCTGTTCTTGTGGAATTTGCAAAGGGATATTTGGAAGCCCCTAGAGGGCTATGGTGAAAAGGGAAATATCTTCCGTTCAAAACTGGAAAGAACCTTTCTGAGAAACTACTCTGTGTTCTGTTAATTCATCTCACAGAGTTACATCTTTCCCTTCAAGAAGCCTTTCGCTAAGGCTTTTCTTGTGCAATTGGCAAAGGGATATTTGGAAGCCCATAGAGGGCTATGGTGAAAAAGGAAATATCTTCCGTTCAAAACTGGAAACAAGCTTTCTGAGAAACTGCTCTGTGTTCTGTTAATTCATCTCACAGAGTTACATCTTTCCCTTCAAGAAGCCTATCGCTAAAGTTGTTCTTGTGGAATTGGCAAAGGGATATTTGGAGGCCCATAGAGGCCTTGGTGAAAAAGGAAATATCTTCCGTTCAAAACTGGAAAGAAGCTTTCTGAGAAACTGCTCTGTGTTCTGTTAATTCATCTCACAGAGTTACATCTTTCCCTTCAGGAATTCTTTCGCTAAGGCTGTTCTTGTGGAATTGGCAAAGGGATATTTGGAAGCCCATAGAGGGCTATGTTGAAAAAGGAAATATCATCCGTTCAAAACTGGAAAGAAGCTTTCTGAGAAACTGCTCTGTGTTCTGTTAATTCACCTCACAGTGTTACATCTTTCCCTTCAAGAAGCCTTTCGCTAACACTGTTCTTGTGGAATTGGCAAAGGGATATTTGGAAGCCCATAGAGGGCTATGGTGAAAAAGGAAATATCTTCCGTTCAAAACTGGAAAGAAGCTTTCTGAGAAACTGCTCTGTGTTCTGTTAATTAATCTCACAGAGTTACATCTTTCCCTTCAAGAAGCCTTTCGCTAAGGCTGTTCTTGTGGAATTGGCAAAGGGATATTTGGAAGCCCATAGAGGGCTATGGTGAAAAAGGAAATATCTTCCGTTCAAAACTGGAAAGAAGCTTTCTGAGAAACTACTCTATAATCTGTTAATTCATCTCACAGAGTTACATCTTTCCCTTCAAGAAGCCTTTCGCTAAGGCTGTTCTTGTGGAATTGGAAAAGGGATATTTGGAAACCCATAGAGGGCTATGGTGAAAAATGAAATACCTTCCGTTCAAAACTGGAAAGAAGCTTTCTGAGAAACTGCTCTGTGTTCTGTTAATTCATCTCACAGAGTTACATCTTTGCCTTCAAGAAGCCTTTCGCTAAGGCTGTTCTTGTGGAATTGGCAAAGGGATATTTGGAAGCCCATAGAGGGCTATGGAGAAAAAGGAAATATCTTCCGTTGAAAACTGGAAACAAGCCTTCTGAGAAACTGCTCTGTGTTCTGTTAATTCATCTCACAGAGTTACATCTTTCCGTTTAAGAAGCCTTTGGCTAAGGCTGTTCTTGTGGAATTGGCAAAGGGATATTTGGAAGCTCATAGAGGGCTATGGTGAAAAAGGAAATATCTTCCGTTCAAAACTGGAAAGAAGCTTTCTGAGAAACTGCTCTGTGTTCTGTGAATTCATCTCACAGAGTTACATCTTTCCCTTCAAGAAGCCTTTCGCTAAGGCTGTTCTTGTGGAATTGGCAAAGGGATATTTGGAAGCCCATAGAGGGCTATGGTGAAAAAGGAAATATATTCCGTTCAAAACTGGAAAGAAGCTTTCTGAGAAACTGCTCGGTGTTCTGTAAATTCATCTCACAGAGTTACATCTTTCCCTTGAAGAAGCCTTTCGCTAAGGCTGTTTTTGTGGAATTGGCAAAGGGATATTTGGAAGACCATAGAGTGCTATGGTGAAAAAGGAAATACCTTCCATTCCAATGTGAAAAGAAGCTTTCTGAGAAACTGCTCTGTGTTCTGTTAATTCATCTCACAGAGTTACATCTTTCCCTTCAAGAAGCCTTTCGCTAAGGCTGTTCTTGTGGAATTGGAAAAGGGATATTTAGAAGCCCATAGAGGGCTGTGGTGAAAAAGGAAATATCTTCCGTTCAAAACTGGAAAGAAGCTTTCTGAGAAACTGCTCTGTGTTCTGTTAATTCATCTCACAGATTTACATCTTTCCCTTCAAGAAGCCTTTCGCTAAGGCTGTTCTTGTGGAATTGGCAAAGGAATATTTGGAAGCCCATAGAGTGCTATGGTGAAAAAGGAAATATCATCCGTACAAAACTGGAAAAAAGCTTTCTGAGAAACTGCTCTGTGTTCTGTTAATTCATCTCACAGAGTTACATCTTTCCCTTCAAGAAGCCTTTCGCTAAGGCTGTTCTTGTGGAATTGGCAAAGGGATATTTGGAAGCCCATAGAGGGCTATGGTGAAAAAGGAAATATCTTCCGTTCAAAACTGGAAAGAAGCTTTCTGAGAAACTGCTCTGTGTTCTGTTAATTCACCTCACAGAGTTACATCTTTCCCTTCAAGAAGCCTTTCGCTAAGGCTGTTCTTGTGGAATTGGCAAAGGGATATTTGGAAGCCCATAGAGGGCTATGGTGAAAAAGGAAATATCTTCCGTTCAAAACTGGAAAGAAGCTTTCTGAGAAACTGCTCTGTGTTCTGTTAATTCATCTCACAGAGTTACATCTTTCCTTCAAGAAGCCTTTCGCTAAGGCTGTTCTTGTGGAATTGGCAAAGGGATATTTGGAAGCCCATAGAGGGCTATGGTGAAAAAGGAAATATCTTCCGTTCAAAACTGGAAAGAAGCTTTCTGAGAAACTGCTGTGTGTTCTGTGAATTCATCTCACAGAGTTACATCTTTCCCTTCAAGAAGCCTTTCGCTAAGGCTGTTCTTGTGGAATTGGAAAAATGATATTTGGAAGCCCATAGAAGGCTATTGTGAAAAAGGAAATATCTTCCGTTCAAAACTGGAAAGAAGCTTTCAGAGAAACTGCTCTATGTTCTGTTAATTCATCTCACAGAGTTACATCTTTCCCTTCAAGAAGCCTTTCGCTAAGGCTGTTCTTGTGGAATTGGCAAAGGGATATTTGGAAGCCCATAGAGGGCTACGGTGAAAAAGGAAATATCTTCCGTTCAAAACTGGAAAGAAGCTTTCTGAGAAACTGCTCTGTGTTCTGTTTATTCATCTCACAGAGTTACATCTTTCCCTTCAAGAAGCCTTTCGCTAAGGCTGTTCTTGTGGAATTGGCAAAGGGATATTTGGAAACCCATAGAGGGCTATGGTGAAAAAGGAAATATCTTCCGTTCAAAACTGGAAAGAAGCTTTCTGAGAAACTGCTCTGTGTTCTGTTTATTCATCTCACAGAGTTACATCTTTCCCTTCAAGAAGCCTTTCGCTAAGGCTGTTCTTGTGGAATTGGCAAAGGGATATTTGGAAACCCATAGAGGGCTATGGTGAAAAAGGAAATATCTTCCGTTCAAAACTGGAAAGAAGCATTCGGAGAAACTGCTCTGTGTTCTGTTAATTCATCTCACAGATTTACATCTTTCCCTTCAAGAAGCCTTTCGCTAACACTGTTCTTGTGGAATTGGCAAAGGGATACTTCGAAGCCCATAGAGGGCTATGGTGAAAAAGGAAATATCTTCCGTTCAAAACTGGAAACAAGCTTTCTGAGAAACTGCTCTGTGTTCTCTTAATTCATCTCACAGAGTAACATCTTTCCCTTCAAGAAGCCTTTCGCTAAGGCTGTTCTTGTGGAATTGGCAAAGGGATATTTGGAAGCCCATAGAGGGCTATGTTGAAAAAGGAAATATCATCCGTTCAAAACTGGAAAGAAGCTTTCTGAGAAACTGCTCTGTGTTCTGTTAATTCACCTCACAGTGTTACATCTTTCCCTTCAAGAAGCCTTTCGCTAACACTGTTCTTGTGGAATTGGCAAAGGGATATTTGGAAGCCCATAGAGGGCTATGGTGAAAAAGGAAATATCTTCCGTTCAAAACTGGAAAGAAGCTTTCTGAGAAACTACTCTATAATCTGTTAATTCATCTCACAGAGTTACATCTTTCCCTTCAAGAAGCCTTTCGCTAAGGCTGTTCTTGTGGAATTGGAAAAGGGATATTTGGAAACCCATAGAGGGCTATGGTGAAAAATGAAATACCTTCCGTTCAAAACTGGAAAGAAGCTTTCTGAGAAACTGCTCTGTGTTCTGTTAATTCATCTCACAGAGTTACATCTTTGCCTTCAAGAAGCCTTTCGCTAAGGCTGTTCTTGTGGAATTGGCAAAGGGATATTTGGAAGCCCATAGAGGGCTATGGAGAAAAAGGAAATATCTTCCGTTGAAAACTGGAAACAAGCCTTCTGAGAAACTGCTCTGTGTTCTGATAATTCATCTCACAGAGTTACATCTTTCCCTTTAAGAAGCCTTTGGCTAAGGCTGTTCTTGTGGAATTGGCAAAGGGATATTTGGAAGCTCATAGAGGGCTATGGTGAAAAAGGAAATATCTTCCGTTCAAAACTGGAAAGAAGCTTTCTGAGAAACTGCTCTGTGTTCTGTGAATTCATCTCACAGAGTTACATCTTTCCCTTCAAGAAGCCTTTCGCTAAGGCTGTTCTTGTGGAATTGGCAAAGGGATATTTGGAAGCCCATAGAGGGCTATGGTGAAAAAGGAAATATATTCCGTTCAAAACTGGAAAGAAGCTTTCTGAGAAACTGCTCGGTGTTCTGTAAATTCATCTCACAGAGTTACATCTTTCCCTTGAAGAAGCCTTTCGCTAAGGCTGTTCTTGTGGAATTGGCAAAGGGATATTTGGAAGACCATAGAGTGCTATGGTGAAAAAGGAAATATCTTCCGTTCCAATCTGAAAAGAAGCTTTCTGAGAAACTGCTCTGTGTTCTGTTAATTCATCTCACAGAGTTACATCTTTCCCTTCAGGAAGCCTTTCGCTAAGGCTGTTCTTGTGGAATTGGAAAAGGGATATTTAGAAGCCCATAGAGGGCTGTGGTGAAAAAGGAAATATCTTCCGTTCAAAACTGGAAAGAAGCTTTCTGAGAAACTGCTCTGTGTTCTGTTAATTCATCTCACAGAGTTACATCTTTCCCTTCAAGAAGCCTTTCGCTAAGGCTGTTCTTGTGGAATTGGCAAAGGAATATTTGGAAGCCCATAGAGTGCTATGGTGAAAAAGGAAATATCTTCCGTACAAAACTGGAAAGAAGCTTTCTGAGAAACTGCTCTGTGTTCTGTTAATTCATCTCACAGAGTTACATCTTTCCCTTCAAGAAGCCTTTCGCTAAGGCTGTTCTTGTGGAATTGGCAAAGGGATATTTGGAAGCCCATAGAGGGCTATGGTGAAAAAGGAAATATCTTCCGTTCAAAACTGGAAAGAAGCTTTCTGAGAAACTGCTCTGTGTTCTGTTAATTCACCTCACAGAGTTACATCTTTCCCTTCAAGAACCCTTTCGCTAAGGCTGTTCTTGTGGAATTGGCAAAGGGATATTTGGAAGCCCATAGAGGGCTATGGTGAAAAAGGAAATATCTTCCGTTCAAAACTGGAAAGAAGCTTTCTGAGAAACTGCTCTGTGTTCTGTTAATTCATCTCACAGAGTTACATCTTTCCTTCAAGAAGCCTTTCGCTAAGGCTGTTCTTGTGGAATTGGCAAAGGGATATTTGGAAGCCCATAGAGGGCTATGGTGAAAAAGGAAATATCTTCCGTTCAAAACTGGAAAGAAGCTTTCTGAGAAACTGCTGTGTGTTCTGTGAATTCATCTCACAGAGTTACATCTTTCCCTTCAAGAAGCCTTTCGCTAAGGCTGTTCTTGTGGAATTGGAAAAATGATATTTGGAAGCCCATAGAAGGCTATTGTGAAAAAGGAAATATCTTCCGTTCAAAACTGGAAAGAAGCTTTCAGAGAAACTGCTCTATGTTCTGTTAATTCATCTCACAGAGTTACATCTTTCCCTTCAAGAAGCCTTTCGCTAAGGCTGTTCTTGTGGAATTGGCAAAGGGATATTTGGAAGCCCATAGAGGGCTACGGTGAAAAAGGAAATATCTTCCGTTCAAAACTGGAAAGAAGCTTTCTGAGAAACTGCTCTGTGTTCTGTTTATTCATCTCACAGAGTTACATCTTTCCCTTCAAGAAGCCTTTCGCTAAGGCTGTTCTTGTGGAATTGGCAAAGGGATATTTGGAAACCCATAGAGGGCTATGGTGAAAAAGGAAATATCTTCCGTTCAAAACTGGAAAGAATCTTTCTGAGAAACTGCTCTGTGTTCTGTTTATTCATCTCACAGAGTTACATCTTTCCCTTCAAGAAGCCTTTCGCTAAGGCTGTTCTTGTGGAATTGGCAAAGGGATATTTGGAAACCCATAGAGGGCTATGGTGAAAAAGGAAATATCTTCCGTTCAAAACTGGAAAGAAGCTTTCGGAGAAACTGCTCTGTGTTCTGTTAATTCATCTCACAGATTTACATCTTTCCCTTCAAGAAGCCTTTCGCTAACACTGTTCTTGTGGAATTGGCAAAGGGATACTTCGAAGCCCATAGAGGGCTATGGTGAAAAAGGAAATATCTTCCGTTCAAAACTGGAAACAAGCTTTCTGAGAAACTGCTCTGTGTTCTCTTAATTCATCTCACAGAGTAACATCTTTCCCTTCAAGAAGCCTTTCGCTAAGGCTGTTCTTGTGGAATTGGCAAAGGGATATTTGGAAGCCCATAGAGGGCTATGGTGAAAAAGGAAATATCTTCCGTTCAAAACTGGAAAGATGCTTTCTGAGAAACTGCTGTGTGTTCTGTTAATTCATCTCACAGAGTTACATCTTTCCCTTCAAGAAGCCTTTCGCTAAGGCTGTTCTTGTGGAATTGGCAAAGGAATATTTGGAAGTCCATAGAGTGCTATGGTGAAAAAGGAAATATCTTCCGTTCAAAACTGGAAAGAAGCTTTCTGAGAAACTGCTCTGTGTTCTGTGAATTCATCTCACAGAGTTACATCTTTCCCTTCAAGAAGCCTTTCGCTAAGGCTGTTCTTGTGGAATTGGCAAAGGGATATTTGGAAGCCCATAGAGGGCTATTATGAAAAGGGAAATATCTTCCGTTCAAAACTGGAAAGAAGCTTTCTGAGAAACTGCTCTGTGTTCTGTTAATTCATCTCACAGAGTTACATCTTTCCCTTCAAGAAGCCTTTCGCTATGGCTGTTCTTGTGGAATTGGCAAAGGGATATTTGGAAGCCCATAGAGGGCTATGGTGAAAAAGGAAATATCTTCCGTTCAAAACTGGAAAGAAGCTTTCTGAGAAACTGCTCTGTGTTCTGTTAATTCATCTCACAGAGTTACATCTTTCCCTTCAGGAATTCTTTCGCTAAGGCTGTTCTTGTGGAATTGGCAAAGGGATATTTGGAAGCCCATAGAGGGCTATGTTGAAAAAGGAAATATCATCCGTTCAAAACTGGAAAGAAGCTTTCTGAGAAACTGCTCTGTGTTCTGTTAATTCACCTCACAGTGTTACATCTTTCCCTTCAAGAAGCCTTTCGCTAACACTGTTCTTGTGGAATTGGCAAAGGGATATTTGGAAGCCCATAGAGGGCTATGGTGAAAAAGGAAATATCTTCCGTTCAAAACTGGAAAGAAGCTTTCTGAGAAACTGCTCTGTGTTCTGTTAATTCATCTCACAGAGTTACATCTTTCCCTTCAAGAAGCCTTTCGCTAAGGCTGTTCTTGTGGAATTGGCAAAGGGATATTTGGAAGCCCATAGAGGGCTATGGTGAAAAAGGAAATATCTTCCGTTCAAAACTGGAAAGAAGCTTTCTGAGAAACTACTCTATAATCTGTTAATTCATCTCACAGAGTTACATCTTTCCCTTCAAGAAGCCTTTCGCTAAGGCTGTTCTTGTGGAATTGGAAAAGGGATATTTGGAAACCCATAGAGGGCTATGGTGAAAAATGAATTACCTTCCGTTCAAAACTGGAAAGAAGCTTTCTGAGAAACTGCTCTGTGTTCTGTTAATTCATCTCACAGAGTTACATCTTTGCCTTCAAGAAGCCTTTCGCTAAGGCTGTTCTTGTGGAATTGGCAAAGGGATATTTGGAAGCCCATAGAGGGCTATGGAGAAAAAGGAAATATCTTCCGTTGAAAACTGGAAACAAGCCTTCTGAGAAACTGCTCTGTGTTCTGTTAATTCATCTCACAGAGTTACATCTTTCCCTTTAAGAAGCCTTTCGCTAAGGCTGTTCTTGTGGAATTGGCAAAGGGATATTTGGAAGCTCATAGAGGGCTATGGTGAAAAAGGAAATATCTTCCGTTCAAAACTGGAAAGAAGCTTTCTGAGAAACTGCTCTGTGTTCTGTGAATTCATCTCACAGAGTTACATCTTTCCCTTCAAGAAGCCTTTCGCTAAGGCTGTTCTTGTGGAATTGGCAAAGGGATATTTGGAAGCCCATAGAGGGCTATGGTGAAAAAGGAAATATATTCCGTTCAAAACTGGAAAGAAGCTTTCTGAGAAACTGCTCGGTGTTCTGTAAATTCATCTCACAGAGTTACATCTTTCCCTTGAAGAAGCCTTTCGCTAAGGCTGTTCTTGTGGAATTGGCAAAGGGATATTTGGAAGACCATAGAGTGCTATGGTGAAAAAGGAAATATCTTCCGTTCCAATCTGAAAAGAAGCTTTCTGAGAAACTGCTCTGTGTTCTGTTAATTCATCTCACAGAGTTACATCTTTCCCTTCAGGAAGCCTTTCGCTAAGGCTGTTCTTGTGGAATTGGAAAAGGGATATTTAGAAGCCCATAGAGGGCTGTGGTGAAAAAGGAAATATCTTCCGTTCAAAACTGGAAAGAAGCTTTCTGAGAAACTGCTCTGTGTTCTGTTAATTCATCTCACAGAGTTACATCTTTCCCTTCAAGAAGCCTTTCGCTAAGGCTGTTCTTGTGGAATTGGCAAAGGAATATTTGGAAGCCCATAGAGTGCTATGGTGAAAAAGGAAATATCTTCCGTACAAAACTGGAAAGAAGCTTTCTGAGAAACTGCTCTGTGTTCTGTTAATTCATCTCACAGAGTTACATCTTTCCCTTCAAGAAGCCTTTCGCTAAGGCTGTTCTTGTGGAATTGGCAAAGGGATATTTGGAAGCCCATAGAGGGCTATGGTGAAAAAGGAAATATCTTCCGTTCAAAACTGGAAAGAAGCTTTCTGAGAAACTGCTCTGTGTTCTGTTAATTCACCTCACAGAGTTACATCTTTCCCTTCAAGAAGCCTTTCGCTAAGGCTGTTCTTATGGAATTGGCAAAGGGATATTTGGAAGCCCATAGAGGGCTATGGTGAAAAAGGAAATATCTTCCGTTCAAAACTGGAAAGAAGCTTTCTGAGAAACTGCTCTGTGTTCTGTTAATTCATCTCACAGAGTTACATCTTTCCTTCAAGAAGCCTTTCGCTAAGGCTGTTCGTGTGGAATTGGCAAAGGGATATTTGGAAGCCCATAGAGGGCTATGGTGAAAAAGGAAATATCTTAAGTTCAAAACTGGAAAGAAGCTTTCTGCGAAACTGCTGTGTGTTCTGTGAATTCATCTCACAGAGTTACATCTTTCCCTTCAAGAAGCCTTTCGCTAAGGCTGTTCTTGTGGAATTGGAAAAATGATATTTGGAAGCCCATAGAAGGCTATTGTGAAAAAGGAAATATCTTCCGTTCAAAACTGGAAAGAAGCTTTCAGAGAAACTGCTCTATGTTCTGTTAATTCATCTCACAGAGTTACATCTTTCCCTTCAAGAAGCCTTTCGCTAAGGCTGTTCTTGTGGAATTGGCAAAGGGATATTTGGAAGCCCATAGAGGGCTACGGTGAAAAAGGAAATATCTTCCGTTCAAAACTGGAAAGAAGCTTTCTGAGAAACTGCTCTGTGTTCTGTTTATTCATCTCACAGAGTTACATCTTTCCCTTCAAGAAGCCTTTCGCTAAGGCTGTTCTTGTGGAATTGGCAAAGGGATATTTGGAAACCCATAGAGGGCTATGGTGAAAAAGGAAATATCTTCCGTTCAAAACTGGAAAGAAGCTTTCGGAGAAACTGCTCTGTGTTCTGTTAATTCATCTCACAGATTTACATCTTTCCCTTCAAGAAGCCTTTCGCTAAGGCTGTTCTTGTGGAATTGGCAAAGGGATATTTGGAGGGCCATAGAGTGCTATGGTGAAAAAGGAAATATCTTCCGTTCAAAACTGGAAAGAAGCTTTCTGAGAAACTGCTCTGTGTTCTGTTAATTCATCTCAAAGAGTTACATCTTTCCCTTCAAGAAGTCTTTCGCTAAGGCTGTTCTTGTCGAATTGGCAAAGGGATATTTGGAAGCCCATAGAGGGCTATGGTGAAAAAGGAAATATCTTCCGTTCAAAACTGGAAACAAGCTCTCTGAGAAACTGCTCTGTGTTCTCTTAATTCATCTCACAGAGTAACATCTTTCCCTTCAAGAAGCCTTTCGCTAAGGCTGTTCTTGTGGAATTGGCAAAGGGATATTTGGAAGCCCATAGAGGGCTATGGTGAAAAAGGAAATATCTTCCGTTCAAAACTGGAAAGATGCTTTCTGAGAAACTGCTGTGTGTTCTGTTAATTCATCTCACAGAGTTACATCTTTCCCTTCAAGAAGCCTTTCGCTAAGGCTGTTCTTGTGGAATAGGCAAAGGAATATTTGGAAGTCCATAGAGTGCTATGGTGAAAAAGGAAATATCTTCCGTTCAAAACTGGAAAGAAGCTTTCCGAGAAACTGCTCTGTGTTCTGTGAATTCATCTCACAGAGTTACATCTTTCCCTTCAAGAAGACTTTCGCTAAGGCTGTTCTTGTGGTATTGGCAAAGGGATATTTGGAAGCCCATAGAGGGCTATGATGAAAAGGGAAATATCTTCCGTTCAAAACAGGAAAGAAGCTTTCTGAGAAACTGCTCTGTGTTCTGTTAATTCATCTCACAGAGTTACATCTTTCCCTTCAAGAAGCCTTTCGCTATGGCTGTTCTTGTGGAATTGGCAAAGGGATATTTGGAAGCCCATAGAGGGCTATGGTGAAAAAGGAAATATCTTCCGTTGAAAACTGGATAGAAGCGTTCTGAGAAACTGCTCTGTGTTCTGTTAATTCATCTCACAGAGTTACATCTTTCCCTTCAAGAAATCTTTCGCTAAGGATGTTCTTGTGGAATTGGTAAAGGGATATTTGGAGGCCCACAGAGGGCTATGGTGAAAAAGGAAATATCTTCCGTTCAAAACTGGAAAGAAGCTTTCTGAGAAACTGCTCTGTGTTCTGTTAATTCATCTCACAGAGTTACATCTTTCCTTCAAGAAGCCTTTCGCTAAGGCTGTTCTTGTGGAATTGGCAAAGGGATATTTGGAAGCCCATAGAGGGCTATGGTGAAAAAGGAAATATCTTCCGTTCAAAACTGGAAAGAAGCTTTCTGCGAAACTGCTGTGTGTTCTGTGAATTCATCTCACAGAGTTACATCTTTCCCTTCAAGAAGCCTTTCGCTAAGGCTGTTCTTGTGGAATTGGAAAAATGATATTTGGAAGCCCATAGAAGGCTATTGTGAAAAAGGATATATCTTCCGTTCAAAACTGGAAAGAAGCTTTCAGAGAAACTGCTCTATGTTCTGTTAATTCATCTCACAGAGTTACATCTTTCCCTTCAAGAAGCCTTTCGCTAAGGCTGTTCTTGTGGAATTGGCAAAGGGATATTTGGAAGCCCATAGAGGGCTACGGTGAAAAAGGAAATATCTTCCGTTCAAAACTGGAAAGAAGCTTTCTGAGAAACTGCTCTGTGTTCTGTTTATTCATCTCACAGAGTTACATCTTTCCCTTCAAGAAGCCTTTCGCTAAGGCTGTTCTTGTGGAATTGGCAAAGGGATATTTGGAAACCCATAGAGGGCTATGGTGAAAAAGGAAATATCTTCCGTTCAAAACTGGAAAGAAGCTTTCGGAGAAACTGCTCTGTGTTCTGTTAATTCATCTCACAGATTTACATCTTTCCCTTCAAGAAGCCTTTCGCTAAGGCTGTTCTTGTGGAATTGGCAAAGGGATATTTGGAGGGCCTTAGAGTGCTATGGTGAAAAAGGAAATATCTTCCGTTCAAAACTGGAAAGAAGCTTTCTGAGAAACTGCTCTGTGTTCTGTTAATTCATCTCAAAGAGTTACATCTTTCCCTTCAAGAAGTCTTTCGCTAAGGCTGTTCTTGTCGAATTGGCAAAGGGATATTTGGAAGCCCATAGAGGGCTATGGTGAAAAAGGAAATATCTTCCGTTCAAAACTGGAAACAAGCTCTCAGAGAAACTGCTCTGTGTTCTCTTAATTCATCTCACAGAGTAACATCTTTCCCTTCAAGAAGCCTTTCGCTAAGGCTGTTCTTGTGGAATTGTCAAAGGGATATTTGGAAGCCCATAGAGGGCTATGGTGAAAAAGGAAATATCTTCCGTTCAAAACTGGAAAGATGCTTTCTGAGAAACTGCTGTGTGTTCTGTTAATTCATCTCACAGAGTTACATCTTTCCCTTCAAGAAGCCTTTCGCTAAGGCTGTTCTTGTGGAATAGGCAAAGGAATATTTGGAAGTCCATAGAGTGCTATGGTGAAAAAGGAAATATCTTCCGTTCAAAACTGGAAAGAAGCTTTCTGAGAAACTGCTCTGTGTTCTGTGAATTCATCTCACAGAGTTACATCTTTCCCTTCAAGAAGACTTTCGCTAAGGCTGTTCTTGTGGTACTGGCAAAGGGATATTTGGAAGCCCATAGAGGGCTATGATGAAAAGGGAAATATCTTCCGTTCAAAACAGGAAAGAAGCTTTCTGAGAAACTGCTCTGTGTTCTGTTAATTCATCTCACAGAGTTACATCTTTCCCTTCAAGAAGCCTTTCGCTATGGCTGTTCTTGTGGAATTGGCAAAGGGATATTTGGAAGCCCATAGAGGGCTATGGTGAAAAAGGAAATATCTTCCGTTGAAAACTGGAAAGAAGCGTTCTGAGAAACTGCTCTGTGTTCTGTTAATTCATCTCACAGAGTTACATCTTTCCCTTCAAGAAATCTTTCGCTAAGGCTGTTCTTGTGGAATTGGTAAAGGGATATTTGGAGGCCCACAGAGGGCTATGGGGAAAAAGGAAATATCTTCCGTTCAAAACTGGAAAGAAGCTTTCTGAGAAACTGCTCTGTGTAATGTTAATTCATCTCACAGAGTTACATCTTTCCCTTCAAGAAGCCTTTCGCTAAGGCTGTTCTTGTGGAATTGGCAAAGGGATATTTGGAAGCCCTTAGAGGGCTATGTTGAAAAAGGAAATATCTTCCGTTCAAAACTGGAAAGAAGCTTTCTGAGAAAGTGCTCTGTGTTCTGTTAATTCATCTCACAGAGTTACATCTTTCCATTCAAGAATCCTTTCACTAAGGCTGTTCTTGTGGAATTGGCAAAGGGATATTTGGAAGCCCATAGAGGGCTATGGTGAAAAAGGAAATATCTTCCGTTCAAAACTGGAAAGAAGCTTTCTGAGAAACTGCACTGTGTTCTGTTAATTCATCTCACAGAGTTACATCTTTCCCTTCAAGAAGCCTTTCGCTAAGGCTGTTCTTGTGGAATTGGCAAAGGGATATTTGGAAGCCCATAGAGGGCTATGGTGAAAAAGGAAATATCTTCCGTACAAAACTGGAAAGAAGCTTTCTGAGAAACTACTCTATGTTCTGTTAATTCATCTCACAGAGTTACATCTTTCCTTCAAGAAGCCTTTCGCTAAGGCTGTTCTTGTGGAATTGGCAAAGGGATATTTGGAAGCCCATAGAGGGCTATGGTGAAAAAGGAAATATCTTCCGTTCAAAACTGGAAACAAGCTTTCTGAGAAACTGCTCGGTGTTCTGTTAATTCATCTCACAGAGTTACATCTTTCCCTTCAAGAAGCCTTTTGCTAAGGCTGTTCTTGTGGAATTGGCAAAGGGATATTTGGAAACCCATAGAGGGCTATGGTGAAAAAGGAAATATCTTCCGTTCAAAACTGGAAAGAAGCTTTCTGAGAAACTGCTCTGTGTTCTGTTAATTCATCTCACAGAGTTACATCTTTCCCTTCAAGAAGCCTTTCGCTAAGGCTGTTCTTGTGGAATTGGCAAAGGGATATTTGGAAGCCCATAGAGGGCTAAGGTGAAAAAGGAAATATCTTCCGTTCAAAACTGGAAAGAAGCTTTCTGAGAAACTGCTCTATGTTCTGTTAATTCATCTCACAGAGTTACATCTTTCCTTCAAGAAGCCTTTCGCTAAGGCTGTTCTTGTGGAATAGGCAAAGGGATATTTGGAAGCCCATAGAGGGCTATAGTGAAAAAGGAAATATCTTCCGTTCAAAACTGGAAACAAGCTTTCTGAAAAAATGCTCTGTGTTCTGTTAATTCATCTCACAGAGTTACATCTTTCCCTTCAAGAAGCCTTTCGCTAAGGCTGTTCTTGTGGAATTGGCAAAGGGATATTTGGAAGCCCATAGAGGGCTATGGTGAAAAAGGAAATATCTTCCGTTTAAAATGGAAAGAAGCTTTCTGAGAAACTGCTCTGTGTTCTGTTAATTCATCTCACAGAGTTACATCTTTCCCTTCAAGAAGCCTTTCGCTATGGCTGTTCTTGTGGAATTGGCAAAGGGATATTTGGAAGCCCATAGAGGGCTATGGTGAAAAAGGAAATATCTTCCGTTCAAAACTGGATAAAAGCTTTCTGAGAAACCGCTCTGTGTTCTCTTAATTCATCTCACAGAGTTACATCTTTCCCTTCAAGAAGCCTTTCGCTAAGGCTGTTCTTGTGGAATTGGCAAACGGATACTTCGAAGCCCATAGAGGGCTATGGTGAAAAGGGAAATATCATCCGTTCAAAACTGGAAAGAAGCGTTCTGAGAAACTGCTCTGTGTTCTGTTAATTCATCTCACAGAGTTACATCTTTCCCTTCAAGAAGCCTTTCGCTAAGGCTGTTCTTGTGGAATTGGCAAAGGGATATTTGGAAGCCCATAGAGGGCTATGGTGAAAAAGGAAATATCTTCCGTTCAAAACTGAAAAGAAGCTTTCTGAGAAACTGCTCTGTGTTCTGTTAATTCATCTCACAGAGTTACATCTTTCCCTTCAAGAAGCCTTTCGCTAAGGCTGTTCTTGTGGAATTGGAAAAGGGATATTTAGAAGCCCATAGAGGGCTGTGGTGAAAAAGGAAATATCTTCCGTTCAAAACTGGAAAGAAGCTTTCTGAGAAACTGCTCTGTGTTCTGTTAATTCATCTCACAGAGTTACATCTTTCCCTTCAAGAAGCCTTTCGCTAAGGCTGTTCTTGTGGAATTGACAATGGGATATTTGGAAGCCCATAGAGGGCTATGGTGAAAAAGGAAATATCTTCCGTTCAAAACTGGAAAGAAGCTTTCTGAGAAACTGCTCTGTGTTCTGTTAATTCATCTCACGGAGTTACATCTTTCCCTTCAAGAAGCCTTTCGCTAAGGCTGTTCTTGTGGAATTGGCAAAGGGATATTTGGAAGCCCATAGAGGGTTATGGTGAAAAAGGAAATATCTTCCGTTTAACACTTGAAAGAAGATTTCTGAGAAACTGTTCTGTGTTCTATTAATTCATCCCACAGAGTTCCATCTTTCCCTTCATGACGCCTTTCGCTAAGGCTGTTCTTGTGGAATTGGCAAAGGGATATTTGGAAGCCCATAGAGGGCTAGGGTGAAGAAGGAAATATCTTCCGTTCAAAACTGGATAGAAGCTTTCTGAGAAACTGCTCTGTGTTCTCTTAATTCATCTCACAGAGTTACATCTTTCCCTTCAAGAAGCCTTTCGCTAAGGCTGTTCTTGTGCAATTGGCAAAGGGATATTTGGAAGCCCATAGAAGACTATGGTGAAAAAGGAAATATCTTCCGTTCAAAACTGGAAAGAAGCTTTCTGAGAAACTGCTGTGTGTTCTGTTAATTCATCTCACAGAGTTACATCTTTCCCTTCAAGAAGCCTTTCGCTAAGGCTGTTCTTGTGGAATTGGAAAATGGATATTTGGAAGCCCATAGAGGGCTATGGTGAAAAAGGAAATATCTTCTGTTGAAAACTGGAAAGAAGCTTTCTGAGAAACTACTCTGTGTTCTGTTAATTCATCTCACAGAGTTACATCTTTCCCTTCAAGAAGCCTTTCGCTAAGGTTGTTCTTGTGGAATTGTCAAAGGGATATTTGGGGCCCATAGAGGCCTTGGTGAAAAAGGAAATATCTTCCGTTCAAAACTGGAAAGAAGCTTTCTGAGAAACTGCTCTGTGTTCTGTTAATTCATCTCACAGGGTTACATCTTTCCCTTCAAGAAGTCTTTCGCTAAGGCTGTTCTTGTGGAATTGGCAAAGGGATATTTGGAAGCACATAGAGGGCTATGGTGAAAAAGGAAATATCATCCGTTCAAAACTGGAAAGAAGCTTTCTGAGAAACTGCTCTGTGTTCTGTTAATTCATCTCACAGAGTTACATCTTTCCCTCAAGAAGCCTTTCGCTAACGCTGTTCTTTTGGAATTGGCAAAGGGATACTTCGAAGCCCATAGAGGGCTATGGTGAAAAAGGAAATATCATCCGTTCAAAACTGGAAAGAAGCTTTCTGAGAAACTGCTCTGTGTTCTGTTAATTCATCTCACAGAGTTACATCTTTCCCTTCAAGAAGCCTTTCGCTAAGGCTGTTCTTGTGGAATTGGCAAAGGGATATTTGGAAGCCCTTAGAGGGCTATGTTGAAAAAGGAAATATCTTCCGTTCAAAACTGGAAAGAAGCTTTCTGAGAAAGTGCTCTGTGTTCTGTTAATTCATCTCACAGAGTTACATCTTTCCATTCAAGAATCCTTTCACTAAGGCTGTTCTTGTGGAATTGGCAAAGGGATATTTGGAAGCCCATAGAGGGCTATGGTGAAAAAGGAAATATCTTCCGTTCAAAACTGGAAAGAAGCTTTCTGAGAAACTGCACTGTGTTCTGTTAATTCATCTCACAGAGTTACATCTTTCCCTTCAAGAAGCCTTTCGCTAAGGCTGTTCTTGTGGAATTGGCAAAGGGATATTTGGAAGCCCATAGAGGGCTATGGTGAAAAAGGAAATATCTTCCGTACAAAACTGGAAAGAAGCTTTCTGAGAAACTGCTCTATGTTCTGTTAATTCATCTCACAGAGTTACATCTTTCCTTCAAGAAGCCTTTCGCTAAGGCTGTTCTTGTGGAATTGGCAAAGGGATATTTGGAAGCCCATAGAGGGCTATGGTGAAAAAGGAAATATCTTCCGTTCAAAACTGGAAACAAGCTTTCTGAGAAACTGCTCGGTGTTCTGTTAATTCATCTCACAGAGTTACATCTTTCCCTTCAAGAAGCCTTTTGCTAAGGCTGTTCTTGTGGAATTGGCAAAGGGATATTTGGAAACCCATAGAGGGCTATGGTGAAAAAGGAAATATCTTCCGTTCAAAACTGGAAAGAAGCTTTCTGAGAAACTGCTCTGTGTTCTGTTAATTCATCTCACAGAGTTACATCTTTCCCTTCAAGAAGCCTTTCGCTAAGGCTGTTCTTGTGGAATTGGCAAAGGGATATTTGGAAGCCCATAGAGGGCTAAGGTGAAAAAGGAAATATCTTCCGTTCAAAACTGGAAAGAAGCTTTCTGAGAAACTGCTCTATGTTCTGTTAATTCATCTCACAGAGTTACATCTTTCCTTCAAGAAGCCTTTCGCTAAGGCTGTTCTTGTGGAATAGGCAAAGGGATATTTGGAAGCCCATAGAGGGCTATAGTGAAAAAGGAAATATCTTCCGTTCAAAACTGGAAACAAGCTTTCTGAAAAAATGCTCTGTGTTCTGTTAATTCATCTCACAGAGTTACATCTTTCCCTTCAAGAAGCCTTTCGCTAAGGCTGTTCTTGTGGAATTGGCAAAGGGATATTTGGAAGCCCATAGAGGGCTATGGTGAAAAAGGAAATATCTTCCGTTTAAAATGGAAAGAAGCTTTCTGAGAAACTGCTCTGTGTTCTGTTAATTCATCTCACAGAGTTACATCTTTCCCTTCAAGAAGCCTTTCGCTAAGGCTGTTCTTGTGGAATTGGCAAAGGGATATTTGGAAGCCCATAGAGGGCTATGGTGAAAAAGGAAATATCTTCCGTTCAAAACTGGATAAAAGCTTTCTGAGAAACCGCTCTGTGTTCTCTTAATTCATCTCACAGAGTTACATCTTTCCCTTCAAGAAGCCTTTCGCTAAGGCTGTTCTTGTGGAATTGGCAAACGGATACTTCGAAGCCCATAGAGGGCTATGGTGAAAAGGGAAATATCATCCGTTCAAAACTGGAAAGAAGCGTTCTGAGAAACTGCTCTGTGTTCTGTTAATTCATCTCACAGAGTTACATCTTTCCCTTCAAGAAGCCTTTCGCTAAGGCTGTTCTTGTGGAATTGGCAAAGGGATATTTGGAAGCCCATAGAGGGCTATGGTGAAAAAGGAAATATCTTCCGTTCAAAACTGGAAAGAAGCTTTCTGAGAAACTGCTCGGTGTTCTGTAAATTCATCTCACAGAGTTACATCTTTCCCTTCAAGAAGCCTTTCGCTAAGGCTGTTCTTGTGGAATTGGCAAAGGGATATTTGGAAGCCCATAGAGTGCTATGGTGAAAAAGGAAATATCTTCCGTTCAAAACTGGAAAGAAGCTTTCTGAGAAACTGCTCTGTGTTCTGTAATTTCATCTCACAGAGTAACACCTTTCCCTTCAAGAAGCCTTTCGCTAAGGCTGTTCTTGTGGAATTGGCAAGGGGATATTTGGAAGCCCATAGAGGGCTATGGTGAAAAAGGAAATATCTTCCGTTCAAAACTGGAAAGAAGCTTTCTGAGAAACTGCTCTGTGTTCTGTTAATTCATCTCACAGAGTTACATCTTTCCCTTCAAGCAGCCTTTCGCTAAGGCTGTTCTTGTGGAATTGGCAAAGGGATATTTGGAAGCCCATAGAGGGCTATGGTGAAAAAGGAAATATCTTCCGTTCAAAACTGGAAAGAAGCTTTCTGAGAAACTACTCTGTGTTCTGTTACTTCATCTCACAGAGTTACATCTTTCCCTTCAAGAAGCCTTTTGCTAAGGTTTTTCTTGTGGAATTTTCAAAGGGATATTTGGAGGCCCATAGAGGGCTATGGTGAAAAAGGAAATATCTTCCGTTCAAAACTGGAAAGAAGCTTTCTGAGAAACTACTCTGTTTTCTGTAAATCCATCTCACAGAGTTACATCTTTCCCTTCAAGAAGCCTTTCGCTAAGGCTGTTCTTGTGGAATTGGCAAAGGGATATTTGGAAGCCCATAGAGTGCTATGGTGAAAAAGGAAATATCTTCCGTTCAAAACTGAAAAGAAGCTTTCTGAGAAACTGCTCTGTGTTCTGTTAATTCATCTCACAGAGTTACATCTTTCCCTTCAAGAAGCCTTTCGCTAAGGCTGTTCTTGTGGAATTGGAAAAGGGATATTTAGAAGCCCATAGAGGGCTGTGGTGAAAAAGGAAATATCTTCCGTTCAAAACTGGAAAGAAGCTTTCTGAGAAACTGCTCTGTGTTCTGTTAATTCATCTCACAGAGTTACATCTTTCCCTTCAAGAAGCCTTTCGCTAAGGCTGTTCTTGTGGAATTGACAATGGGATATTTGGAAGTCCATAGAGGGCTATGGTGAAAAAGGAAATATCTTCCGTTCAAAACTGGAAAGAAGCTTTCTGAGAAACTGCTCTGTGTTCTGTTAATTCATCTCACGGAGTTACATCTTTCCCTTCAAGAAGCCTTTCGCTAAGGCTGTTCTTGTGGAATTGGCAAAGGGATATTTGGAAGCCCATAGAGGGTTATGGTGAAAAAGGAAATATCTTCCGTTTAACACTTGAAAGAAGATTTCTGAGAAACTGTTCTGTGTTCTATTAATTCATCCCACAGAGTTCCATCTTTCCCTTCATGACGCCTTTCGCTAAGGCTGTTCTTGTGGAATTGGCAAAGGGATATTTGGAAGCCCATAGAGGGCTAGGGTGAAGAAGGAAATATCTTCCGTTCAAAACTGGATAGAAGCTTTCTGAGAAACTGCTCTGTGTTCTCTTAATTCATCTCACAGAGTTACATCTTTCCCTTCAAGAAGCCTTTCGCTAAGGCTGTTCTTCTGCAATTGGCAAAGGGATATTTGGAAGCCCATAGAAGACTATGGTGAAAAAGGAAATATCTTCCGTTCAAAACTGGAAAGAAGCTTTCTGAGAAACTGCTGTGTGTTCTGTTAATTCATCTCACAGAGTTACATCTTTCCCTTCAAGAAGCCTTTCGCTAAGGCTGTTCTTGTGGAATTGGAAAATGGATATTTGGAAGCCCATAGAGGGCTATGGTGAAAAAGGAAATATCTTCTGTTGAAAACTGGAAAGAAGCTTTCTGAGAAACTACTCTGTGTTCTGTTAATTCATCTCACAGAGTTACATCTTTCCCTTCAAGAAGCCTTTCGCTAAGGTTGTTCTTGTGGAATTGTCAAAGGGATATTTGGGGCCCATAGAGGCCTTGGTGAAAAAGGAAATATCTTCCGTTCAAAACTGGAAAGAAGCTTTCTGAGAAACTGCTCTGTGTTCTGTTAATTCATCTCACAGGGTTACATCTTTCCCTTCAAGAAGTCTTTCGCTAAGGCTGTTCTTGTGAAATTGGCAAAGGGATATTTGGAAGCACATAGAGGGCTATGGTGAAAAAGGAAATATCATCCGTTCAAAACTGGAAAGAAGCTTTCTGAGAAACTGCTCTGTGTTCTGTTAATTCATCTCACAGAGTTACATCTTTCCCTCAAGAAGCCTTTCGCTAACGCTGTTCTTTTGGAATTG
This sequence comes from Chlorocebus sabaeus, assembly GCF_047675955.1. Lineage (NCBI taxonomy): Eukaryota > Metazoa > Chordata > Mammalia > Primates > Cercopithecidae > Chlorocebus > Chlorocebus sabaeus. Next base: position 336,644 of record NW_027327981.1, read on the forward strand.
GCAAAGGGATACTTCGAAGCCCATAGAGGGCTATGGTGAAAAAGGAAATATCATCCGTTCAAAACTGGAAAGAAGCTTTCTGAGAAACTGCTCTGTGTTCTGTTAATTCATCTCACAGAGTTACATCTTTCCCTTCAAGAAGTCTTTCGCTAAGGCTGTTCTTGTGGAATTGGTAAAGGGATATTTGGAAGCCCATAGAGGGCTATGTTGAAAAAGGAAATATCTTCCCTTCAAAACTGGAAACAAGCCTTCTGAGGAACTGCTCTGTGTTCTGTTAATTCATCTCACAGAGTTACATCTTTCCCTTCAAGAAGCCTTTCGCTAAGGCTGTTCTTGTGGAATTGGCAAAGGGATATTTGGAAGCCCATAGAGGGCTATGGTGAAAAAGGAAATATCTTCCGTTCAAAACTGGAAAAAAGCTTTCTGAGAAACTGCTCTGTGTTCTGTTAATTCATCTCACAGAGTTACATCTTTCCCTTAAAGAAGCCTTTCGCTAAGGCTGTTCTTGTGGAATTGGCAAAGGGATATTTGGAAGCCCATAGAGGTCTATGGTGAAAAAGGAAATATCTTCCGTTCAAAACTGGAAAGAAGCTTTCTGAGAAACTGCTCTGTGTTCTGTTAATTCATCTCACAGAGTTACATCTTTCCCTTCAAGAAGCCTTTCGCTAAGGCTGTTCTTGTGGAATTGGCAAAGGGATATTTGGAAGCCCTTAGAGGGCTATGGTGAAAAAGGAAATATATTCCGTTCAAAACTGGAAAGAAGCTTTCTGAGAAACTGCTCTGTGTTCTGTTAATTCATCTCACAGAGTTACATCTTTCCCTTCAAGAAGCCTTTCGCTAAGGCTGTTCTTGTGGAATTGGCAAAGGGATATTTGGAAGCCCATAGAGTGCTATGGTGAAAAAGGAAATATCTTCCGTTCAAAACTGGAAAGAAGCTTTCTGAGAAACTGCTCTGTGTTCTGTAATTTCATCTCACAGAGTTACATCTTTCCCTTCAAGAAGCCTTTCGCTAAGGCTGTTCTTGTGTAATTGGCAAGGGGATATTTGGAAGCCCATAGAGGGCTATGGTGAAAAAGGAAATATCTTCCGTTCAAAACTGGAAAGAAGCTTTCTGAGAAACTGCTCTGTGTTCTGTTAATTCATCTCACAGAGTTACATCTTTCCCTTCAAGAAGCCTTTCGCTAAGGCTGTTCTTGTGGAATTGGCAAAGGGATATTTGGAAGCCCATAGAGGGCTATGGTGAAAAAGGAAATATCTTCCGTTCAAAACTGGAAAGAAGCTTTCTGAGAAACTGCTCTGTGTTCTGTTACTTCATCTCACAGAGTTACATCTTTCCCTTCAAGAAGCCTTTTGCTAAGGTTGTTCTTGTGGAATTGGCAAAGGGATATTTGGAGGCCCATGGAGGGCTATGGTGAAAAAGGAAATATCTTCCGTTCAAAACTGGAACGAAGCTTTCTGAGAAACTGCTCTGTTTTCTGTAAATGCATCTCACAGAGTTACATCTTTCCCTTCAAGAAGCCTTTCGCTAAGGCTGTTCTTGTGGAATTGGCAAAGGGATATTTGGAAGCCCATAGAGGGCTATGGTGAAAAAGGAAATATCTTCCGTTCAAAACTGGAAAGAAGCTTTCTGAGAAACTGCTCGGTGTTCTGTAAATTCATCTCACAGAGTTACATCTTTCCCTTCAAGAAGCCTTTCGCTAAGGCTGTTCTTGTGGAATTGGCAAAGGGATATTTGAAAGCCCATAGAGGGCTATGGTGAAAAAGGAAATATCTTCCGTTCAAAACTGGAAAGAAGCTTTCTGAGAATCTGCTCTCCGTTCTGTTAATTCATCTCACAGAGTTACATCTTTCCCTTCAAGAAGCCTTTCGCTAAGGCTGTTCTTGTGGAATTGGCAAAGGGATATTTGGTAGCCCATAGAGGGCTACGGTGAAAAAGGAAATATCTTCCGTTCAAAACTGGAAAGAAGCTTTCTGAGAAACTGCTGTGTGTTCTGTTAATTCATCTCACAGAGTTACATCTTTCCCTTCAAGAAGCCTTTCGCTAAGGCTGTTCTTGTGGAATTGGAAAATGGATATTTGGAAGCCCATAGAGGGCTATGGTGAAAAAGGAAATATCTTCTGTTGAAAACTGGAAAGAAGCTTTCTGAGAAACTACTCTGTGTTCTGTTAATTCATCTCACAGAGTTACATCTTTCCCTTCAAGAAGCCTTTCGCTAAGGTTGTTCTTGTGGAATTGTCAAAGGGATATTTGGGGCCCATAGAGGCCTTGGTGAAAAAGGAAATATCTTCCGTTCAAAACTGGAAAGAAGCTTTCTGAGAAACTGCTCTGTGTTCTGTTAATTCATCTCACAGGGTTACATCTTTCCCTTCAAGAAGTCTTTCGCTAAGGCTGTTCTTGTGGAATTGGCAAAGGGATATTTGGAAGCACATAGAGGGCTATGGTGAAAAAGGAAATATCATCCGTTCAAAACTGGAAAGAAGCTTTCTGAGAAACTGCTCTGTGTTCTGTTAATTCATCTCACAGAGTTACATCTTTCCCTCAAGAAGCCTTTCGCTAACGCTGTTCTTTTGGAATTGGCAAAGGGATACTTCGAAGCCCATAGAGGGCTATGGTGAAAAAGGAAATATCATCCGTTCAAAACTGGAAAGAAGCTTTCTGAGAAACTGCTCTGTGTTCTGTTAATTCATCTCACAGAGTTACATCTTTCCCTTCAAGAAGTCTTTCGCTAAGGCTGTTCTTGTGGAATTCGTAAAGGGATATTTGGAAGCCCATAGAGGGCTATGTTGAAAAAGGAAATATCTTCCCTTCAAAACTGGAAACAAGCCTTCTGAGGAACTGCTCTGTGTTCTGTTAATTCATCTCACAGAGTTACATCTTTCCCTTCAAGAAGCCTTTCGCTAAGGCTATTCTTGTGGAATTGGCAAAGGGATATTTGGAAGCCCATAGAGGGCTATGGTGAAAAAGGAAATATCTTCCGTTCAAAACTGGAAAGAAGCTTTCGGAGAAACTGCTCTGTGTTCTGTTAATTCATCTCACAGAGTTACATCTTTCCCTTCAAGAAGCCTTTCGCTAAGGCTGTTCTTGTGGAATTGGCAAAGGGATATTTGGAAGCCCATAGAGGGCTATGGTGAAAAAGGAAATATCTTCCGTTCAAAACTGGAAACAAGCTTTCTGAGAAACTGCTCTGTGTTCTCTTAATTCATCTCACAGAGTTACATCTTTCCCTTCAAGAAGCCTTTCGCTAAGGCTGTTCTTGTGGAATTGGCAAAGGGATATTTGGAAGCCCTTAGAGGGCTATGGTGAAAAAGGAAATATCTTCCGTTCAAAACTGGAAAGAAGCTTTCTGAGAAACTGCTCTGTGTTCTGTTAATTCATCTCACAGAGTTACATCTTTCCCTTCAAGAAGCCTTTCGCTAAGGCTGTTCTTGTGGAATTGGCAAAGGGATATTTGGAAGCCCATAGAGGGCTATGGTGAGAAAGGAAATATCTTCCGTTCAAAACTGGAAAGAAGCTTTCTGAGAAACTGCTGTGTGTTCTGTTAGTTCATCTCACAGAGTTACATCTTTCCCTTCAAGAAGCCTTTCGCTAAGGCTGTTCTTGTGGAATTGGCAAAGGTATATTTGGAAGCCCTTAGAGGGCTATGGTGAAAAAGGAAATACCTTCCGTTCAAAACTGGAAAGAAGCTTTCTGAGAATCTGCTCTGTGTTCTGTTAATTCATCTCACAGAGTTACATCTTTCCTACAAGAAGCCTTTCGCTAAGGCTGTTGTTGTGGAATTGGAAAAGGGATATTTGGAAGCCCATAGAGGGCTATGGTGAAAAAGGAAATATCTTCCGTTCAAAACTGGAAAGAAGCTTTCTGAGAAACTGCTCTGTGTTCTGTTAATTCATCTCACAGAGTTACATCTTTCCCTTCCAGAAGCCTTTCGCTAAGGCTGTTCTTGTGGAATTGGCAAAGGGATATTTGGAAGCCATTAGAGGGCTATGGTGAAAAAGGAAATATCTTCCGTTCAAAACTGGAAAGAAGCTTTCTGAGAATCTGCTCTGTGTTCTGTTAATTCATCTCACAGAGTTACATCTTTCCCTTCAAGAAGCCTTTCGCTAAGGTTGTTCTTGGGGAATTGGCAAAGGGATATTTGGAAGCCCATAGAGTGCTATGGTGAAAAAAGAAATATCTTCCGTTCAAAACTGGAAAGAAGCTTTCTGAGAAACTGCTCTGTGTTCTGTAAATTCATCTCACAGAGTTACATCTTTCCCTTCAAGAAGCCTTTCGCTAAGGCTGTTCTTGTGGAATTGGCAAAGGGATATTTGGAAGCCCATAGAGGGCTATGGTGAAAAAGGAAATATCTTCCGTTCAAAACTGGAAAGAAGCTTTCTGAGAAACTGCTCGGTGTTCTCTAAATTCATCTCACAGAGTTACATCTTTCCCTTCAAGAAGCCTTTCGCTAAGGCTGTTCTTGTGGAATTGGCAAAGGGATATTTGAAAGCCCATAGAGGGCTATGGTGAAAAAGGAAATATCTTCCGTTCAAAACTGGAAAGAAGCTTTCTGAGAATCTGCTCTCCGTTCTGTTAATTCATCTCACAGAGTTACATCTTTCCCTTCAAGAAGCCTTGCGCTAAGGCTGTTCTTGTGGAATTGGCAAAGGGATATTTGGAAGCCCATAGAGGGCTACGGTGAAAAAGGAAATATCTTCCGTTCAAAACTGGAAAGAAGCTTTCTGAGAAACTGCTCTGTGTTCCGTTAATTCATCTCACAGAGTTACATCTTTCCCTTCAAGAAGCTTTTCGCTAAGGCTGTTCTTGTGGAATTGGCAAAGGGATATTTGGAAGCCCATAGAGGGCTACGGTGAAAAAGGAAATATCTTCCGTTCAAAACTGGAAAGAAGCTTTCTGAGAAACTGCTCTGTGTTCTGTTAATTCATCTCACAGAGTTACATCATTCCCTTCAAGACGCCTTTCGCTAAGGTTGTTCTTGTGGAATTGGCAAAGGGATATTTGGAAACCCTTAGAGGGCTATGGTGAAAAAGGAAATATCTTCCGTTGAAAACTGGAAAAAAGCCTTCTGAGAAACTGCTCTGTGTTCTGTTAATTCTTCTCACAGAGTTACATCTTTCCCTTGAAGAAGCCTTTCGCTAAGGCTGTTCTTGTGGAATTGGCAAAGGGATATTTGGAAGCCCATAGAGGGCTATGGTGAAAAAGAAAATATCTTCCGTTCAAAACTGGATAGAAGCTTTCTGAGAAACTGCTCTGTGTTCTCTTAATTCATCTCACAGAGTTACATCTTTCCCCTCAAGAAGCCTTTCGCTAAGGCTGTTCCTGTGGAATTGGCAAACGGATACTTCGAAGCCCATAGAGGGCTATGGTGAAAAAGGAAATATCATCCGTTCAAAACTGGAAAGAAGCGTTCTGAGAAACTGCTCTGTGTTCTGTTAATTCATCTCACAGAGTTACATCTTTCCCTTCAAGAAGTCTTTCGCTAAGGCTGTTCTGGTGGAATTGGTAAAGGGATATTTGGAGGCCCACAGAGGGCTATGGTGAAAAAGGAAATATCTTCCGTTCAAAACTGGAAACAAGCCTTCTGAGAAACTGCTCTGAGTTCTGTTAATTCATCTCACAGAGTTACATCTTTCCCTTCAAGAAGCCTTTCGCTAAGGCTGTTCTTGTGGAATTGACAAAGGGATATTTGGAAGCCCATAGAGGGCTATGGTGAAAAAGGAAATATCTTCCGTTCAAAACTGGAAAGAAGCTTTCTGAGAAACTGCTCTGTGTTCTGTTAATTCATCTCACAGAGTTACATCTTTCCCTTCAAGAAGTCTTTCGCTAAGGCTGTTCTTGTGGAATTGGCAAAGGGATATTTGGAAGCCCATAGAGGGCTATGGTGAAAAAGGAAATATCTTCCGTTCAAAACTGGAAAGAAGCTTTCTGAGAAACTGCTCTGTGTTCTGTTAATTCATCTCACAGAGTTACAACTTTCCCTTCAAGAAGCCTTTCGCTAAGGCTGTTCTTGTGGAATTGGCAAAGGGATATTTGGAAGTCCATAGAGGGCTATGGTGAAAAAGGAAATATCTTCCGTTCAAGACTGGAAAGAAGCTTTCTGAGAAACTGCTCTGTGTTCTGTTAATTAATCTCACAGAGTTACATCTTTGCCTTCAAGAAGCATTTCTCTAAGGCTGTTCTAGTGTAATTGGAAAAGGGATATTTTTAAGCCCATAGAGGGCTATGGTGAAAAAGGAAATATCTTCCGTTCAAAACTGGAAAGAAGCTTTCTGAGAAACTGCTCTGTGTTCTGTTAATTCATCTCACAGAGTTACATCTTTCCCTTCAAGAAGCCTTTTGCTAAGGCTGTTCTTGTGGAATTGGCAAAGGGATATTTGGAAACCCTTAGAGGGCTATGGTGAAAAAGGAAATATCTTCCGTTCAAAACTGGAAAGAAGCTTTCGGAGAAACTGCTCTGTGTTCTGTTAATTCATCTCACAGAGTTACATCTTTCCCTTCAAGAAGCCTTTCGCTAAGGCTGTTCTTGTGGAATTGGCAAAGGGATATTTGGAAGCCCATAGAGTGCTATGGTGAAAAAGGAAATATCTTCCGTTCAAAACTGGAAAGAAGCTTTCTGAGAAACTGCTCTGTGTTCTGTTAATTCATCTCACAGAGTTACATCTTTCCCTTCAAGAAGCCTTTCGCTAAGGCTGTTCTTGTGGAATTGGCAAAGGAATATTTGGAAGCCCATAGAGTGCTATGGTGAAAAAGGAAATATCTTCCGTTCAAAACTGGAAAGAAGCTTTCTGAGAAACTGCTCTGTGTTCTGTAAATTCATCTCACAGAGTTACATCTTTCCCTTCAAGAAGCCTTTCGCTAAGGCTGTTCTTGTGGAATTTTCAATGGGATATTTGGAAGCCCATAGAGGGCTATGGTGAAAAAGGAAATATCTTCCGTTCAAAACTGGAAAGAAGCTTTCTGAGAAACTGCTCTGTGTTCTGTTAATTCATCTCACTGAGTTACATCTTTCCCTTCAAGAAGCCTTTCGCTAAGGCTGTTCTTGTGGAATTGGCAAAGGGATATTTGGAAGCCCATAGAGGGCTATGGTGAAAAAGGAAATATCTTCCGTTCAAAACTGGAAAGAAGCTTTCTGAGAAACTGCTCTGTGTTCTGTTAATTCATCTCACAGAGTTACATCTTTCCCTTCAAGAAGCCTTTTGCTAAGGCTGTTCTTGTGGAATTGGCAAAGGGATATTTGGAAACCCATAGAGGGCTATGGTGAAAAAGGAAATATCTTCCGTTCAAAACTGGAAAGAAGCTTTCTGAGAAACTGCTCTGTGTTCTGTTAATTCATCTCACAGAGTTACATCTTTCCCTTCAAGAAGCCTTTCGCTAAGGCTGTTCTTGTGGAATTGGCAAAGGGATATTTGGAAGCCCATAGAGGGCTATGGTGAAAAAGGAAATATCTTCCGTTCAAAACTGGAAAGAAGCTTTCGGAGAAACTGCTCTGTGTTCTGTTAATTCATCTCACAGAGTTACATCTTTCCCTTCAAGAAGCCTTTCGCTAAGGCTGTTCTTGTGGAATTGGCAAAGGGATATTTGGAAGCCCATAGAGGGCTATGGTGAAAAAGGAAATATCTTCCGTTCAAAACTGGAAACAAGCTTTCTGAGAAACTGCTCTGTGTTCTCTTAATTCATCTCACAGAGTTACATCTTTCCCTTCAAGAAGCCTTTCGCTAAGGCTGTTCTTGTGGAATTGGCAAAGGGATATTTGGAAGCCCATAGAGGGCTATGGTGAGAAAGGAAATATCTTCCGTTCAAAACTGGAAAGAAGCTTTCTGAGAAACTGCTGTGTGTTCTGTTAGTTCATCTCACAGAGTTACATCTTTCCCTTCAAGAAGCCTTTCGCTAAGGCTGTTCTTGTGGAATTGGCAAAGGTATATTTGGAAGCCCTTAGAGGGCTATGGTGAAAAAGGAAATACCTTCCGTTCAAAACTGGAAAGAAGCTTTCTGAGAATCTGCTCTGTGTTCTGTTAATTCATCTCACAGAGTTACATCTTTCCTACAAGAAGCCTTTCGCTAAGGCTGTTGTTGTGGAATTGGAAAAGGGATATTTGGAAGCCCATAGAGGGCTATGGTGAAAAAGGAAATATCTTCCGTTCAAAACTGGAAAGAAGCTTTCTGAGAAACTGCTCTGTGTTCTGTTAATTCATCTCACAGAGTTACATCTTTCCCTTCCAGAAGCCTTTCGCTAAGGCTGTTCTTGTGGAATTGGCAAAGGGATATTTGGAAGCCATTAGAGGGCTATGGTGAAAAAGGAAATATCTTCCGTTCAAAACTGGAAAGAAGCTTTCTGAGAATCTGCTCTGTGTTCTGTTAATTCATCTCACAGAGTTACATCTTTCCCTTCAAGAAGCCTTTCGCTAAGGTTGTTCTTGGGGAATTGGCAAAGGGATATTTGGAAGCCCATAGAGTGCTATGGTGAAAAAAGAAATATCTTCCGTTCAAAACTGGAAAGAAGCTTTCTGAGAAACTGCTCTGTGTTCTGTAAATTCATCTCACAGAGTTACATCTTTCCCTTCAAGAAGCCTTTCGCTAAGGCTGTTCTTGTGGAATTGGCAAGGGGATATTTGGAAGCCCATAGAGGGCTATGGTGAAAAAGGAAATATCTTCCGTTCAAAACTGGAAAGAAGCTTTCTGTGAAACTGCTCTGTGTTCTGTTAATTCATCTCACAGATTTACATCTTTCCCTTCAAGAAGCCTTTCGCTAAGGCTGTTCTTGTGGAATTGGCAAAGGGATATTTGGAAGCCCATAGAGGGCTATGGTGAAAAAGGAAATATCTTCCGTTCAAAACTGGAAAGAAGCTTTCTGAGAAACTGCTCTATAATCAGTTAATTCATCTCACAGAGTTACATCTTTACCTTCAAGAGGCCTTTCGCTAAGGCTGTTCTTGTGGAATTGGAAAAGGGATATTTGGAAGCCCATAGAGGGCTATGGTGAAAAATGAAATATCTTCCGTTGGAAAAGGGATATTTGGAAGCCCATAGAGGGCTATGGTGAAAAATGAAATATCTTCCGTTCAAAACTGGAAAGAAGCTTTCTGAGAAACTGCTCTGTGTTCTGTTAATTCATCTCACTGAGTTACATCTTTGCCTTCAAGAAGCCTTTCGCTAAGGCTGTTCTTGTGGAATTGGCAAAGGGATATTTGGAAGCCCATAGAGGGCTATGGTGAAAAAGGAAATATCTTCCGTTGAAAACTGGAAACAAGCCTTCTGAGAAACTGCTCTGTGTTCTGTTAATTCATCTCACAGAGTTACATCTTTCCCTTTAAGAAGCCTTTCGCTAAGGCTGTTCTTGTGGAATTGGCAAAGGGATATTTGGAAGCTCATAGAGGGCTATGGTGAAAAAGGAAATATCTTCCGTTCAAAACTGGAAAGAAGCTTTCTGAGAAACTGCTCTGTGTTCTGTTAATTCATCTCACAGAGTTACATCTTTCCCTTCAAGAAGCCTTTCGCTAAGGCTGTTCTTGTGGAATTGGCAAAGGATATTTGGAAGCCCATAGAGGGCTATGGTGAAAAAGGAAATATCTTCCGTTCAAAACTGGAAAGAAGCTTTCTGAGAATCTGCTCTCCGTTCTGTTAATTCATCTCACAGAGTTACATCTTTCCCTTCAAGAAGCCTTTCGCTAAGGCTGTTCTTGTGGAATTGGCAAAGGGATATTTGGAAGCCCATAGAGGGCTACGGTGAAAAAGGAAATATCTTCCGTTCAAAACTGGAAAGAAGCTTTCTGAGAAACTGCTCTGTGTTCTGTTAATTCATCTCACAGAGTTACATCATTCCCTTCAAGACGCCTTTCGCTAAGGTTGTTCTTGTGGAATTGGCAAAGGGATATTTGGAAACCCATAGAGGGCTATGGTGAAAAAGGAAATATCTTCCGTTGAAAACTGGAAAAAAGCCTTCTGAGAAACTGCTCTGTGTTCTGTTAATTCTTCTCACAGAGTTACATCTTTCCCTTGAAGAAGCCTTTCGCTAAGGCTGTTCTTGTGGAATTGGCAAAGGGATATTTGGAAGCCCATAGAGGGCTATGGTGAAAAAGGAAATATCTTCCGTTCAAAAGTGGAAAGAAGCTTTCTGAGAAACTGCTCTGTGTTCTGTTAATTCATCTCACAGAGTTACATCTTTCCCTTCAAGAAGCCTTTCGCTAAGGCTGTTCTTGTGGAATTGGCAAAGGGATATTTGGAAGCCCATAGAGGGCTATGGTGAAAAAGGAAATATCTTCAGTTCAAAACTGGATAGAAGCTTTCTGAGAAACTGCTCTGTGTTCTCTTAATTCATCTCACAGAGTTACATCTTTCCCTTCAAGAAGCCTTTCGCTAAGGCTGTTCTTGTGGAATTGGCAAACGGATACTTCGAAGCCCATAGAGGGCTATGGTGAAAAAGGAAATATCATCCGTTCAAAACTGGAAAGAAGCGTTCTGAGAAACTGCTCTGTGTTCTGTTAATTCATCTCACAGAGTTACATCTTTCCCTTCAAGAAGTCTTTCGCTAAGGCTGTTCTGGTGGAATTGGTAAAGGGATATTTGGAGGCCCACAGAGGGCTATGGTGAAAAAGGAAATATCTTCCGTTGAAAACTGGAAACAAGCCTTCTGAGAAACTGCTCTGTGTTCTGTTAATTCATCTCACAGAGTTACATCTTTCCCTTCAAGAAGCCTTTCGCTAAGGCTGTTCTTGTGGAATTGCAAAAGGGATATTTGGAAGCCCATAGAGGGCTATGGTGAAAAAGGAAATATCTTCCGTTCAAAACTGGAAAGAAGCTTTCTGAGAAACTGCTCTGTGTTCTGTTAATTCATCTCACAGAGTTACATCTTTCCCTTCAAGAAGTCTTTCGCTAAGGCTGTTCTGGTGGAATTGGTAAAGGGATATTTGGAGGCCCACAGAGGGCTATGGTGAAAAAGGAAATATCTTCCGTTGAAAACTGAAAACAAGCCTTCTGAGAAACTGCTCTGTGTTCTGTTAATTCATCTCACAGAGTTACATCTTTCCCTTCAAGAAGTCTTTCGCTAAGGCTGTTCTTGGGGAATTGGCAAAGGGATATTTGGAAGCCCATAGAGGGCTATGGTGAAAAAGGAAATATCTTCCGTTCAAAACTGGAAAGAAGCTTTCTGAGAAACTGCTCTGTGTTCTGTTAATTCATCTCACAGAGTTACATCTTTCCCTTCAAGAAGCCTTTCGCTAAGGCTGTTCTTGTGGAATTGACAAAGGGATATTTGGAAGTCCATAGAGGGCTATGGTGAAAAAGGAAATATCTTCCGTTCAATACTGGAAAGAAGCTTTCTGAGAAACTGCTCTGTGTTCTGTTAATTAATCTCACAGAGTTACATCTTTGCCTTCAAGAAGCCTTTCGCTAAGGCTGTTCTAGTGTAATTGGAAAAGGGATATTTTTAAGCCCATAGAGGGCTATGGTGAAAAAGGAAATATCTTCCGTTCAAAACTGGAAAGAAGCTTTCTGAGAATCTGCTCTGTGTTCTGTAAATTCATCTCACAGAGTTACATCTTTCCCTTCAAGAAGCCTTTCGCTAAGGCTGTTCTTGTGGAATTGGCAAAGGGATATTTGGAAGCCCTTAGAGGGCTATGGTGAAAAAGGAAATATCTTCCGTTCAAAACTGGAAAGAAGCTTTCTGAGAAACTGCTCTGTGTCCTGTTAATTCATCTCACAGAGTTACATCTTTCCCTTCAAGAAGCCTTTCGCTAAGGCTGTTCTTGTGGAATTGGCAAAGGGATATTTGGAAGCCCTTAGAGGGCTATGGTGAAAAAGGAAATATCTTCCGTTCAAAACTGGAAACAATCTTTCTGAGAAACTGCTCTGTGTTCTGTTAATTCATCTCACAGAGTTACATCTTTCACTTGAAGAAGCCTTTCGCTAAGGCTGTTCTTGTGGAATTGGCAAAGGGATATTTGGAAGCCCTTAGAGGGCTATGGTGAAAAAGGAAATATCTTCCGTTCAAAAGTGGAAAGAAGCTTTCTGAGAAACTGCTCTGTGTTCTGTTAATTCATCTCACAGAGTTTCATCTTTGCCTTCAAGAAGCCTTTCGCTAAGGCTGTTCTTGTGGAATTGGCAAAGGGATATTTGGAAGCCCATAGAGGGCTATGGTGAAAAAGGAAATATCTTCCGTTCAAAACTGGATAGAAGCTTTCTGAGAAACTGCTCTGTGTTCTCTTAATTCATCTCACAGAGTTACATCTTTCCTTCAAGAAGCCTTTCGCTAAGGCTGTTCTTGTGGAATTGGCAAAGGGATATTTGGAAGCCCATAGAGGGCTATGGTGAAAAAGGAAATATCTTCCGTTCAAAACTGGAAACAAGCTTTCTGAGAAACTGCTCTGTGTTCTGTAAATTCATCTCACAGAGTTACATCTTTCCCTTCAAGAAGCCTTTTGCTAAGGCTGTTCTTGTGGAATTGGCAAAGGGATATTTGGAAACCCATAGAGGGCTATGGTGAAAAAGGAAATATCTTCCGTTCAAAACTGGAAAGAAGCTTTCTGAGAAACTGCTCTGTGTTCTGTTAATTCATCTCACAGAGTTACATCTTTCCCTTCAAGAAGCCTTTCTCTAAGGCTGTTCTTGTGGAATTGGCAAAGGGATATTTGGAAGCCCATAGAGGGCTAAGGTGAAAAAGGAAATATCTTCCGTTCAAAACTGGAAAGAAGCTTTCTGAGAAACTGCTCTATGTTCTGTTAATTCATCTCACAGAGTTACATCTTTCCTTCAAGAAGCCTTTCGCTAAGGCTGTTCTTGTGGAATAGGCAAAGGGATATTTGGAAGCCCATAGAGGGCTATGGTGAAAAAGGAAATATCTTCCGTTCAAAACTGGAAACAAGCTTTCTGAGAAACTGCTCTGTGTTCTGTTAATTCATCTCACAGAGTTACATCTTTCCCTTGAAGAAGCCTTTCGCTAAGGCTGTTCTTGTGGAATTGGCAAAGGGATATTTGGAAGCCCATAGAGGGCTATGGTGAAAAAGGAAATATCTTCCGTTCAAAATGGAAAGAAGCTTTCTGAGAAACTGCTCTGTGTTCTGTTAATTCATCTCACAGAGTTACATCTTTCCCTTCAAGAAGCCTTTCGCTAAGGCTGTTCTTGTGGAATTGGCAAAGGGATATTTGGAAGCCCATAGAGAGCTATGGTGAAAAAGGAAATATCTTCCGTTCAAAACTGGATAGAAGCTTTCTGAGAAACTGCTCTGTGTTCTGTTAATTCATCTCACAGAGTTACATCTTTCCCTTCAAGAAGCCTTTCGCTAAGGCTGTTCTTGTGGAATTGGCAAACGGATACTTCGAAGCCCATAGAGGGCTATGGTGAAAAGGGAAATATCTTCCGTTCAAAACTGGAAAGAAGCGTTCTGAGAAACTGCTCTGTGTTCTGTTAATTCATGTCACAGAGTTACATCTTTCCCTTCAAGAAGCCTTTCGCTAAGGCTGTTCTTGTGGAGTTGGCAAAGGGATATTTGGAAGCCCATAGAGGGCTATGGTGAAAAAGGAAATATCTTCCGTTCAAAACTGGAAAGAAGCTTTCTGAGAAACTGCTCTGTGTTCTGTTAATTCATCTCACAGAGTTACATCTTTCCCTTCAAGAAGCCTTTCGCTAAGGCTGTTCTTGTGGAATTGGAAAAGGGATATTTGGAAGCCCATAGAGGGCTATTGTGAAAAAGGAAATATCTTCCGTTCAAAACTGGAAAGAAGCTTTCTGAGAAACTGCTCTGTGTTCTGTAATTTCATCTCACAGAGTAACATCTTTCCCTTCAAGAAGCCTTTCGCTAAGGCTGTTCTTGTGGAATGGGCAAAGGGATATTTGGAAGCCCATAGAGGGCTATGGTGAAAAAGGAAATATCTTCCGTTCAAAACTGGAAAGAAGCTTTCTGAGAAACTGCTCTGTGTTCTGTTAATTCATCTCACAGAGTTACATCTTTCCCTTCAAGAAGCCTTTCGCTAAGGCTGTTCTTGTGGAATTGGCAAAGGGATATTTGGAAGCCCATAGAGGGCTATGGTGAAAAAGGAAATATCTTCCGTTCAAAACTGGAAAGAAGCATTCTGAGAAACTACTCTGTGTTCTGTTACTTCATCTCACAGAGTTACATCTTTCCCTTCAAGAAGCCTTTTGCTAAGGTTTTTCTTGTGGAATTTTCAAAGGGATATTTGGAGGCCCATAGAGGGCTATGGTGAAAAAGGAAATATCTTCCGTTCAAAACTGGAAAGAAGCTTTCTGAGAAACTACTCTGTTTTCTGTAAATTCATCTCACAGAGTTACATCTTTCCCTTCAAGAAGCCTTTCGCTAAGGCTGTTCTCTTGGAATTGGCAAAGGGATATTTGGAAGCCCATAGAGTGCTATGGTGAAAAAGGAAATATCTTCCGTTCAAAACTGAAAAGAAGCTTTCTGAGAAACTGCTCTGTGTTCTGTTAATTCATCTCACAGAGTTACATCTTTCCCTTCAAGAAGCCTTTCGCTAAGGCTGTTCTTGTGGAATTGACAAAGGGATATTTGGAAGCGCATAGAGGGCTATGGTGAAAAAGGAAATACCTTCCGTTCAAAACTGGAAAGAAGCTTTCTGAGAAACTGCTCTGTGTTCTGTTAATTCATCTCACAGAGTTACATCTTTCCCTTCAAGAAGCCTTTCGCTAAGGCTGTTCTTGTGGAATTGGAAAAGGGATATTTGGAAGCCCATAGAGGGCTATGGTGAAAAAGAAATATCTTCCGTTGAAAACTGGAAAGAAGCTTTCTGAGAAACTGCTCTGTGTTCTGTTAATTCATCTCACAGAGTTACATCTTTCCCTTCAAGAAGCCTTTCGCTAAGGCTGTTCTTGTGGAATTGGCAAAGGGATATTTGGAAGTCCATAGAGGGCTATGGTGAAAAAGGAAATATCTTTCGTTCAAAACTGGAAAGAAGCTTTCTGAGAAACTGCTCTGTGTTCTGTTAATTCTTCTCACAGAGTTACATCTTTCCCTTCAAGAAGCCTTTCGCTAAGGCTGTTCTTGTGGAATTGGCAAAGGGATATTTGGAAGCCTATAGAGGGCTATGGTGAAAAAGGAAATATCTTCCGTTCAAAACTGGAAAGAAGCTTTCTGAGAAACTGCTCTGTGTTCTGTTAATTCATCTCACAGAGTTACATCTTTCCCTTGAAGAAGCCTTTCGCTAAGGCTGTTCTTGTGGAATTGGCAAAGGGATATTTGGAAGCCCATAGAGGGCTATGGTGAAAAAGGAAATATCTTCCGTTCAAAACTGGAAAGAAGCTTTCTGAGAAACTGCTCTGTGTTCTGTTAATTCATCTCACAGAGTTACATCTTTCCCTTGAAGAAGCCTTTCGCTAAGGCTGTTCTTGTGGAATTGGCAAAGGGATATTTGGAAGCCCATAGAGGGCTATGGTGAAAAAGGAAATATCTTCCGTTCAATACTGGAAAGAAGCTTTCTGAGAAACTGCTCTGTGTTCTGTTAATTCATCTCACAGTGTTACATCTTTGCCTTCAAGAAGCCTTTCGCTAAGGCTGTTCTTGTGGAATTGGCAAAGGGATATTTGGAAGCCCATAGAGGGCTATGGTGAAAAAGGAAATATCTTCCGTTGAAAACTGGAAACAAGCCTTCTGAGAAATTGCTCTGTGTTCTGTTAATTCATCTCACAGAGTTACATCTTTCCCTTTAAAAAGCCTTTCGCTAAGGATGTTCTTGTGGAATTGGCAAAGGGATATTTGGAAGCTCATAGAGGGCTATGGTGAAAAAGGAAATATCTTCCGTTCAAAACTGGAAAGAAGCTTTCTGAGAAACTGTTCTGTGTTCTGTTAATTCATCTCACAGAGTTACATCTTTCCCTTCAAGAAGCCTTTCGCTAAGGTTGTTCTTGTGGAATTGGCAAAGGGATATTTGGAAGCCCATAGAGGGCTATGGTGAAAAAGGAAATATCTTCCGTTCAAAACTGGAAAGAAGCTTTCTGAGAAACTGCTCTGTGTTCTGTTAATTCATCTCACAGAGTTACATCTTTCCCTTCAAGAAGCCTTTCGCTAAGGCTGTTCTTGTGGAATTGGCAAAGGGATATTTGGAAGCCCATAGAGGGCTATGGTGAAAAAGGAAATACCTTCCGTTCAAAACTGGAAAGAAGCTTTCTGAGAAACTGCTCTGTGTTCTGTTAATTCATCTCACAGAGTTACATCTTTCCCTTCAAGTAGCCTTTCGCTAAGGCTGTTCTTGTGGAATTGGCAAAGGGATATTTGGAAGCCCATAGAGTGCTATGGTGAAAAAGGAAATATCTTCCGTTCAAAAGTGGAAAGAAGCTTTCTGAGAAACTGCTCTGTGTTCTGTTAATTCATCTCACAGAGTTACATCTTTCCCTTCAAGAAGCCTTTCGCTAAGGCTGTTGTTGTGGAATTGGCAAAGGGATATTTGGAAGCCCATAGAGGGCCATGGTGAAAAACGAAATATCTTCCGTTCAAAACTGGAAAGAAGCTTTCTGAGAAACTGCTCTGTGTTCTGTTAATTCATCTCACAGAATTACATCTTTCCCCTCAAGAAGCCTTTCGTAAGGCTGTTCTTGTGGAATTGGAATAGGGATATTTGGAAGCCCATAGAGTGCTATGGTGAAAAAGGAAATATCTTCCGTTCAAAACTGGAAAGAAGCTTTCTGAGAAACTGCTCTGTGTTCTGCTAATTCATCTCACTGAGTTACATCTTTCCCTTCAAGAAGCCTTTCGCTAAGGCTGTTCTTGTGGAATTGGCAACGGGATATTAGGAAGCCCATAGAGGGCTATGGTGAAAAAGGAAATAACTTCCGTTCAAAACTGGAAAGAAGCTTTCTGAGAAACTGCTCTGTGTTCTGTTAATTCATCTCACACAGTTACATCTTTCCCTTCAAGTAGCCTTTCGCTAAGGCTGTTCTTGTGGAATTGGCAAAGCGATATTTGGAAGCCCATAGAGTGCTATGGTGAAAAAGGAAATATCTTCCGTTCAAAAGTGGAAAGAAGCTTTCTGAGAAACTGCTCTGTGTTCTGTTAATTCATCTCACAGAGTTACATCTTTCCCTTCAAGAAGCCTTTCGCTAAGGCTGTTCTTGTGGAATTGGCAAAGGGATATTTGGAAGCCCATAGAGGGCCATGGTGAAAAACGAAATATCCTCCGTTCAAAACTGGAAAGAAGCTTTCTGAGAAACTGCTCTGTGTTCTGTTAATTCATCTCACAGAGTTACATCTTTCCCTTCAAGAAGCCTTTCGCTAAGGCTGTTCTTGTGGAATTGGCAAAGGGATATTTGGAAGCCAATAGAGGGCTATTGTGAAAAAGGAAATATCTTCCGTTCAAAACTGGAAAGAAGCTTTCTGAGAAACGGGTCGGTGTTCTGTAAATTCATCTCACAGAGTTACATCTTTCCTTCAAGAAGCCTTTCGCTAAGTCTGTTCTTGTGGAATTGGCAAAGGGATATTTGGAAGCCCATAGACATCTATGGTGAAAAAGAAAATATCTTCCGTTCAAAACTGGAAAGAAGCTTTCTGAGAAACTGCTCTGTGTTCTCTTAATTCATCTCACAGAGTTACATCTTTCCCTTCAAGAATCCTTTCGCTAAGGCTGTTCTTGTGGAATTGGCAAAGGGATATATAGAGACCCATAGAGGGCTATGGTGAAAAAGGAAATATCTTCCGTTCAAAACTGGAAAGAAGCTTTCTGAGAAACTGCTCTGTGTTCTGTTAATTCATCTCACAGAGTTACATCTTTCCTACAAGAAGCCTTTCGCTAAGGCTGTTCTTGTGGAATTGGAAAAGGGATATTTGGAAGCCCATAGAGGGCTATGGTGAAAAAGGAAATATCTTCCGTTCAAAACTGGAAAGAAGCTTTCTGAGAAACTGCTCTGTGTTCTGTTAATTCATCTCACAGAGTTACATCTTTCCCTTCAAGAAGCCTTTCGCTAAGGCTGTTCTTGTGGAATTGGCAAAGGGATATTTGGAAGCCCATAGAGAGCTATGGTGAAAAAGGAAATATCTTCCGTTCAAAACTGGAAAGAAGCTTTCTGAGAAACTGCTCTGTGTTCTGTTAATTCATCTCACGGAGTTACATCTTTTCCTTGAAGAAGCCTTTCGCTAAGGCTGTTTTTGTGGAATTGGAATAGGGATATTTGGAAGCCCATAGAGTGCTATGGTGAAAAAGGAAATATCTTCCGTTCAAAACTGGACAGAAGCTTTCTGAGAAACTGCTCTGTGTTCTGTTAATTCATCTCACAGAGTTACATCTTTCCCTTCAAAAAGCCTTTCGCTAAGGCTGTTCTTGTGGAATTGTCAACGGGATATTAGGAAGCCCATAGAGGGCTTTGGTGAAAAAGGAAATATCTTCCGTTCAAAACTGGAAAGAAGCTTTCTGAGAAACTGCTCTATGTTCTGTTAATTCATCTCACAGAGTTACATCTTTCCCTTCAAGAGGCCTTTCGCTAAGGCTGTTCTTGTGGAATTGGCAAAGGGATATTTGGAAGCCCATAGAGGGCTATGGTGAAAAAGGAAATATCTTCCGTTCAAAACTGGAAAGAAGATTTCTGAGAAACTGCTCTGTGTTCTGTTAATTCATCTCACAGAGTTACATCTTTCCCTTCAAGAAGCCTTTCGCTAAGGCTGTTCTTGTGGAATTGGCAAAGGGATATTTGGAAGCCCATAGAGGGCTATTGTGAAAAAGAAAATATCTTCCGTTCAAAACTAGAAAGAAGCTTTCTGAGAAACTGGTAGGTGTTCTGTAAATTCATCTCACTGATTTACATCTTTCCTTTCAAGAAGCCTTTCGATAAGGCTGTTCTTGTGGAATTGGAAAAGGGATATTTGGAAGCCCATAGAGTGTTATGGTGAAAAAGGAAATATCTTCCGTTCAAAACTGGAAAGAAGCTTTCTGAGAAAGTGCTCTGTGTTCTGTTAATTCATCTCACAGTGTTACATCTTTCCCTTCAAGAAGCCTTTCGCTAAGGCTTTTCTTGTGGAAATGGCAAAGGGATATTTGGAAACCCTTAGAGGGCTATGGTGAAAAAGGAAATATCTTCCGTTCAAAACTGGAAAGAAGCTTTCTGAGAAACTACTCTGTGTTCTGTTATTTCATCTCACAGAGTTACATCTTTCCCTTCAAGAAGCCTTTCGCTACGGCTGTTCTTGTGTAATTGGCAAAGGGATATTTGGAAGCCCATAGAGTGCTATGGTGAAAAAGGAAATATCTTCCGTTGAAAACTGGAAAGAAGCTTTCTGAGAAACTGCTCTGTGTTCTGTTAATTCATCTCACAGAGTTACATCTTTCCCTTCAAGAAGCCTTTCGCTAAGGCTGTTCTTGTGGAATTGGCAAAGGGATATTTCTAAGCCCATAGAGGGCTATGGTGAAAAAGGAAATATCTTCCGTTCAAAACTGGAAAGAAGCTTTCTGAGAAACTGCTCTGTGTTCTGTTAATTCATCTCACAGAGTTACATCTTTCCCTTCAAGAAGCCTTTCGCTAAGGCTGTTCTTGTGGAATTGGAAAAGGGATATTTGGAAGCCCATAGAGGGCTATTGTGAAAAAGGAAATATCTTCCGTTCAAAACTGGAAAGAAGCTTTCTGAGAAACTGGTCGGTGTTCTGTAAATTCATCTCCAGAGTTACATCCTTCCCTTCAAGAAGCCTTTCGCTAAGTCTGTTCTTGTGGAATGGGCAAAGGGATATTTGGAAGCCCATAGAGAGCTATGGTGAAAAAGGAAATATCTTCCGTTCAAAACTGGAAAGAAGCTTTCTGAGAAACTGCTCTTTGTTCTCTTAATTCATCTCACAGAGTTACATCTTTCCTACAAGGAGCCTTTCGCTAAGGCTGTTCTTGTGGAATTGGAAAAGGGATATTTCGAAGCCCATAGAGGGCTATGGTGAAAAAGGAAATATCTTCCGTTCAAAACTGGAAAGAAGCATTCTGAGAAACTGCTCTGTGTTCTGTTAATTCATGTCACAGAGTTACATCTTTCCCTTCAAGAAGCCTTTCGCTAAGGCTGTTCTTGTGGAGTTGGCAAAGGGATATTTGGAAGCCCATAGAGGGCTATGGTGAAAAAGGAAATATCTTCCGTTCAAAACTGGAAAGAAGCTTTCTGAGAAACTGCTCTGTGTTCTGTTAATTCATCTCACAGAGTTACATCTTTCCCTTCAAGAAGCCTTTCGCTAAGGCTGTTCTCTTGGAATTGGCAAATGGATATTTGGAACACCTAGAGGGCTATGGTGCAAAAGGAAATATCTTCCGTTGAAAACTGGAAACAAGCCTTCTGAGAAACTGCTCTGTGTTCTGTTAATTCATCTCACAGAGTTACATCTTTCGCTTCAAGAAGCCTTTCGCTAAGGCTGTTCTTGTGGAATTGACAATGGGATATTTGGAAGCGCATAGAGGGCTATGGTGAAAAAGGAAATATCTTCCGTTCCAAACTGAAAAGAAGCTTTCTGAGAAACTGCTCTGTGTTCTGTTAATTCATCTCACAGAGTTACATCTTTCCCTTCAAGAAGTCTTTCGCTAAGGCTGTTCTTGTGGAATTGGAAAAGGGATATTTGGAAGCCCATAGAGGGCTATGGTGAAAAAGGAAATATCTTCCGTTGAAAACTGGAAAGAAGCTTTCTGAGAAACTGCTCTGTGTTCTGTTAATTCATCTCACAGAGTTACATCTTTCCCTTCAAGAAGCCTTTCGCTAAGGCTGTTCTTGTGGAATTGGCAAAGGGATATTTGGAAGTCCATAGAGGGCTATGGTGAAAAAGGAAATATCTTTCGTTCAAAACTGGAAAGAAGCTTTCTGAGAAACTGCTCTGTGTTCTGTTAATTCTTCTCAGAGAGTTACATCTTTCCCTTCAAGAAGCCTTTCGCTAAGGCTGTTCTTGTGGAATTGGCAAAGGGATATTTGGAAGCCTATAGAGGGCTATGGTGAAAAAGGAAATATCTTCCGTTCAAAACTGGAAAGAAGCTTTCTGAGAAACTGCTCTGTGTTCTGTTAATTCATCTCACAGAGTTACATCTTTCCCTTGAAGAAGCCTTTCGCTAAGGCTGTTCTTGTGGAATTGGCAAAGGGATATTTGGAAGCCCATAGAGGGCTATGGTGAAAAAGGAAATATCTTCCGTTCAAAACTGGAGAGAAGCTTTCTGAGAAACTGCTCTGTGTTCTGTTAATTCATCTCACAGAGTTACATCTTTGCCTTCAAGAAGCCTTTCGCTAAGGCTGTTCTTGTGGAATTGGCAAAGGGATATTTGGAAGCCCATAGAGGGCTATGGTGAAAAAGGAAATATCTTCCGTTGAAAACTGGAAACAAGCCTTCTGAGAAATTGCTCTGTGTTCTGTTAATTCATCTCACAGAGTTACATCTTTCCCTTTAAAAAGCCTTTCGCTAAGGATGTTCTTGTGGAATTGGCAAAGGGATATTTGGAAGCCCATAGAGGGCTATGGTGAAAAAGGAAATATCTTCCGTTCAAAACTGGAAAGAAGCTTTCTGAGAAACTGCTCTGTGTTCTGTTAATTCATCTCACAGAGTTACATCTTTCCCTTCAAGAAGCCTTTCGCTAAGGCTGTTCTTGTGTAATTGGCAAAGGGATATTTGGAAGCCCATAGAGGGCTATGGTGAAAAAGGAAATACCTTCCGTTCAAAACTGGAAAGAAGCTTTCTGAGAAACTGCTCTGTGTTCTGTTAATTCATCTCACAGAGTTACATCTTTCCCTTCAAGTAGCCTTTCGCTAAGGCTGTTCTTGTGGAATTGGCAAAGGGATATTTGGAAGCCCATAGAGTGCTATGGTGAAAAAGGAAATATCTTCCGTTCAAAAGTGGAAAGAATCTTTCTGAGAAACTGCTCTGTGTTCTGTTAATTCATCTCACAGAGTTACATCTTTCCCTTCAAGAAGCCTTTCGCTAAGGCTGTTGTTGTGGAATTGGCAAAGGGATATTTGGAAGCCCATAGAGGGCCATGGTGAAAAACGAAATATCTTCCGTTCAAAACTGGAAAGAAGCTTTCTGAGAAACTGCTCTGTGTTCTGTTAATTCATCTCACAGAATTACATCTTTCCCCTCAAGAAGCCTTTCGTAAGGCTGTTCTTGTGGAATTGGAATAGGGATATTTGGAAGCCCATAGAGTGCTATGGTGAAAAAGGAAATATCTTCCGTTCAAAACTGGAAAGAAGCTTTCTGAGAAACTGCTCTGTGTTCTGTTAATTCATCTCACAGAGTTACATCTTTCCCTTCAAGAAGCCTTTCGCTAAGGCTGTTCTTGTGGAATTGGCAAGGGGATATTTGGAAGCCCATAGAGGGCTATTGTGAAAAAGAAAATATCTTCCGTTCAAAACTGGAAAGAAGCTTTCTGAGAAACTGGTCGGTGTTCTGTAAATTCATCTCACAGAGTTACATCTTTCCCTTCAAGAAGCCTTTCGCTAAGTCTGTTCTTGTGGAATTGGCAAAGGGATATTTGGAAGCCCATAGAGAGTTATGGTGAAAAAGGAAATATCTTCCGTTCAAAACTGGAAAGAAGCTTTCTGAGAAACTGCTCTGTCTTCTCTTAATTCATCTCACAGAGTTACATCTTTCCCTTCAAGAAGCCTTTCGCTAAGGCTGTTCTTGTGGAATTGGCAAAGGGATATTTAGAAACCCATAGAGGGCTATGGTGAAAAAGGAAATATCTTCCGTTCAAAACTGGAAAGAAGCTTTCTGAGAAACTGCTCTGTGTTCTCTTAATTCATCTCACAGAGTTACATCTTTCCTACAAGAAGCCTTTCGCTAAGGCTGTTCTTGTGGAATTGGAAAAGGGATATTTGGAAGCCCATAGAGCGCTATGGTGAAAAAGGAAATATCTTCCGTTCAAAACTGGAGAGAAGCTTTCTGAGAAACTGCTCTGTGTTCTGTTAATTCATCTCACAGAGTTACATCTTTCCCTTCAAGAAGCCTTTCGCTAAGGCTGTTCTTGTGGAATTGGCAAAGGGATATTTGGAAGCCCATAGAGAGCTATGGTGAAAAAGGAAATATCTTCCGTTCAAAACTGGAAAGAAGCTTTCTGAGAAACTGCTCTGTGTTCTGTTAATTCATCTCACGGAGTTACATCTTTCCCTTGAAGAAGCCTTTCGCTTAGGCTGTTCTTGTGGAATTGGAAAAGGGATATTTGGAAGCCCATAGAGGGCTATGGTGAAAAAGGAAATATCTTACGTTCAAAACTGGAAAGAAGCTTTCTGAGAAACTGCTCTATGTTCTGTAAATTCATCTCACAGAGTTACATCTTTCCTTTCAAGAAGCCTTTCGCTAAGGCTGTTCTTGTGGAATTGGAAAAGGGATATTTGGAAGCCCATAGAGTGTTATGGTGAAAAAGGAAATATCTTCCGTTCAAAACTGGAAAGAAGCTTTCTGAGAAAGTGCTCTGTGTTCTGTTAATTCATCTCACAGTGTTACATCTTTCCCTTCAAGAAGCCTTTCTCTAAGGCTTTTCTTGTGGAAATGGCAAAGGGATATTTGGAAACCCTTAGAGGGCTATGGTGAAAAAGGAAATATCTTCCGTTCAAAACTGGAAAGAAGCTTTCTGAGAAACTGCTCTGTGTTCTGTTAATTCATCTCACGGAGTTACATCTTTCCCTTGAAGAAGCCTTTCGCTAAGGCTGTTCTTGTGGAATTGGAATAGGGATATTTGGAAGCCCATAGAGTGCTATGGTGAAAAAGGAAATATCTTCCGTTCAAAACTGGAAAGAAGCATTCTGAGAAACTGCTCTGTGTTCTGTTAATTCATGTCACAGAGTTACATCTTTCCCTTCAAGAAGCCTTTCGCTAAGGCTGTTCTTGTGGAGTTGGCAAAGGGATATTTGGAAGCCCATAGAGGGCTATGGTGAAAAAGGAAATATCTTCCGTTCAAAACTGGAAAGAAGCTTTCTGAGAAACTGCTCTGTGTTCTGTTAATTCATCTCACAGAGTTACATCTTTCCCTTCAAGAAGCCTTTCGCTAAGGCTGTTCTTGTGGAATTGGAAAAGGGATATTTGGAAGCCCATAGAGGGCTATTGTGAAAAAGGAAATATCTTCCGTTCAAAACTGGAAAGAAGCTTTCTGAGAAACTGGTCGGTGTTCTGTAAATTCATCTCCAGAGTTACATCCTTCGCTTCAAGAAGCCTTTCGCTAAGTCTGTTCTTGTGGAATGGGCAAAGGGATATTTGGAAGCCCATAGAGAGCTATGGTGAAAAAGGAAATATCTTCCGTTCAAAACTGGAAAGAAGCTTTCTGAGAAACTGCTCTTTGTTCTCTTAATTCATCTCACAGAGTTACATCTTTCCTACAAGGAGCCTTTCGCTAAGGCTGTTCTTGTGGAATTGGAAAAGGGATATTTCGAAGCCCATAGAGGGCTATGGTGAAAAAGGAAATATCTTCCGTTCAAAACTGGAAAGAAGCATTCTGAGAAACTGCTCTGTGTTCTGTTAATTCATGTCACAGAGTTACATCTTTCCCTTCAAGAAGCCTTTCGCTAAGGCTGTTCTTGTGGAGTTGGCAAAGGGATATTTGGAAGCCCATAGAGGGCTATGGTGAAAAAGGAAATATCTTCCGTTGAAAACTGGAAAGAAGCTTTCTGAGAAACTGCTCTGTGTTCTGTTAATTCATCTCACAGAGATACATCTTTCCCTTCAAGAAGCCTTTCGCTAAGGCTGTTCTCTTGGAATTGGCAAATGGATATTTGGAACACCTAGAGGGCTATGGTGAAAAAGGAAATATCTTCCGTTGAAAACTGGAAACAAGCCTTCTGAGAAACTGCTCTGTGTTCTGTTAATTCATCTCACAGAGTTACATCTTTCGCTTCAAGAAGCCTTTCGCTAAGGCTGTTCTTGTGGAATTGACAAAGGGATATTTGGAAGCGCATAGAGGGCTATGGTGAAAAAGGAAATATCTTCCGTTCCAAACTGAAAAGAAGCTTTCTCAGAAACTGCTCTGTGTTCTGTTAATTCATCTCACAGAGTTACATCTTTCCCTTCAAGAAGTCTTTCGCTAAGGCTGTTCTTGTGGAATTGGAAAAGGGATATTTGGAAGCCCATAGAGGGCTATGGTAAAAAAGGAAATATCTTCCGTTGAAAACTGGAAAGAAGCTTTCTGAGAAACTGCTCTGTGTTCTGTTAATTCATCTCACAGAGTTACATCTTTCCCTTCAAGAAGCCTTTCGCTAAGGCTGTTCTTGTGGAATTGGCAAAGGGATATTTGGAAGTCCATAGAGGGCTATGGTGAAAAAGGAAATATCTTTCGTTCAAAACTGGAAAGAAGCTTTCTGAGAAACTGCTCTGTGTTCTGTTAATTCTTCTCACAGAGTTACATCTTTCCCTTCAAGAAGCCTTTCGCTAAGGCTGTTCTTGTGGAATTGGCAAAGGGATATTTGGAAGCCTATAGAGGGCTATGGTGAAAAAGGAAATATCTTCCGTTCAAAACTGGAAAGAAGCTTTCTGAGAAACTGCTCTGTGTTCTGTTAATTCATCTCACAGAGTTACATCTTTCCCTTGAAGAAGCCTTTCGCTAAGGCTGTTCTTGTGGAATTGGCAAAGGGATATTTGGAAGCCCATAGAGGGCTATGGTGAAAAAGGAAATATCTTCCGTTCAAAACTGGAAAGAAGCTTTCTGAGAAACTGCTCTGTGTTCTGTTAATTCATCTCACAGAGTTACATCTTTGCCTTCAAGAAGCCTTTCGCTAAGGCTGTTCTTGTGGAATTGGCAAAGGGATATTTGGAAGCCCATAGAGGGCTATGGTGAAAAAGGAAATATCTTCCGTTGAAAACTGGAAACAAGCCTTCTGAGAAATTGCTCTGTGTTCTGTTAATTCATCTCACAGAGTTACATCTTTCCCTTTAAAAAGCCTTTCGCTAAGGATGTTCTTGTGGAATTGGCAAAGGGATATTTGGAAGCTCATAGAGTGCTATGGTGAAAAAGGAAATATCTTCCGTTCAAAACTGGAAAGAAGCTTTCTGAGAAACTGTTCTGTGTTCTGTTAATTCATCTCACAGAGTTACATCTTTCCCTTCAAGAAGCCTTTCGTTAAGGCTGTTCTTGTGGAATTGGCAAAGGGATATTTGGAAGCCCATAGAGGGCTATGGTGAAAAAGGAAATATCTTCCGTTCAAAACTGGAAAGAAGCTTTCTGAGAAACTGCTCTGTGTTCTGTTAATTCATCTCACAGAGTTACATCTTTCCCTTCAAGAAGCCTTTCGCTAAGGCTGTTCTTGTGTAATTGGCAAAGGGATATTTGGAAGCCCATAGAGGGCTATGGTGAAAAAGGAAATACCTTCCGTTCAAAACTGGAAAGAAGCTTTCTGAGAAACTGCTCTATGTTCTGTTAATTCATCTCACAGAGTTACATCTTTCCCTTCAAGAAGCCTTTCGCTAAGGCTGTTCTTGTGGAATTGGCAAAGGGATATTTGGAAGCCCATAGAGGGCTATGGTGAAAAAGGAAATATCTTCCGTTCAAAACTGGAAAGAAGCTTTCTGAGAAACTGCTCTGTGTTCTGTTAATTCATCTCACAGAGTTACATCTTTCCCTTGAAGAAGCCTTTCGCTAAGGCTGTTCTTGTGGAATTGGCAAAGGGATATTTGGAAGCCCATAGAGGGCTATGGTGAAAAAGGAAATATCTTCCGTTCAAAACTGGAAAGAAGCTTTCTGAGAAACTGCTCTGTGTTCTGTTAATTCATCTCACAGTGTTACATCTTTGCCTTCAAGAAGCCTTTCGCTAAGGCTGTTCTTGTGGAATTGGCAAAGGGATATTTGGAAGCCCATAGAGGGCTATGGTGAAAAAGGAAATATCTTCCGTTGAAAACTGGAAACAAGCCTTCTGAGAAATTGCTCTGTGTTCTGTTAATTCATCTCACAGAGTTACATCTTTCCCTTTAAAAAGCCTTTCGCTAAGGCTGTTCTTGTGGAATTGGCAAAGGGATATTTGGAAGCTCATAGAGGGCTATGGTGAAAAAGGAAATATCTTCCGTTCAAAACTGGAAAGAAGCTTTCTGAGAAACTGTTCTGTGTTCTGTTAATTCATCTCACAGAGTTACATCTTTCCCTTCAAGAAGCCTTTCGCTAAGGCTGTTCTTGTGGAATTGGCAAAGGGATATTTGGAAGCCCATAGAGGGCTATGGTGAAAAAGGAAATATCTTCCGTTCAAAACTGGAAAGAAGCTTTCTGAG
This sequence comes from Chlorocebus sabaeus, assembly GCF_047675955.1. Lineage (NCBI taxonomy): Eukaryota > Metazoa > Chordata > Mammalia > Primates > Cercopithecidae > Chlorocebus > Chlorocebus sabaeus. Next base: position 363,771 of record NW_027327981.1, read on the forward strand.
AAACTGCTCTGTGTTCTGTTAATTCATCTCACAGAGTTACATCTTTCCCTTCAAGAAGCCTTTCGCTAAGGCTGTTCTTGTGGAATTGGCAAAGGGATATTTGGAAGCCCATAGAGGGCTATGGTGAAAAAGGAAATACCTTCCGTTCAAAACTGGAAAGAAGCTTTCTGAGAAACTGCTCTGTGTTCTGTTAATTCATCTCACAGAGTTACATCTTTCCCTTCAAGTAGCCTTTCGCTAAGGCTGTTCTTGTGGAATTGGCAAAGGGATATTTGGAAGCCCATAGAGTGCTATGGTGAAAAAGGAAATATCTTCCGTTCAAAAGTGGAAAGAAGCTTTCTGAGAAACTGCTCTGTGTTCTGTTAATTCATCTCACAGAGTTACATCTTTCCCTTCAAGAAGCCTTTCGCTAAGGCTGTTGTTGTGGAATTGGCAAAGGGATATTTGGAAGCCCATAGAGGGCCATGGTGAAAAACGAAATATCTTCCGTTCAAAACTGGAAAGAAGCTTTCTGAGAAACTGCTCTGTGTTCTGTTAATTCATCTCACAGAATTACATCTTTCCCCTCAAGAAGCCTTTCGTAAGGCTCTTCTTGTGGAATTGGAATAGGGATATTTGGAAGCCCATAGAGTGCTATGGTGAAAAAGGAAATATCTTCCGTTCAAAACTGGAAAGAAGCTTTCTGAGAAACTGCTCTGTGTTCTGCTAATTCATCTCACTGAGTTACATCATTCCCTTCAAGAAGCCTTTCGCTAAGGCTGTTCTTGTGGAATTGGCAACGGGATATTAGGAAGCCCATAGAGGGCTTTGGTGAAAAAGGAAATATCTTCCGTTCAAAACTGGAAAGAAGCTTTCTGAGAAACTGCTCTATGTTCTCTTAATTCATCTCACAGAGTTACATCTTTCCCTTCAAGAAGCCTTTCGCTAAGGCTGTTCTTGTGGAATTGGCAAAGGGATATTTGGAAGCCCATAGAGGGCTATGGTGAAAAAGGAAATATCTTCCGTTCAAAACTGGAAAGAAGCTTTCTGAGAAACTGCTCTGTGTTCTGTTAATTCATCTCACAGAGTTACATCTTTCCCTTCAAGAAGCCTTTCGCTAAGGCTGTTCTTGTGGAATTGGCAAGGGGATATTTGGAAGCCCATAGAGGGCTATTGTGAAAAAGAAAATATCTTCCGTTCAAAACTGGAAAGAAGCTTTCTGAGAAACTGGTCGGTGTTCTGTAAATTCATCTCACAGAGTTACATCTTTCCCTTCAAGAAGCCTTTCGCTAAGTCTGTTCTTGTGGAATTGGCAAAGGGATATTTGGAAGCCCATAGAGAGTTATGGTGAAAAAGGAAATATCTTCCGTTCAAAACTGGAAAGAAGCTTTCTGAGAAACTGCTCTGTCTTCTCTTAATTCATCTCACAGAGTCACATCTTTCCCTTCAAGAAGCCTTTCGCTAAGGCTGTTCTTGTGGAATTGGCAAAGGGATATTTAGAAACCCATAGAGGGCTATGGTGAAAAAGGAAATATCTTCCGTTCAAAACTGGAAAGAAGCTTTCTGAGAAACTGCTCTGTGTTCTGTTAATTCATCTCACAGAGTTACATCTTTCCTACAAGAAGCCTTTCGCTAAGGCTGTTCTTGTGGAATTGGAAAAGGGATATTTGGAAGCCCATAGAGGGCTATGGTGAAAAAGGAAATATCTTCCGTTCAAAACTGGAAAGAAGCTTTCTGAGAAACTGCTCTGTGTTCTGTTAATTCATCTCACAGAGTTACATCTTTCCCTTCAAGAAGCCTTTCGCTAAGGCTGTTCTTGTGGAATTGGCAAAGGGATATTTGGAAGCCCATAGAGAGCTATGGTGAAAAAGGAAATATCTTCCGTTCAAAACTGGAAAGAAGCTTTCTGAGAAACTGCTCTGTGTTCTGTTAATTCATCTCACGGAGTTACATCTTTCCCTTGAAGAAGCCTTTCGCTAAGGCTGTTCTTGTGGAATTGGAATAGGGATATTTGGAAGCCCATAGAGTGCTATGGTGAAAAAGGAAATATCTTCCGTTCAAAACTGGAAAGAAGCATTCTGAGAAACTGCTCTGTGTTCTGTTAATTCATGTCACAGAGTTACATCTTTCCCTTCAAGAAGCCTTTCGCTAAGGCTGTTCTTGTGGAGTTGGCAAAGGGATATTTGGAAGCCCATAGAGGGCTATGGTGAAAAAGGAAATATCTTCCGTTCAAAACTGGAAAGAAGCTTTCTGAGAAACTGCTCTGTGTTCTGTTAATTCATCTCACAGAGTTACATCTTTCCCTTCAAGAAGCCTTTCGCTAAGGCTGTTCTTGTGGAATTGGAAAAGGGATATTTGGAAGCCCATAGAGGGCTATTGTGAAAAAGGAAATATCTTCCGTTCAAAACTGGAAAGAAGCTTTCTGAGAAACTGGTCGGTGTTCTGTAAATTCATCTCCAGAGTTACATCCTTCCCTTCAAGAAGCCTTTCTCTAAGTCTGTTCTTGTGGAATGGGCAAAGGGATATTTGGAAGCCCATAGAGAGCTATGGTGAAAAAGGAAATATCTTCCGTTCAAAACTGGAAAGAAGCTTTCTGAGAAACTGCTCTTTGTTCTCTTAATTCATCTCACAGAGTTACATCTTTCCTACAAGGAGCCTTTCGCTAAGGCTGTTCTTGTGGAATTGGAAAAGGGATATTTCGAAGCCCATAGAGGGCTATGGTGAAAAAGGAAATATCTTCCGTTCAAAACTGGAAAGAAGCATTCTGAGAAACTGCTCTGTGTTCTGTTAATTCATGTCACAGAGTTACATCTTTCCCTTCAAGAAGCCTTTCGCTAAGGCTGTTCTTGTGGAGTTGGCAAAGGGATATTTGGAAGCCCATAGAGGGCTATGGTGAAAAAGGAAATATCTTCCGTTCAAAACTGGAAAGAAGCTTTCTGAGAAACTGCTCTGTGTTCTGTTAATTCATCTCACAGAGTTACATCTTTCCCTTCAAGAAGCCTTTCGCTAAGGCTGTTCTCTTGGAATTGGCAAATGGATATTTGGAACACCTAGAGGGCTATGGTGAAAAAGGAAATATCTTCCGTTGAAAACTGGAAACAAGCCTTCTGAGAAACTGCTCTGTGTTCTGTTAATTCATCTCACAGAGTTACATCTTTCGCTTCAAGAAGCCTTTCGCTAAGGCTGTTCTTGTGGAATTGACAAAGGGATATTTGGAAGCGCATAGAGGGCTATGGTGAAAAAGGAAATATCTTCCGTTCCAAACTGAAAAGAAGCTTTCTCAGAAACTGCTCTGTGTTCTGTTAATTCATCTCACAGAGTTACATCTTTCCCTTCAAGAAGTCTTTCGCTAAGGCTGTTCTTGTGGAATTGGAAAAGGGATATTTGGAAGCCCATAGAGGGCTATGGTGAAAAAGGAAATATCTTCCGTTGAAAACTGGAAAGAAGCTTTCTGAGAAACTGCTCTGTGTTCTGTTAATTCATCTCACAGAGTTACATCTTTCCCTTCAAGAAGCCTTTCGCTAAGGCTGTTCTTGTGGAATTGGCAAAGGGATATTTGGAAGTCCATAGAGGGCTATGGTGAAAAAGGAAATATCTTTCGTTCAAAACTGGAAAGAAGCTTTCTGAGAAACTGCTCTGTGTTCTGTTAATTCTTCTCACAGAGTTACATCTTTCCCTTCAAGAAGCCTTTCGCTAAGGCTGTTCTTGTGGAATTGGCAAAGGGATATTTGGAAGCCTATAGAGGGCTATGGTGAAAAAGGAAATATCTTCCGTTCAAAACTGGAAAGAAGCTTTCTGAGAAACTGCTCTGTGTTCTGTTAATTCATCTCACAGAGTTACATCTTTCCCTTGAAGAAGCCTTTCGCTAAGGCTGTTCTTGTGGAATTGGCAAAGGGATATTTGGAAGCCCATAGAGGGCTATGGTGAAAAAGGAAATATCTTCCGTTCAAAACTGGAAAGAAGCTTTCTGAGAAACTGCTCTGTGTTCTGTTAATTCATCTCACAGAGTTACATCTTTGCCTTCAAGAAGCCTTTCGCTAAGGCTGTTCTTGTGGAATTGGCAAAGGGATATTTGGAAGCCCATAGAGGGCTATGGTGAAAAAGGAAATATCTTCCGTTGAAAACTGGAAACAAGCCTTCTGAGAAATTGCTCTGTGTTCTGTTAATTCATCTCACAGAGTTACATCTTTCCCTTTAAAAAGCCTTTCGCTAAGGATGTTCTTGTGGAATTGGCAAAGGGATATTTGGAAGCTCATAGAGTGCTATGGTGAAAAAGGAAATATCTTCCGTTCAAAACTGGAAAGAAGCTTTCTGAGAAACTGTTCTGTGTTCTGTTAATTCATCTCACAGAGTTACATCTTTCCCTTCAAGAAGCCTTTCGCTAAGGCTGTTCTTGTGGAATTGGCAAAGGGATATTTGGAAGCCCATAGAGGGCTATGGTGAAAAAGGAAATATCTTCCGTTCAAAACTGGAAAGAAGCTTTCTGAGAAACTGCTCTGTGTTCTGTTAATTCATCTCACAGAGTTACATCTTTCCCTTCAAGAAGCCTTTCGCTAAGGCTGTTGTTGTGTAATTGGCAAAGGGATATTTGGAAGCCCATAGAGGGCTATGGTGAAAAAGGAAATACCTTCCGTTCAAAACTGGAAAGAAGCTTTCTGAGAAACTGCTCTGTGTTCTGTTAATTCATCTCACAGAGTTACATCTTTCCCTTCAAGTAGCCTTTCGCTAAGGCTGTTCTTGTGGAATTGGCAAAGGGATATTTGGAAGCCCATAGAGTGCTATGGTGAAAAAGGAAATATCTTCCGTTCAAAAGTGGAAAGAAGCTTTCTGAGAAACTGCTCTGTGTTCTGTTAATTCATCTCACAGAGTTACATCTTTCCCTTCAAGAAGCCTTTCGCTAAGGCTGTTGTTGTGGAATTGGCAAAGGGATATTTGGAAGCCCATAGAGGGCCATGGTGAAAAACGAAATATCTTCCGTTCAAAACTGGAAAGAAGCTTTCTGAGAAACTGCTCTGTGTTCTGTTAATATATCTCACAGAATTACATCTTTCCCCTCAAGAAGCCTTTCGTAAGGCTGTTCTTGTGGAATTGGAATAGGGATATTTGGAAGCCCATAGAGTGCTATGGTGAAAAAGGAAATATCTTCCGTTCAAAACTGGAAAGAAGCTTTCTGAGAAACTGCTCTGTGTTCTGCTAATTCATCTCACTGAGTTACATCTTTCCCTTCAAGAAGCCTTTCGCTAAGGCTGTTCTTGTGGAATTGGCATCGGGATATTAGGAAGCCCATAGAGGGCTTTGGTGAAAAAGGAAATATCTTCCGTTCAAAACTGGAAAGAAGCTTTCTGAGAAACTGCTCTATGTTCTGTTAATTCATCTCACAGAGTTACATCTTTCCCTTCAAGGAGCCTTTCGCTAAGGCTGTTCTTGTGGAATTGGCAAAGGGATATTTGGAAGCCCATAGAGGGCTATGGTGAAAAAGGAAATATCTTCCGTTCAAAACTGGAAAGAAGCTTTCTGAGAAACTGCTCTGTGTTCTGTTAATTCATCTCACAGAGTTACATCTTTCCCTTGAAGAAGCCTTTCGCTAAGGCTGTTCTTGTGGAATTGGCAAAGGGATATTTGGAAGCCCATAGAGGGCTATGGTGAAAAAGGAAATATCTTCCGTTCAAAAGTGGAAAGAAGCTTTCTGAGAAACTGCTCTGTGTTCTGTTAATTCATCTCACAGAGTTACATCTTTCCCTTCAAGAAGCCTTTCGCTAAGGCTGTTGTTGTGGAATTGGCAAAGGGATATTTGGAAGCCCATAGAGGGCCATGGTGAAAAACGAAATATCTTCCGTTCAAAACTGGAAAGAAGCTTTCTGAGAAACTGCTCTGTGTTCTGTTAATTCATCTCACAGAATTACATCTTTCCCCTCAAGAAGCCTTTCGTAAGGCTGTTCTTGTGGAATTGGAATAGGGATATTTGGAAGCCCATAGAGTGCTATGGTGAAAAAGGAAATATCTTCCGTTCAAAACTGGAAAGAAGCTTTCTGAGAAACTGCTCTGTGTTCTGCTAATTCATCTCACTGAGTTACATCTTTCCCTTCAAGAAGCCTTTCGCTAAGGCTGTTCTTGTGGAATTGGCAACGGGATATTAGGAAGCCCATAGAGGGCTTTGGTGAAAAAGGAAATATCTTCCGTTCAAAACTGGAAAGAAGCTTTCTGAGAAACTGCTCTATGTTCTCTTAATTCATCTCACAGAGTTACATCTTTCCCTTCAAGAAGCCTTTCGCTAAGGCTGTTCTCTTGGAATTGGCAAATGGATATTTGGAACACCTAGAGGGCTATGGTGAAAAAGGAAATATCTTCCGTTGAAAACTGGAAACAAGCCTTCTGAGAAACTGCTCTGTGTTCTGTTAATTCATCTCACAGAGTTACATCTTTCGCTTCAAGAAGCCTTTCGCTAAGGCTGTTCTTGTGGAATTGACAAAGGGATATTTGGAAGCGCATAGAGGGCTATGGTGAAAAAGGAAATATCTTCCGTTCCAAACTGAAAAGAAGCTTTCTCAGAAACTGCTCTGTGTTCTGTTAATTCATCTCACAGAGTTACATCTTTCCCTTCAAGAAGTCTTTCGCTAAGGCTGTTCTTGTGGAATTGGAAAAGGGATATTTGGAAGCCCATAGAGGGCTATGGTAAAAAAGGAAATATCTTCCGTTGAAAACTGGAAAGAAGCTTTCTGAGAAACTGCTCTGTGTTCTGTTAATTCATCTCACAGAGTTACATCTTTCCCTTCAAGAAGCCTTTCGCTAAGGCTGTTCTTGTGGAATTGGCAAAGGGATATTTGGAAGTCCATAGAGGGCTATGGTGAAAAAGGAAATATCTTTCGTTCAAAACTGGAAAGAAGCTTTCTGAGAAACTGCTCTGTGTTCTGTTAATTCTTCTCACAGAGTTACATCTTTCCCTTCAAGAAGCCTTTCGCTAAGGCTGTTCTTGTGGAATTGGCAAAGGGATATTTGGAAGCCTATAGAGGGCTATGGTGAAAAAGGAAATATCTTCCGTTCAAAACTGGAAAGAAGCTTTCTGAGAAACTGCTCTGTGTTCTGTTAATTCATCTCACAGAGTTACATCTTTCCCTTGAAGAAGCCTTTCGCTAAGGCTGTTCTTGTGGAATTGGCAAAGGGATATTTGGAAGCCCATAGAGGGCTATGGTGAAAAAGGAAATATCTTCCGTTCAAAACTGGAAAGAAGCTTTCTGAGAAACTGCTCTGTGTTCTGTTAATTCATCTCACAGAGTTACATCTTTGCCTTCAAGAAGCCTTTCGCTAAGGCTGTTCTTGTGGAATTGGCAAAGGGATATTTGGAAGCCCATAGAGGGCTATGGTGAAAAAGGAAATATCTTCCGTTGAAAACTGGAAACAAGCCTTCTGAGAAATTGCTCTGTGTTCTGTTAATTCATCTCACAGAGTTACATCTTTCCCTTTAAAAAGCCTTTCGCTAAGGATGTTCTTGTGGAATTGGCAAAGGGATATTTGGAAGCTCATAGAGTGCTATGGTGAAAAAGGAAATATCTTCCGTTCAAAACTGGAAAGAAGCTTTCTGAGAAACTGTTCTGTGTTCTGTTAATTCATCTCACAGAGTTACATCTTTCCCTTCAAGAAGCCTTTCGTTAAGGCTGTTCTTGTGGAATTGGCAAAGGGATATTTGGAAGCCCATAGAGGGCTATGGTGAAAAAGGAAATATCTTCCGTTCAAAACTGGAAAGAAGCTTTCTGAGAAACTGCTCTGTGTTCTGTTAATTCATCTCACAGAGTTACATCTTTCCCTTCAAGAAGCCTTTCGCTAAGGCTGTTCTTGTGTAATTGGCAAAGGGATATTTGGAAGCCCATAGAGGGCTATGGTGAAAAAGGAAATACCTTCCGTTCAAAACTGGAAAGAAGCTTTCTGAGAAACTGCTCTATGTTCTGTTAATTCATCTCACAGAGTTACATCTTTCCCTTCAAGAAGCCTTTCGCTAAGGCTGTTCTTGTGGAATTGGCAAAGGGATATTTGGAAGCCCATAGAGGGCTATGGTGAAAAAGGAAATATCTTCCGTTCAAAACTGGAAAGAAGCTTTCTGAGAAACTGCTCTGTGTTCTGTTAATTCATCTCACAGAGTTACATCTTTCCCTTGAAGAAGCCTTTCGCTAAGGCTGTTCTTGTGGAATTGGCAAAGGGATATTTGGAAGCCCATAGAGGGCTATGGTGAAAAAGGAAATATCTTCCGTTCAAAACTGGAAAGAAGCTTTCTGAGAAACTGCTCTGTGTTCTGTTAATTCATCTCACAGTGTTACATCTTTGCCTTCAAGAAGCCTTTCGCTAAGGCTGTTCTTGTGGAATTGGCAAAGGGATATTTGGAAGCCCATAGAGGGCTATGGTGAAAAAGGAAATATCTTCCGTTGAAAACTGGAAACAAGCCTTCTGAGAAATTGCTCTGTGTTCTGTTAATTCATCTCACAGAGTTACATCTTTCCCTTTAAAAAGCCTTTCGCTAAGGCTGTTCTTGTGGAATTGGCAAAGGGATATTTGGAAGCTCATAGAGGGCTATGGTGAAAAAGGAAATATCTTCCGTTCAAAACTGGAAAGAAGCTTTCTGAGAAACTGTTCTGTGTTCTGTTAATTCATCTCACAGAGTTACATCTTTCCCTTCAAGAAGCCTTTCGCTAAGGCTGTTCTTGTGGAATTGGCAAAGGGATATTTGGAAGCCCATAGAGGGCTATGGTGAAAAAGGAAATATCTTCCGTTCAAAACTGGAAAGAAGCTTTCTGAGAAACTGCTCTGTGTTCTGTTAATTCATCTCACAGAGTTACATCTTTCCCTTCAAGAAGCCTTTCGCTAAGGCTGTTCTTGTGGAATTGGCAAAGGGATATTTGGAAGCCCATAGAGGGCTATGGTGAAAAAGGAAATACCTTCCGTTCAAAACTGGAAAGAAGCTTTCTGAGAAACTGCTCTGTGTTCTGTTAATTCATCTCACAGAGTTACATCTTTCCCTTCAAGTAGCCTTTCGCTAAGGCTGTTCTTGTGGAATTGGCAAAGGGATATTTGGAAGCCCATAGAGTGCTATGGTGAAAAAGGAAATATCTTCCGTTCAAAAGTGGAAAGAAGCTTTCTGAGAAACTGCTCTGTGTTCTGTTAATTCATCTCACAGAGTTACATCTTTCCCTTCAAGAAGCCTTTCGCTAAGGCTGTTGTTGTGGAATTGGCAAAGGGATATTTGGAAGCCCATAGAGGGCCATGGTGAAAAACGAAATATCTTCCGTTCAAAACTGGAAAGAAGCTTTCTGAGAAACTGCTCTGTGTTCTGTTAATTCATCTCACAGAATTACATCTTTCCCCTCAAGAAGCCTTTCGTAAGGCTCTTCTTGTGGAATTGGAATAGGGATATTTGGAAGCCCATAGAGTGCTATGGTGAAAAAGGAAATATCTTCCGTTCAAAACTGGAAAGAAGCTTTCTGAGAAACTGCTCTGTGTTCTGCTAATTCATCTCACTGAGTTACATCATTCCCTTCAAGAAGCCTTTCGCTAAGGCTGTTCTTGTGGAATTGGCAACGGGATATTAGGAAGCCCATAGAGGGCTTTGGTGAAAAAGGAAATATCTTCCGTTCAAAACTGGAAAGAAGCTTTCTGAGAAACTGCTCTATGTTCTCTTAATTCATCTCACAGAGTTACATCTTTCCCTTCAAGAAGCCTTTCGCTAAGGCTGTTCTTGTGGAATTGGCAAAGGGATATTTGGAAGCCCATAGAGGGCTATGGTGAAAAAGGAAATATCTTCCGTTCAAAACTGGAAAGAAGCTTTCTGAGAAACTGCTCTGTGTTCTGTTAATTCATCTCACAGAGTTACATCTTTCCCTTCAAGAAGCCTTTCGCTAAGGCTGTTCTTGTGGAATTGGCAAGGGGATATTTGGAAGCCCATAGAGGGCTATTGTGAAAAAGAAAATATCTTCCGTTCAAAACTGGAAAGAAGCTTTCTGAGAAACTGGTCGGTGTTCTGTAAATTCATCTCACAGAGTTACATCTTTCCCTTCAAGAAGCCTTTCGCTAAGTCTGTTCTTGTGGAATTGGCAAAGGGATATTTGGAAGCCCATAGAGAGTTATGGTGAAAAAGGAAATATCTTCCGTTCAAAACTGGAAAGAAGCTTTCTGAGAAACTGCTCTGTCTTCTCTTAATTCATCTCACAGAGTCACATCTTTCCCTTCAAGAAGCCTTTCGCTAAGGCTGTTCTTGTGGAATTGGCAAAGGGATATTTAGAAACCCATAGAGGGCTATGGTGAAAAAGGAAATATCTTCCGTTCAAAACTGGAAAGAAGCTTTCTGAGAAACTGCTCTGTGTTCTGTTAATTCATCTCACAGAGTTACATCTTTCCTACAAGAAGCCTTTCGCTAAGGCTGTTCTTGTGGAATTGGAAAAGGGATATTTGGAAGCCCATAGAGGGCTATGGTGAAAAAGGAAATATCTTCCGTTCAAAACTGGAAAGAAGCTTTCTGAGAAACTGCTCTGTGTTCTGTTAATTCATCTCACAGAGTTACATCTTTCCCTTCAAGAAGCCTTTCGCTAAGGCTGTTCTTGTGGAATTGGCAAAGGGATATTTGGAAGCCCATAGAGAGCTATGGTGAAAAAGGAAATATCTTCCGTTCAAAACTGGAAAGAAGCTTTCTGAGAAACTGCTCTGTGTTCTGTTAATTCATCTCACGGAGTTACATCTTTCCCTTGAAGAAGCCTTTCGCTAAGGCTGTTCTTGTGGAATTGGAATAGGGATATTTGGAAGCCCATAGAGTGCTATGGTGAAAAAGGAAATATCTTCCGTTCAAAACTGGAAAGAAGCATTCTGAGAAACTGCTCTGTGTTCTGTTAATTCATGTCACAGAGTTACATCTTTCCCTTCAAGAAGCCTTTCGCTAAGGCTGTTCTTGTGGAGTTGGCAAAGGGATATTTGGAAGCCCATAGAGGGCTATGGTGAAAAAGGAAATATCTTCCGTTCAAAACTGGAAAGAAGCTTTCTGAGAAACTGCTCTGTGTTCTGTTAATTCATCTCACAGAGTTACATCTTTCCCTTCAAGAAGCCTTTCGCTAAGGCTGTTCTTGTGGAATTGGAAAAGGGATATTTGGAAGCCCATAGAGGGCTATTGTGAAAAAGGAAATATCTTCCGTTCAAAACTGGAAAGAAGCTTTCTGAGAAACTGGTCGGTGTTCTGTAAATTCATCTCCAGAGTTACATCCTTCCCTTCAAGAAGCCTTTCTCTAAGTCTGTTCTTGTGGAATGGGCAAAGGGATATTTGGAAGCCCATAGAGAGCTATGGTGAAAAAGGAAATATCTTCCGTTCAAAACTGGAAAGAAGCTTTCTGAGAAACTGCTCTTTGTTCTCTTAATTCATCTCACAGAGTTACATCTTTCCTACAAGGAGCCTTTCGCTAAGGCTGTTCTTGTGGAATTGGAAAAGGGATATTTCGAAGCCCATAGAGGGCTATGGTGAAAAAGGAAATATCTTCCGTTCAAAACTGGAAAGAAGCATTCTGAGAAACTGCTCTGTGTTCTGTTAATTCATGTCACAGAGTTACATCTTTCCCTTCAAGAAGCCTTTCGCTAAGGCTGTTCTTGTGGAGTTGGCAAAGGGATATTTGGAAGCCCATAGAGGGCTATGGTGAAAAAGGAAATATCTTCCGTTCAAAACTGGAAAGAAGCTTTCTGAGAAACTGCTCTGTGTTCTGTTAATTCATCTCACAGAGTTACATCTTTCCCTTCAAGAAGCCTTTCGCTAAGGCTGTTCTCTTGGAATTGGCAAATGGATATTTGGAACACCTAGAGGGCTATGGTGAAAAAGGAAATATCTTCCGTTGAAAACTGGAAACAAGCCTTCTGAGAAACTGCTCTGTGTTCTGTTAATTCATCTCACAGAGTTACATCTTTCGCTTCAAGAAGCCTTTCGCTAAGGCTGTTCTTGTGGAATTGACAAAGGGATATTTGGAAGCGCATAGAGGGCTATGGTGAAAAAGGAAATATCTTCCGTTCCAAACTGAAAAGAAGCTTTCTCAGAAACTGCTCTGTGTTCTGTTAATTCATCTCACAGAGTTACATCTTTCCCTTCAAGAAGTCTTTCGCTAAGGCTGTTCTTGTGGAATTGGAAAAGGGATATTTGGAAGCCCATAGAGGGCTATGGTGAAAAAGGAAATATCTTCCGTTGAAAACTGGAAAGAAGCTTTCTGAGAAACTGCTCTGTGTTCTGTTAATTCATCTCACAGAGTTACATCTTTCCCTTCAAGAAGCCTTTCGCTAAGGCTGTTCTTGTGGAATTGGCAAAGGGATATTTGGAAGTCCATAGAGGGCTATGGTGAAAAAGGAAATATCTTTCGTTCAAAACTGGAAAGAAGCTTTCTGAGAAACTGCTCTGTGTTCTGTTAATTCTTCTCACAGAGTTACATCTTTCCCTTCAAGAAGCCTTTCGCTAAGGCTGTTCTTGTGGAATTGGCAAAGGGATATTTGGAAGCCTATAGAGGGCTATGGTGAAAAAGGAAATATCTTCCGTTCAAAACTGGAAAGAAGCTTTCTGAGAAACTGCTCTGTGTTCTGTTAATTCATCTCACAGAGTTACATCTTTCCCTTGAAGAAGCCTTTCGCTAAGGCTGTTCTTGTGGAATTGGCAAAGGGATATTTGGAAGCCCATAGAGGGCTATGGTGAAAAAGGAAATATCTTCCGTTCAAAACTGGAAAGAAGCTTTCTGAGAAACTGCTCTGTGTTCTGTTAATTCATCTCACAGAGTTACATCTTTGCCTTCAAGAAGCCTTTCGCTAAGGCTGTTCTTGTGGAATTGGCAAAGGGATATTTGGAAGCCCATAGAGGGCTATGGTGAAAAAGGAAATATCTTCCGTTGAAAACTGGAAACAAGCCTTCTGAGAAATTGCTCTGTGTTCTGTTAATTCATCTCACAGAGTTACATCTTTCCCTTTAAAAAGCCTTTCGCTAAGGATGTTCTTGTGGAATTGGCAAAGGGATATTTGGAAGCTCATAGAGTGCTATGGTGAAAAAGGAAATATCTTCCGTTCAAAACTGGAAAGAAGCTTTCTGAGAAACTGTTCTGTGTTCTGTTAATTCATCTCACAGAGTTACATCTTTCCCTTCAAGAAGCCTTTCGCTAAGGCTGTTCTTGTGGAATTGGCAAAGGGATATTTGGAAGCCCATAGAGGGCTATGGTGAAAAAGGAAATATCTTCCGTTCAAAACTGGAAAGAAGCTTTCTGAGAAACTGCTCTGTGTTCTGTTAATTCATCTCACAGAGTTACATCTTTCCCTTCAAGAAGCCTTTCGCTAAGGCTGTTGTTGTGTAATTGGCAAAGGGATATTTGGAAGCCCATAGAGGGCTATGGTGAAAAAGGAAATACCTTCCGTTCAAAACTGGAAAGAAGCTTTCTGAGAAACTGCTCTGTGTTCTGTTAATTCATCTCACAGAGTTACATCTTTCCCTTCAAGTAGCCTTTCGCTAAGGCTGTTCTTGTGGAATTGGCAAAGGGATATTTGGAAGCCCATAGAGTGCTATGGTGAAAAAGGAAATATCTTCCGTTCAAAAGTGGAAAGAAGCTTTCTGAGAAACTGCTCTGTGTTCTGTTAATTCATCTCACAGAGTTACATCTTTCCCTTCAAGAAGCCTTTCGCTAAGGCTGTTGTTGTGGAATTGGCAAAGGGATATTTGGAAGCCCATAGAGGGCCATGGTGAAAAACGAAATATCTTCCGTTCAAAACTGGAAAGAAGCTTTCTGAGAAACTGCTCTGTGTTCTGTTAATATATCTCACAGAATTACATCTTTCCCCTCAAGAAGCCTTTCGTAAGGCTGTTCTTGTGGAATTGGAATAGGGATATTTGGAAGCCCATAGAGTGCTATGGTGAAAAAGGAAATATCTTCCGTTCAAAACTGGAAAGAAGCTTTCTGAGAAACTGCTCTGTGTTCTGCTAATTCATCTCACTGAGTTACATCTTTCCCTTCAAGAAGCCTTTCGCTAAGGCTGTTCTTGTGGAATTGGCATCGGGATATTAGGAAGCCCATAGAGGGCTTTGGTGAAAAAGGAAATATCTTCCGTTCAAAACTGGAAAGAAGCTTTCTGAGAAACTGCTCTATGTTCTGTTAATTCATCTCACAGAGTTACATCTTTCCCTTCAAGGAGCCTTTCGCTAAGGCTGTTCTTGTGGAATTGGCAAAGGGATATTTGGAAGCCCATAGAGGGCTATGGTGAAAAAGGAAATATCTTCCGTTCAAAACTGGAAAGAAGCTTTCTGAGAAACTGCTCTGTGTTCTGTTAATTCATCTCACAGAGTTACATCTTTCCCTTGAAGAAGCCTTTCGCTAAGGCTGTTCTTGTGGAATTGGCAAAGGGATATTTGGAAGCCCATAGAGGGCTATGGTGAAAAAGGAAATATCTTCCGTTCAAAAGTGGAAAGAAGCTTTCTGAGAAACTGCTCTGTGTTCTGTTAATTCATCTCACAGAGTTACATCTTTCCCTTCAAGAAGCCTTTCGCTAAGGCTGTTGTTGTGGAATTGGCAAAGGGATATTTGGAAGCCCATAGAGGGCCATGGTGAAAAACGAAATATCTTCCGTTCAAAACTGGAAAGAAGCTTTCTGAGAAACTGCTCTGTGTTCTGTTAATTCATCTCACAGAATTACATCTTTCCCCTCAAGAAGCCTTTCGTAAGGCTGTTCTTGTGGAATTGGAATAGGGATATTTGGAAGCCCATAGAGTGCTATGGTGAAAAAGGAAATATCTTCCGTTCAAAACTGGAAAGAAGCTTTCTGAGAAACTGCTCTGTGTTCTGCTAATTCATCTCACTGAGTTACATCTTTCCCTTCAAGAAGCCTTTCGCTAAGGCTGTTCTTGTGGAATTGGCAACGGGATATTAGGAAGCCCATAGAGGGCTTTGGTGAAAAAGGAAATATCTTCCGTTCAAAACTGGAAAGAAGCTTTCTGAGAAACTGCTCTATGTTCTCTTAATTCATCTCACAGAGTTACATCTTTCCCTTCAAGAAGCCTTTCGCTAAGGCTGTTCTTGTGGAATTGGCAAAGGGATATTTGGAAGCCCATAGAGGGCTATGGTGAAAAAGGAAATATCTTCCGTTCAAAACTGGAAAGAAGCTTTCTGAGAAACTGCTCTGTGTTCTGTTAATTCATCTCACAGAGTTACATCTTTCCCTTCAAGAAGCCTTTCGCTAAGGCTGTTCTTGTGGAATTGGCAAGGGGATATTTGGAAGCCCATAGAGGGCTATTGTGAAAAAGAAAATATCTTCCGTTCAAAACTGGAAAGAAGCTTTCTGAGAAACTGGTCGGTGTTCTGTAAATTCATCTCACAGAGTTACATCTTTCCCTTCAAGAAGCCTTTCGCTAAGTCTGTTCTTGTGGAATTGGCAAAGGGATATTTGGAAGCCCATAGAGAGTTATGGTGAAAAAGGAAATATCTTCCGTTCAAAACTGGAAAGAAGCTTTCTGAGAAACTGCTCTGTCTTCTCTTAATTCATCTCACAGAGTTACATCTTTCCCTTCAAGAAGCCTTTCGCTAAGGCTGTTCTTGTGGAATTGGCAATGGGATATTTAGAAACCCATAGAGGGCTATGGTGAAAAAGGAAATATCTTCCGTTCAAAACTGGAAAGAAGCTTTCTGAGAAACTGCTCTGTGTTCTGTTAATTCATCTCACAGAGTTACATCTTTCCCTTCAAGAAGCCTTTCGCTAAGGCTGTTCTTGTGGAATTGGCAAAGGGATATTTGGAAGCCCATAGAGAGCTATGGTGAAAAAGGAAATATCTTCCGTTCAAAACTGGAAAGAAGCTTTCTGAGAAACTGCTCTGTGTTCTGTTAATTCATCTCACGGAGTTACATCTTTCCCTTGAAGAAGCCTTTCGCTAAGGCTGTTCTTGTGGAATTGGAAAAGGGATATTTCGAAGCCCATAGAGGGCTATGGTGAAAAAGGAAATATCTTCCGTTCAAAACTGGAAAGAAGCATTCTGAGAAACTGCTCTGTGTTCTGTTAATTCATGTCACAGAGTTACATCTTTCCCTTCAAGAAGCCTTTCGCTAAGGCTGTTCTTGTGGAGTTGGCAAAGGGATATTTGGAAGCCCATAGAGGGCTATGGTGAAAAAGGAAATATCTTCCGTTCAAAACTGGAAAGAAGCTTTCTGAGAAACTGCTCTGTGTTCTGTTAATTCATCTCACAGAGTTACATCTTTCCCTTCAAGAAGCCTTTCGCTAAGGCTGTTCTCTTGGAATTGGCAAATGGATATTTGGAACACCTAGAGGGCTATGGTGAAAAAGGAAATATCTTCCGTTGAAAACTGGAAACAAGCCTTCTGAGAAACTGCTCTGTGTTCTGTTAATTCATCTCACAGAGTTACATCTTTCGCTTCAAGAAGCCTTTCGCTAAGGCTGTTCTTGTGGAATTGACAAAGGGATATTTGGAAGCGCATAGAGGGCTATGGTGAAAAAGGAAATATCTTCCGTTCCAAACTGAAAAGAAGCTTTCTCAGAAACTGCTCTGTGTTCTGTTAATTCATCTCACAGAGTTACATCTTTCCCTTGAAGAAGCCTTTCGCTAAGGCTGTTCTTGTGGAATTGGCAAAGGGATATTTGGAAGCCCATAGAGGGCTATGGTGAAAAAGGAAATATCTTCCGTTCAAAACTGGAAAGAAGCTTTCTGAGAAACTGCTCTGTGTTCTGTTAATTCATCTCACAGAGTTACATCTTTGCCTTCAAGAAGCCTTTCGCTAAGGCTGTTCTTGTGGAATTGGCAAAGGGATATTTGGAAGCCCATAGAGGGCTATGGTGAAAAAGGAAATATCTTCCGTTGAAAACTGGAAACAAGCCTTCTGAGAAATTGCTCTGTGTTCTGTTAATTCATCTCACAGAGTTACATCTTTCCCTTTAAAAAGCCTTTCGCTAAGGATGTTCTTGTGGAATTGGCAAAGGGATATTTGGAAGCTCATAGAGTGCTATGGTGAAAAAGGAAATATCTTCCGTTCAAAACTGGAAAGAAGCTTTCTGAGAAACTGTTCTGTGTTCTGTTAATTCATCTCACAGAGTTACATCTTTCCCTTCAAGAAGCCTTTCGCTAAGGCTGTTCTTGTGGAATTGGCAAAGGGATATTTGGAAGCCCATAGAGGGCTATGGTGAAAAAGGAAATATCTTCCGTTCAAAACTGGAAAGAAGCTTTCTGAGAAACTGCTCTGTGTTCTGTTAATTCATCTCACAGAGTTACATCTTTCCCTTCAAGAAGCCTTTCGCTAAGGCTGTTCTTGTGTAATTGGCAAAGGGATATTTGGAAGCCCATAGAGGGCTATGGTGAAAAAGGAAATACCTTCCGTTCAAAACTGGAAAGAAGCTTTCTGAGAAACTGCTCTGTGTTCTGTTAATTCATCTCACAGAGTTACATCTTTCCCTTCAAGTAGCCTTTCGCTAAGGCTGTTCTTGTGGAATTGGCAAAGGGATATTTGGAAGCCCATAGAGTGCTATGGTGAAAAAGGAAATATCTTCCGTTCAAAAGTGGAAAGAAGCTTTCTGAGAAACTGCTCTGTGTTCTGTTAATTCATCTCACAGAGTTACATCTTTCCCTTCAAGAAGCCTTTCGCTAAGGCTGTTGTTGTGGAATTGGCAAAGGGATATTTGGAAGCCCATAGAGGGCCATGGTGAAAAACGAAATATCTTCCGTTCAAAACTGGAAAGAAGCTTTCTGAGAAACTGCTCTGTGTTCTGTTAATTCATCTCACAGAATTACATCTTTCCCCTCAAGAAGCCTTTCGTAAGGCTGTTCTTGTGGAATTGGAATAGGGATATTTGGAAGCCCATAGAGTGCTATGGTGAAAAAGGAAATATCTTCCGTTCAAAACTGGAAAGAAGCTTTCTGAGAAACTGCTCTGTGTTCTGCTAATTCATCTCACTGAGTTACATCTTTCCCTTCAAGAAGCCTTTCGCTAAGGCTGTTCTTGTGGAATTGGCATCGGGATATTAGGAAGCCCATAGAGGGCTTTGGTGAAAAAGGAAATATCTTCCGTTCAAAACTGGAAAGAAGCTTTCTGAGAAACTGCTCTATGTTCTGTTAATTCATCTCACAGAGTTACATCTTTCCCTTCAAGAAGCCTTTCGCTAAGGCTGTTCTTGTGGAATTGGCAAAGGGATATTTGGAAGCCCATAGAGGGCTATGGTGAAAAAGGAAATATCTTCCGTTCAAAACTGGAAAGAAGCTTTCTGAGAAACTGCTCTGTGTTCTGTTAATTCATCTCACAGAGTTACATCTTTCCCTTGAAGAAGCCTTTCGCTAAGGCTGTTCTTGTGGAATTGGCAAAGGGATATTTGGAAGCCCATAGAGGGCTATGGTGAAAAAGGAAATATCTTCCGTTCAAAACTGGAAAGAAGCTTTCTGAGAAAATGCTCTGTGTTCTGTTAATTCATCTCACAGTGTTACATCTTTGCCTTCAAGAAGCCTTTCGCTAAGGCTGTTCTTGTGGAATTGGCAAAGGGATATTTGGAAGCCCATAGAGGGCTATGGTGAAAAAGGAAATATCTTCCGTTGAAAACTGGAAACAAGCCTTCTGAGAAATTGCTCTGTGTTCTGTTAATTCATCTCACAGAGTTACATCTTTCCCTTTAAAAAGCCTTTCGCTAAGGATGTTCTTGTGGAATTGGCAAAGGGATATTTGGAAGCTCATAGAGGGCTATGGTGAAAAAGGAAATATCTTCCGTTCAAAACTGGAAAGAAGCTTTCTGAGAAACTGTTCTGTGTTCTGTTAATTCATGTCACAGAGTTACATCTTTCCCTTCAAGAAGCCTTTCGCTAAGGCTGTTCTTGTGGAATTGGCAAAGGGATATTTGGAAGCCCATAGAGGGCTATGGTGAAAAAGGAAATATCTTCCGTTCAAAACTGGAAAGAAGCTTTCTGAGAAACTGCTCTGTGTTCTGTTAATTCATCTCACAGAGTTACATCTTTCCCTTCAAGAAGCCTTTCGCTAAGGCTGTTCTTGTGGAATTGGCAAAGGGATATTTGGAAGCCCATAGAGGGCTATGGTGAAAAAGGAAATACCTTTCGTTCAAAACTGGAAAGAAGCTTTCTGAGAAACTGCTCTGTGTTCTGTTAATTCATCTCACAGAGTTACATCTTTCCCTTCAAGTAGCCTTTCGCTAAGGCTGTTCTTGTGGAATTGGCAAAGGGATATTTGGAAGCCCATAGAGTGCTATGGTGAAAAAGGAAATATCTTCCGTTCAAAAGTGGAAAGAAGCTTTCTGAGAAACTGCTCTGTGTTCTGTTAATTCATCTCACAGAGTTACATCTTTCCCTTCAAGAAGCCTTTCGCTAAGGCTGTTGTTGTGGAATTGGCAAAGGGATATTTGGAAGCCCATAGAGGGCCATGGTGAAAAACGAAATATCTTCCGTTCAAAACTGGAAAGAAGCTTTCTGAGAAACTGCTCTGTGTTCTGTTAATTCATCTCACAGAATTACATCTTTCCCCTCAAGAAGCCTTTCGTAAGGCTGTTCTTGTGGAATTGGAATAGGGATATTTGGAAGCCCATAGAGTGCTATGGTGAAAAAGGAAATATCTTCCGTTCAAAACTGGAAAGAAGCTTTCTGAGAAACTGCTCTGTGTTCTGCTAATTCATCTCACTGAGTTACATCTTTCCCTTCAAGAAGCCTTTCGCTAAGGCTGTTCTTGTGGAATTGGCAACGGGATATTAGGAAGCCCATAGAGGGCTTTGGTGAAAAAGGAAATATCTTCCGTTCAAAACTGGAAAGAAGCTTTCTGAGAAACTGCTCTATGTTCTCTTAATTCATCTCACAGAGTTACATCTTTCCCTTCAAGAAGCCTTTCGCTAAGGCTGTTCTTGTGGAATTGGCAAAGGGATATTTGGAAGCCCATAGAGGGCTATGGTGAAAAAGGAAATATCTTCCGTTCAAAACTGGAAAGAAGCTTTCTGAGAAACTGCTCTGTGTTCTGTTAATTCATCTCACAGAGTTACATCTTTCCCTTCAAGAAGCCTTTCGCTAAGGCTGTTCTTGTGGAATTGGCAAGGGGATATTTGGAAGCCCATAGAGGGCTATTGTGAAAAAGAAAATATCTTCCGTTCAAAACTGGAAAGAAGCTTTCTGAGAAACTGGTCGGTGTTCTGTAAATTCATCTCACAGAGTTACATCTTTCCCTTCAAGAAGCCTTTCGCTAAGTCTGTTCTTGTGGAATTGGCAAAGGGATATTTGGAAGCCCATAGAGAGTTATGGTGAAAAAGGAAATATCTTCCGTTCAAAACTGGAAAGAAGCTTTCTGAGAAACTGCTCTGTCTTCTCTTAATTCATCTCACAGAGTTACATCTTTCCCTTCAAGAAGCCTTTCGCTAAGGCTGTTCTTGTGGTATTGGCAAAGGGATATTTAGAAACCCATAGAGGGCTATGGTGAAAAAGGAAATATCTTCCGTTCAAAACTGGAAAGAAGCTTTCTGAGAAACTGCTCTGTGTTCTGTTAATTCATCTCACAGAGTTACATCTTTCCTACAAGAAGCCTTTCGCTAAGGCTGTTCTTGTGGAATTGGAAAAGGGATATTTGGAAGCCCATAGAGGGCTATGGTGAAAAAGGAAATATCTTCCGTTCAAAACTGGAGAGAAGCTTTCTGAGAAACTGCTCTGTGTTCTGTTAATTCATCTCACAGAGTTACATCTTTCCCTTCAAGAAGCCTTTCGCTAAGGCTGTTCTTGTGGAATTGGCAAAGGGATATTTGGAAGCCCATAGAGAGCTATGGTGAAAAAGGAAATATCTTCCGTTCAAAACTGGAAAGAAGCTTTCTGAGAAACTGCTCTGTGTTCTGTTAATTCATCTCACGGAGTTACATCTTTCCCTTGAAGAAGCCTTTCGCTAAGGCTGTTCTTGTGGAATTGGAAAAGGGATATTTGGAAGCCCATAGAGGGCTATGGTGAAAAAGGAAATATCTTACGTTCAAAACTGGAAAGAAGCTTTCTGAGAAACTGCTCTATGTTCTGTAAATTCATCTCACAGAGTTACATCTTTCCCTTCAAGAAGCCTTTCGCTAAGGCTGTTCTTGTGGAATTGGCAAAGGGATATTTCTAAGCCCATAGAGGGCTATGGTGAAAAAGGAAATATCTTCCGTTCAAAACTGGAAAGAAGCTTTCTGAGAAACTGCTCTGTGTTCTGTTAATTCATCTCACAGAGTTACATCTTTCCCTTCAAGAAGCCTTTCGCTAAGGCTGTTCTTGTGGAATTGGAAAAGGGATATTTGGAAGCCCATAGAGGGCTATTGTGAAAAAGGAAATATCTTCCGTTCAAAACTGGAAAGAAGCTTTCTGAGAAACTGGTCGGTGTTCTGTAAATTCATCTCCAGAGTTACATCCTTCCCTTCAAGAAGCCTTTCGCTAAGTCTGTTCTTGTGGAATGGGCAAAGGGATATTTGGAAGCCCATAGAGAGCTATGGTGAAAAAGGAAATATCTTCCGTTCAAAACTGGAAAGAAGCTTTCTGAGAAACTGCTCTTTGTTCTCTTAATTCATCTCACAGAGTTACATCTTTCCTACAAGGAGCCTTTCGCTAAGGCTGTTCTTGTGGAATTGGAAAAGGGATATTTCGAAGCCCATAGAGGGCTATGGTGAAAAAGGAAATATCTTCCGTTCAAAACTGGAAAGAAGCATTCTGAGAAACTGCTCTGTGTTCTGTTAATTCATGTCACAGAGTTACATCTTTCCCTTCAAGAAGCCTTTCGCTAAGGCTGTTCTTGTGGAGTTGGCAAAGGGATATTTGGAAGCCCATAGAGGGCTATGGTGAAAAAGGAAATATCTTCCGTTCAAAACTGGAAAGAAGCTTTCTGAGAAACTGCTCTGTGTTCTGTTAATTCATCTCACAGAGTTACATCTTTCCCTTCAAGAAGCCTTTCGCTAAGGCTGTTCTCTTGGAATTGGCAAATGGATATTTGGAACACCTAGAGGGCTATGGTGAAAAAGGAAATATCTTCCGTTGAAAACTGGAAACAAGCCTTCTGAGAAACTGCTCTGTGTTCTGTTAATTCATCTCACAGAGTTACATCTTTCGCTTCAAGAAGCCTTTCGCTAAGGCTGTTCTTGTGGAATTGACAAAGGGATATTTGGAAGCGCATAGAGGGCTATGGTGAAAAAGGAAATATCTTCCGTTCCAAACTGAAAAGAAGCTTTCTGAGAAACTGCTCTGTGTTCTGTTAATTCATCTCACAGAGTTACATCTTTCCCTTCAAGAAGTCTTTCGCTAAGGCTGTTCTTGTGGAATTGGAAAAGGGATATTTGGAAGCCCATAGAGGGCTATGGTGAAAAAGGAAATATCTTCCGTTGAAAACTGGAAAGAAGCTTTCTGAGAAACTGCTCTGTGTTCTGTTAATTCATCTCATAGAGTTACATCTTTCCCTTCAAGAAGCCTTTCGCTAAGGCTGTTCTTGTGGAATTGGCAAAGGGATATTTGGAAGTCCATAGAGGGCTATGGTGAAAAAGGAAATATCTTTCGTTCAAAACTGGAAAGAAGCTTTCTGAGAAACTGCTCTGTGTTCTGTTAATTCTTCTCACAGAGTTACATCTTTCCCTTCAAGAAGCCTTTCGCTAAGGCTGTTCTTGTGGAATTGGCAAAGGGATATTTGGAAGCCTATAGAGGGCTATGGTGAAAAAGGAAATATCTTCCGTTCAAAACTGGAAAGAAGCTTTCTGAGAAACTGCTCTGTGTTCTGTTAATTCATCTCACAGAGTTACATCTTTCCCTTGAAGAAGCCTTTCGCTAATGCAGTTCTTGTGGAATTGGCAAAGGGATATTTGGAAGCCCATAGAGGGCTATGGTGAAAAAGGAAATATCTTCCGTTCAAAACTGGAAAGAAGCTTTCTGAGAAACTGCTCTGTGTTCTGTTAATTCATCTCACAGAGTTACATCTTTGCCTTCAAGAAGCCTTTCGCTAAGGCTGTTCTTGTGGAATTGGCAAAGGGATATTTGGAAGCCCATAGAGGGCTATGGTGAAAAAGGAAATATCTTCCGTTGAAAACTGGAAACAAGCCTTCTGAGAAATTGCTCTGTGTTCTGTTAATTCATCTCACAGAGTTACATCTTTCCCTTTAAAAAGCCTTTCGCTAAGGATGTTCTTGTGGAATTGGCAAAGGGATATTTGGAAGCTCATAGAGTGCTATGGTGAAAAAGGAAATATCTTCCGTTCAAAACTGGAAAGAAGCTTTCTGAGAAACTGTTCTGTGTTCTGTTAATTCATCTCACAGAGTTACATCTTTCCCTTCAAGAAGCCTTTCGCTAAGGCTGTTCTTGTGGAATTGGCAAAGGGATATTTGGAAGCCCATAGAGGGCTATGGTGAAAAAGGAAATATCTTCCGTTCAAAACTGGAAAGAAGCTTTCTGAGAAACTGCTCTGTGTTCTGTTAATTCATCTCACAGAGTTACATCTTTCCCTTCAAGAAGCCTTTCGCTAAGGCTGTTCTTGTGGAATTGGCAAAGGGATATTTGGAAGCCCATAGAGGGCTATGGTGAAAAAGGAAATACCTTCCGTTCAAAACTGGAAAGAAGCTTTCTGAGAAACTGCTCTGTGTTCTGTTAATTCATCTCACAGAGTTACATCTTTCCCTTCAAGTAGCCTTTCGCTAAGGCTGTTCTTGTGGAATTGGCAAAGGGATATTTGGAAGCCCATAGAGTGCTACGGTGAAAAAGGAAATATCTTCCGTTCAAAAGTGGAAAGAAGCTTTCTGAGAAACTGCTCTGTGTTCTGTTAATTCATCTCACAGAGTTACATCTTTCCCTTCAAGAAGCCTTTCGCTAAGGCTGTTGTTGTGGAATTGGCAAAGGGATATTTGGAAGCCCATAGAGGGCCATGGTGAAAAACGAAATATCTTCCGTTCAAAACTGGAAAGAAGCTTTCTGAGAAACTGCTCTGTGTTCTGTTAATTCATCTCACAGAATTACATCTTTCCCCTCAAGAAGCCTTTCGTAAGGCTGTTCTTGTGGAATTGGAATAGGGATATTTGGAAGCCCATAAAGTGCTATGGTGAAAAAGGAAATATCTTCCGTTCAAAACTGGAAAGAAGCTTTCTGAGAAACTGCTCTGTGTTCTGCTAATTCATCTCACTGAGTTACATCTTTCCCTTCAAGAAGCCTTTCGCTAAGGCTGTTCTTGTGGAATTGGCAACGGGATATTAGGAAGCCCATAGAGGGCTTTGGTGAAAAAGGAAATATCTTCCGTTCAAAACTGGAAAGAAGCTTTCTGAGAAACTGCTCTATGTTCTGTTAATTCATCTCACAGAGTTACATCTTTCCCTTCAAGAAGCCTTTCGCTAAGGCTGTTCTTGTGGAATTGGCAAACGGATATTTGGAAGCCCATAGAGGGCTATGGTGAAAAAGGAAATATCTTCCGTTCAAAACTGGAAAGAAGCTTTCTGAGAAACTGCTCTGTGTTCTGTTAATTCATCTCACAGAGTTACATCTTTCCCTTCAAGAAGCCTTTCGCTAAGGCTGTTCTTGTGGAATTGGCAAAGGGATATTTAGAAACCCATAGAGGGCTATGGTGAAAAAGGAAATATCCTCCGTTCAAAACTGGAAAGAAGCTTTCTGAGAAACTGCTCTGTGTTCTGTTAATTCATCTCACAGAGTTACATCTTTCCTACAAGAAGCCTTTCGCTAAGGCTGTTCTTGTGGAATTGGAAAAGGGATATTTGGAAGCCCATAGAGGGCTATGGTGAAAAAGGAAATATCTTCCGTTCAAAACTGGAGAGAAGCTTTCTGAGAAACTGCTCTGTGTTCTGTTAATTCATCTCACAGAGTTACATCTTTCCCTTCAAGAAGCCTTTCGCTAAGGCTGTTCTTGTGGAATTGGCAAAGGGATATTTGGAAGCCCATAGAGAGCTATGGTGAAAAAGGAAATATCTTCCGTTCAAAACTGGAAAGAAGCTTTCTGAGAAACTGCTCTGTGTTCTGTTAATTCATCTCACGGAGTTACATCTTTCCCTTGAAGAAGGCTTTCGCTAAGGCTGTTCTTGTGGAATTGGAAAAGGGATATTTGGAAGCCCATAGAGGGCTATGGTGAAAAAGGAAATATCTTACGTTCAAAACTGGAAAGAAGCTTTCTGAGAAACTGCTCTATGTTCTGTAAATTCATCTCACAGAGTTACATCTTTCCTTTCAAGAAGCCTTTCGCTAAGGCTGTTCTTGTGGAATTGGAAAATGGATATTTGGAAGCCCATAGAGTGTTATGGTGAAAAAGGAAATATCTTCCGTTCAAAACTGGAAAGAAGCTTTCTGAGAAAGTGCTCTGTGTTCTGTTAATTCATCTCACAGTGTTACATCTTTCCCTTCAAGAAGCCTTTCTCTAAGGCTTTTCTTGTGGAAATGGCAAAGGGATATTTGGAAACCCTTAGAGGGCTATGGTGAAAAAGGAAATATCTTCCGTTCAAAACTGGAAAGAAGCTTTCTGAGAAACTGCTCTTTGTTCTGTTAATTCATCTCACAGAGTTACATCTTTCCTACAAGAAGCCTTTCGCTAAGGCTGTTCTTGTGGAATTGGAAAAGGGATATTTGGAAGCCCATAGAGGGCTATGGTGAAAAAGGAAATATCTTCCGTTCAAAACTGGAAAGAAGCTTTCTGAGAAACTGCTCTGTGTTCTGTTAATTCATCTCACAGAGTTACATCTTTGCCTTCAAGAAGCCTTTCGCTAAGGCTGTTCTGTGGAATTGGCAAAGGGATATTTGGAAGCCCATAGAGGGCTATGGTGAAAAAGGAAATATCTTCCGTTGAAAACTGGAAACAAGCCTTCTGAGAAATTGCTCTGTGTTCTGTTAATTCATCTCACAGAGTTACATC
Source organism: Chlorocebus sabaeus (assembly GCF_047675955.1). Taxonomy (NCBI): domain Eukaryota; kingdom Metazoa; phylum Chordata; class Mammalia; order Primates; family Cercopithecidae; genus Chlorocebus; species Chlorocebus sabaeus. The sequence goes on from NW_027327981.1 coordinate 389,588, forward strand.
TTTCCCTTTAAAAAGCCTTTCGCTAAGGATGTTCTTGTGGAATTGGCAAAGGGATATTTGGAAGCTCATAGAGGGCTATGGTGAAAAAGGAAATATCTTCCGTTCAAAACTGGAAAGAAGCTTTCTGAGAAACTGTTCTGTGTTCTGTTAATTCATCTCACAGAGTTACATCTTTCCCTTCAAGAAGCCTTTCGCTAAGGCTGTTCTTGTGGAATTGGCAAAGGGATATTTGGAAGCCCATAGAGGGCTATGGTGAAAAAGGAAATATCTTCCGTTCAAAACTGGAAAGAAGCTTTCTGAGAAACTGCTCTGTGTTCTGTTAATTCATCTCACAGAGTTACATCTTTCCCTTCAAGAAGCCTTTCGCTAAGGCTGTTCTTGTGGAATTGGCAAAGGGATATTTGGAAGCCCATAGAGGGCTATGGTGAAAAAGGAAATACCTTCCGTTCAAAACTGGAAAGAAGCTTTCTGAGAAACTGCTCTGTGTTCTGTTAATTCATCTCACAGAGTTACATCTTTCCCTTCAAGTAGCCTTTCGCTAAGGCTGTTCTTGTGGAATTGGCAAAGGGATATTTGGAAGCCCATAGAGTGCTATGGTGAAAAAGGAAATATCTTCCGTTCAAAAGTGGAAAGAAGCTTTCTGAGAAACTGCTCTGTGTTCTGTTAATTCATCTCACAGAGTTACATCTTTCCCTTCAAGAAGCCTTTCGCTAAGGCTGTTGTTGTGGAATTGGCAAAGGGATATTTGGAAGCCCATAGAGGGCCATGGTGAAAAACGAAATATCTTCCGTTCAAAACTGGAAAGAAGCTTTCTGAGAAACTGCTCTGTGTTCTGTTAATTCATCTCACAGAATTACATCTTTCCCCTCAAGAAGCCTTTCGTAAGGCTGTTCTTGTGGAATTGGAATAGGGATATTTGGAAGCCCATAGAGTGCTATGGTGAAAAAGGAAATATCTTCCGTTCAAAACTGGAAAGAAGCTTTCTGAGAAACTGCTCTGTGTTCTGCTAATTCATCTCACTGAGTTACATCTTTCCCTTCAAGAAGCCTTTCGCTAAGGCTGTTCTTGTGGAATTGGCAAAGGGATATTAGGAAGCCCATAGAGGGCTTTGGTGAAAAAGGAAATATCTTCCGTTCAAAACTGGAAAGAAGCTTTCTGAGAAACTGCTCTATGTTCTCTTAATTCATCTCACAGAGTTACATCTTTCCCTTCAAGAAGCCTTTCGCTAAGGCTGTTCTTGTGGAATTGGCAAAGGGATATTTGGAAGCCCATAGAGGGCTATGGTGAAAAAGGAAATATCTTCCGTTCAAAACTGGAAAGAAGCTTTCTGAGAAACTGCTCTGTGTTCTGTTAATTCATCTCACAGAGTTACATCTTTCCCTTCAAGAAGCCTTTCGCTAAGGCTGTTCTTGTGGAATTGGCAAGGGGATATTTGGAAGCCCATAGAAGCTATTGTGAAAAAGAAAATATCTTCCGTTCAAAACTGGAAAGAAGCTTTCTGAGAAACTGGTCGGTGTTCTGTAAATTCATCTCACAGAGTTACATCTTTCCCTTCAAGAAGCCTTTCGCTAAGTCTGTTCTTGTGGAATTGGCAAAGGGATATTTGGAAGCCCATAGAGAGTTATGGTGAAAAAGGAAATATCTTCCGTTCAAAACTGGAAAGAAGCTTTCTGAGAAACTGCTCTGTCTTCTCTTAATTCATCTCACAGAGTTACATCTTTCCCTTCAAGAAGCCTTTCGCTAAGGCTGTTCTTGTGGAATTTGCAAAGGGATATTTAGAAACCCATAGAGGGCTATGGTGAAAAAGGAAATATCTTCCGTTCAAAACTGGAAAGAAGCTTTCTGAGAAACTGCTCTGTGTTCTGTTAATTCATCTCACGGAGTTACATCTTTCCCTTCAAGAAGTCTTTCGCTAAGGCTGTTCTTGTGGAATTGGAAAAGGGATATTTGGAAGCCCATAGAGGGCTATGGTGAAAAAGGAAATATCTTACGTTCAAAACTGGAAAGAAGCTTTCTGAGAAACTGGTCGGTGTTCTGTAAATTCATCTCCAGAGTTACATCCTTCCCTTCAAGAAGCCTTTCGCTAAGTCTGTTCTTGTGGAATGGGCAAAGGGATATTTGGAAGCCCATAGAGAGCTATGGTGAAAAAGGAAATATCTTCCGTTCAAAACTGGAAAGAAGCTTTCTGAGAAACTGCTCTTTTTTCTCTTAATTCATCTCACAGAGTTACATCTTTCCTACAAGGAGCCTTTCGCTAAGGCTGTTCTTGTGGAATTGGAAAAGGGATATTTCGAAGCCCATAGAGGGCTATGGTGAAAAAGGAAATATCTTCCGTTCAAAACTGGAAAGAAGCATTCTGAGAAACTGCTCTGTGTTCTGTTAATTCATGTCACAGAGTTACATCTTTCCCTTCAAGAAGCCTTTCGCTAAGGCTGTTCTTGTGGAATTGGAAAAGGGATATTTGGAAGCCCATAGAGGGCTATGGTGAAAAAGGAAATATCTTCCGTTGAAAACTGGAAAGAAGCTTTCTGAGAAACTGCTCTGTGTTCTGTTAATTCATCTCACAGAGTTACATCTTTCCCTTGAAGAAGCCTTTCGCTAAGGCTGTTCTTGTGGAATTGGCAAAGGGATATTTGGAAGTCCATAGAGGGCTATGGTGAAAAAGGAAATATCTTTCGTTCAAAACTGGAAAGAAGCTTTCTGAGAAACTGCTCTGTGTTCTGTTAATTCTTCTCACAGAGTTACATCTTTCCCTTCAAGAAGCCTTTCGCTAAGGCTGTTCTTGTGGAATTGGCAAAGGGATATTTGGAAGCCTATAGAGGGCTATGGTGAAAAAGGAAATATCTTCCGTTCAAAACTGGAAAGAAGCTTTCTGAGAAACTGCTCTGTGTTCTGTTAATTCATCTCACAGAGTTACATCTTTCCCTTGAAGAAGCCTTTCGCTAAGGCTGTTCTTGTGGAATTGGCAAAGGGATATTTGGAAGCCCATAGAGGGCTATGGTGAAAAAGGAAATATCTTCCGTTCAAAACTGGAAAGAAGCTTTCTGAGAAACTGCTCTGTGTTCTGTTAATTCATCTCACAGAGTTACATCTTTGCCTTCAAGAAGCCTTTCGCTAAGGCTGTTCTTGTGGAATTGGCAAAGGGATATTTGGAAGCCCATAGAGGGCTATGGTGAAAAAGGAAATATCTTCCGTTGAAAACTGGAAACAAGCCTTCTGAGAAATTGCTCTGTGTTCTGTTAATTCATCTCACAGAGTTACATCTTTCCCTTTAAAAAGCCTTTCGCTAAGGATGTTCTTGTGGAATTGGCAAAGGGATATTTGGAAGCTCATAGAGTGCTATGGTGAAAAAGGAAATATCTTCCGTTCAAAACTGGAAAGAAGCTTTCTGAGAAACTGTTCTGTGTTCTGTTAATTAATCTCACAGAGTTACATCTTTCCCTTCAAGAAGCCTTTCGCTAAGGCTGTTCTTGTGGAATTGACAAAGGGATATTTGGAAGCCCATAGAGGGTTATGGTGAAAAAGGAAATATCTTCCGTTCAAAACTGGAAAGAAGCTTTCTGAGAAACTGCTCTGTGTTCTGTTAATTCATCTCACAGAGTTACATCTTTCCCTTCAAGAAGCCTTTCGCTAAGGCTGTTCTTGTGTAATTGGCAAAGGGATATTTGGAAGCCCATAGAGGGCTATGGTGAAAAAGGAAATACCTTCCGTTCAAAACTGGAAAGAAGCTTTCTGAGAAACTGCTCTGTGTTCTGTTAATTCATCTCACAGAGTTACATCTTTCCCTTCAAGTAGCCTTTCGCTAAGGCTGTTCTTGTGGAATTGGCAAAGGGATATTTGGAAGCCCATAGAGTGCTATGGTGAAAAAGGAAATATCTTCCGTTCAAAAGTGGAAAGAAGCTTTCTGAGAAACTGCTCTGTGTTCTGTTAATTCATCTCACAGAGTTACATCGTTCCCTTCAAGAAGCCTTTCGCTAAGGCTGTTGTTGTGGAATTGGCAAAGGGATATTTGGAAGCCCATAGAGGGCCATGGTGAAAAACGAAATATCTTCCGTTCAAAACTGGAAAGAAGCTTTCTGAGAAACTGCTCTGTGTTCTGTTAATTCATCTCCCAGAATTACATCTTTCCCCTCAAGAAGCCTTTCGTAAGGCTGTTCTTGTGGAATTGGAATAGGGATATTTGGAAGCCCATAGAGTGCTATGGTGAAAAAGGAAATATCTTCCGTTCAAAACTGGAAAGAAGCTTTCTTAGAAACTGCTCTGTGTTCTGCTAATTCATCTCACTGAGTTACATCTTTCCCTTCAAGAAGCCTTTCGCTAAGGCTGTTCTTGTGGAATTGGCAACGGGATATTAGGAAGCCCATAGAGGGCTTTGGTGAAAAAGGAAATATCTTCCGTTCAAAACTGGAAAGAAGCTTTCTGAGAAACTGCTCTATGTTCTGTTAATTCATCTCACAGAGTTACATCTTTCCCTTCAAAAAGCCTTTCGCTAAGGCTGTTCTTGTGGAATTGGCAAAGGGATATTTGGAAGCCCATAGAGGGCTATGGTGAAAAAGGAAATATCTTCCGTTCAAAACTGGAAAGAAGCTTTCTGAGAAACTGCTCTGTGTTCTGTTAATTCATCTCACAGAGTTACATCTTTACCTTGAAGAAGCCTTTCGCTAAGGCTGTTCTTGTGGAATTGGCAAAGGGATATTTGGAAGCCCATAGAGGGCTATGGTGAAAAAGGAAATATCTTCCGTTCAAAACTGGAAAGAAGCTTTCTGAGAAACTGCTCTGTGTTCTGTTAATTCATCTCACAGTGTTACATCTTTGCCTTCAAGAAGCCTTTCGCTAAGGCTGTTCTTGTGGAATTGGCAAAGGGATATTTGGAAGCCCATAGAGGGCTATGGTGAAAAAGGAAATATCTTCCGTTGTAAACTGGAAACAAGCCTTCTGAGAAATTGCTCTGTGTTCTGTTAATTCATCTCACAGAGTTACATCTTTCCCTTTAAAAAGCCTTTCGCTAAGGATGTTCTTGTGGAATTGGCAAAGGGATATTTGGAAGCTCATAGAGGGCTATGGTGAAAAAGGAAATATCTTCCGTTCAAAACTGGAAAGAAGCTTTCTGAGAAACTGTTCTGTGTTCTGTTAATTCATCTCACAGAGTTACATCTTTCCCTTCAAGAAGCCTTTCGCTAAGGCTGTTCTTGTGGAATTGGCAAAGGGATATTTGGAAGCCCATAGAGGGCTATGGTGAAAAAGGAAATATCTTCCGTTCAAAACTGGAAAGAAGCTTTCTGAGAAACTGCTCTGTGTTCTGTTAATTCATCTCACAGAGTTACATCTTTCCCTTCAAGAAGCCTTTCGCTAAGGCTGTTCTTGTGGAATTGGCAAAGGGATATTTGGAAGCCCATAGAGGGCTATGGTGAAAAAGGAAATACCTTCCGTTCAAAACTGGAAAGAAGCTTTCTGAGAAACTGCTCTGTGTTCTGTTAATTCATCTCACAGAGTTACATCTTTCCCTTCAAGAAGCCTTTCGCTAAGGCTGTTCTTGTGGAATTGGCAAAGGGATATTTGGAAGCCCATAGAGGGCCATGGTGAAAAACGAAATATCTTCCGTTCAAAACTGGAAAGAAGCTTTCTGAGAAACTGCTCTGTGTTCTGTTAATTCATCTCACAGAATTACATCTTTCCCCTCAAGAAGCCTTTCGTAAGGCTGTTCTTGTGGAATTGGAATAGGGATATTTGGAAGCCCATAGAGTGCTATGGTGAAAAAGGAAATATCTTCCGTTCAAAACTGGAAAGAAGCTTTCTGAGAAACTGCTCTGTGTTCTGCTAATTCATCTCACTGAGTTACATCTTTCCCTTCAAGAAGCCTTTCGCTAAGGCTGTTCTTGTGGAATTGGCAAAGGGATATTAGGAAGCCCATAGAGGGCTTTGGTGAAAAAGGAAATATCTTCCGTTCAAAACTGGAAAGAAGCTTTCTGAGAAACTGCTCTATGTTCTCTTAATTCATCTCACAGAGTTACATCTTTCCCTTCAAGAAGCCTTTCGCTAAGGCTGTTCTTGTGGAATTGGCAAAGGGATATTTGGAAGCCCATAGAGGGCTATGGTGAAAAAGGAAATATCTTCCGTTCAAAACTGGAAAGAAGCTTTCTGAGAAACTGCTCTGTGTTCTGTTAATTCATCTCACAGAGTTACATCTTTCCCTTCAAGAAGCCTTTCGCTAAGGCTGTTCTTGTGGAATTGGCAAGGGGATATTTGGAAGCCCATAGAGGGCTATTGTGAAAAAGAAAATATCTTCCGTTCAAAACTGGAAAGAAGCTTTCTGAGAAACTGGTCGGTGTTCTGTAAATTCATCTCACAGAGTTACATCTTTCCCTTCAAGAAGCCTTTCGCTAAGGCTGTTCTTGTGGAATTGGCAAAGGGATATTTGGAAGCCCATAGAGAGTTATGGTGAAAAAGGAAATATCTTCCGTTCAAAACTGGAAAGAATCTTTCTGAGAAACTGCTCTGTCTTCTCTTAATTCATCTCACAGAGTTACATCTTTCCCTTCAAGAAGCCTTTCGCTAAGGCTGTTCTTGTGGAATTTGCAAAGGGATATTTAGAAACCCATAGAGGGCTATGGTGAAAAAGGAAATATCTTCCGTTCAAAACTGGAAAGAAGCTTTCTGAGAAACTGCTCTGTGTTCTGTTAATTCATCTCACAGAGTTACATCTTTCCTACAAGAAGCCTTTCGCTAAGGCTGTTCTTGTGGAATTGGAAAAGGGATATTTGGAAGCCCATAGAGGGCTATGGTGAAAAAGGAAATATCTTCCGTTCAAAACTGGAGAGAAGCTTTCTGAGAAACTGCTCTGTGTTCTGTTAATTCATCTCACAGAGTTACATCTTTCCCTTCAAGAAGCCTTTCGCTAAGGCTGTTCTTGTGGAATTGGCAAAGGGATATTTGGAAGCCCATAGAGAGCTATGGTGAAAAAGGAAATATCTTCCGTTCAAAACTGGAAAGAAGCTTTCTGAGAAACTGCTCTGTGTTCTGTTAATTCATCTCACGGAGTTACATCTTTCCCTTCAAGAAGTCTTTCGCTAAGGCTGTTCTTGTGGAATTGGAAAAGGGATATTTGGAAGCCCATAGAGGGCTATGGTGAAAAAGGAAATATCTTACGTTCAAAACTGGAAAGAAGCTTTCTGAGAAACTGCTCTGTGTTCTGTTAATTCATCTCACAGAGTTACATCTTTCCCTTCAAGAAGCCTTTCGCTAAGGCTGTTCTTGTGGAATTGGAAAAGGGATATTTGGAAGCCCATAGAGGGCTATTGTGAAAAAGGAAATATCTTCCGTTCAAAACTGGAAAGAAGCTTTCTGAGAAACTGGTCGGTGTTCTGTAAATTCATCTCCAGAGTTACATCCTTCCCTTCAAGAAGCCTTTCGCTAAGTCTGTTCTTGTGGAATGGGCAAAGGGATATTTGGAAGCCCATAGAGAGCTATGGTGAAAAAGGAAATATCTTCCGTTCAAAACTGGAAAGAAGCTTTCTGAGAAACTGCTCTTTTTTCTCTTAATTCATCTCACAGAGTTACATCTTTCCTACAAGGAGCCTTTCGCTAAGGCTGTTCTTGTGGAATTGGAAAAGGGATATTTCGAAGCCCATAGAGGGCTATGGTGAAAAAGGAAATATCTTCCGTTCAAAACTGGAAAGAAGCATTCTGAGAAACTGCTCTGTGTTCTGTTAATTCATGTCACAGAGTTACATCTTTCCCTTCAAGAAGCCTTTCGCTAAGGCTGTTCTTGTGGGGTTGGCAAAGGGATATTTGGAAGCCCATAGAGGGCAATGGTGAAAAAGGAAATATCTTCCGTTCAAAACTGGAAAGAAGCTTTCTGAGAAACTGCTCTGTGTTCTGTTAATTCATCTCACAGAGTTACATCTTTCCCTTCAAGAAGCCTTTCGCTAAGGCTGTTCTCTTGGAATTGGCAAATGGATATTTGGAACACCTAGAGGGCTATGGTGAAAAAGGAAATATCTTCCGTTGAAAACTGGAAACAAGCCTTCTGAGAAACTGCTCTGTGTTCTGTTAATTCATCTCACAGAGTTACATCTTTCGCTTCAAGAAGCCTTTCGCTAAGGCTGTTCTTGTGGAATTGACAAAGGGATATTTGGAAGCGCATAGAGGGCTATGGTGAAAAAGGAAATATTTTCCGTTCCAAACTGAAAAGAAGCTTTCTGAGAAACTGCTCTGTGTTCTGTTAATTCATCTCACAGAGTTACATCTTTCCCTTCAAGAAGTCTTTCGCTAAGGCTGTTCTTGTGGAATTGGAAAAGGGATATTTGGAAGCCCATAGAGGGCTATGGTGAAAAAGGAAATATCTTCCGTTGAAAACTGGAAAGAAGCTTTCTGAGAAACTGCTCTGTGTTCTGTTAATTCATCTCACAGAGTTACATCTTTCCCTTCAAGAAGCCTTTCGCTAAGGCTGTTCTTGTGGAATTGGCAAAGGGATATTAGGAAGCCCATAGAGGGCTTTGGTGAAAAAGGAAATATCTTCCGTTCAAAACTGGAAAGAAGCTTTCTGAGAAACTGCTCTATGTTCTCTTAATTCATCTCACAGAGTTACATCTTTCCCTTCAAGAAGCCTTTCGCTAAGGCTGTTCTTGTGGAATTGGCAAAGGGATATTTGGAAGCCCATAGAGGGCTATGGTGAAAAAGGAAATATCTTCCGTTCAAAACTGGAAAGAAGCTTTCTGAGAAACTGCTCTGTGTTCTGTTAATTCATCTCACAGAGTTACATCTTTCCCTTCAAGAAGCCTTTCGCTAAGGCTGTTCTTGTGGAATTGGCAAGGGGATATTTGGAAGCCCATAGAGGGCTATTGTGAAAAAGAAAATATCTTCCGTTCAAAACTGGAAAGAAGCTTTCTGAGAAACTGGTCGGTGTTCTGTAAATTCATCTCACAGAGTTACATCTTTCCCTTCAAGAAGCCTTTCGCTAAGGCTGTTCTTGTGGAATTGGCAAAGGGATATTTGGAAGCCCATAGAGAGTTATGGTGAAAAAGGAAATATCTTCCGTTCAAAACTGGAAAGAATCTTTCTGAGAAACTGCTCTGTCTTCTCTTAATTCATCTCACAGAGTTACATCTTTCCCTTCAAGAAGCCTTTCGCTAAGGCTGTTCTTGTGGAATTTGCAAAGGGATATTTAGAAACCCATAGAGGGCTATGGTGAAAAAGGAAATATCTTCCGTTCAAAACTGGAAAGAAGCTTTCTGAGAAACTGCTCTGTGTTCTGTTAATTCATCTCACAGAGTTACATCTTTCCTACAAGAAGCCTTTCGCTAAGGCTGTTCTTGTGGAATTGGAAAAGGGATATTTGGAAGCCCATAGAGGGCTATGGTGAAAAAGGAAATATCTTCCGTTCAAAACTGGAGAGAAGCTTTCTGAGAAACTGCTCTGTGTTCTGTTAATTCATCTCACAGAGTTACATCTTTCCCTTCAAGAAGCCTTTCGCTAAGGCTGTTCTTGTGGAATTGGCAAAGGGATATTTGGAAGCCCATAGAGAGCTATGGTGAAAAAGGAAATATCTTCCGTTCAAAACTGGAAAGAAGCTTTCTGAGAAACTGCTCTGTGTTCTGTTAATTCATCTCACGGAGTTACATCTTTCCCTTCAAGAAGTCTTTCGCTAAGGCTGTTCTTGTGGAATTGGAAAAGGGATATTTGGAAGCCCATAGAGGGCTATGGTGAAAAAGGAAATATCTTACGTTCAAAACTGGAAAGAAGCTTTCTGAGAAACTGCTCTGTGTTCTGTTAATTCATCTCACAGAGTTACATCTTTCCCTTCAAGAAGCCTTTCGCTAAGGCTGTTCTTGTGGAATTGGAAAAGGGATATTTGGAAGCCCATAGAGGGCTATTGTGAAAAAGGAAATATCTTCCGTTCAAAACTGGAAAGAAGCTTTCTGAGAAACTGGTCGGTGTTCTGTAAATTCATCTCCAGAGTTACATCCTTCCCTTCAAGAAGCCTTTCGCTAAGTCTGTTCTTGTGGAATGGGCAAAGGGATATTTGGAAGCCCATAGAGAGCTATGGTGAAAAAGGAAATATCTTCCGTTCAAAACTGGAAAGAAGCTTTCTGAGAAACTGCTCTTTTTTCTCTTAATTCATCTCACAGAGTTACATCTTTCCTACAAGGAGCCTTTCGCTAAGGCTGTTCTTGTGGAATTGGAAAAGGGATATTTCGAAGCCCATAGAGGGCTATGGTGAAAAAGGAAATATCTTCCGTTCAAAACTGGAAAGAAGCATTCTGAGAAACTGCTCTGTGTTCTGTTAATTCATGTCACAGAGTTACATCTTTCCCTTCAAGAAGCCTTTCGCTAAGGCTGTTCTTGTGGGGTTGGCAAAGGGATATTTGGAAGCCCATAGAGGGCAATGGTGAAAAAGGAAATATCTTCCGTTCAAAACTGGAAAGAAGCTTTCTGAGAAACTGCTCTGTGTTCTGTTAATTCATCTCACAGAGTTACATCTTTCCCTTCAAGAAGCCTTTCGCTAAGGCTGTTCTCTTGGAATTGGCAAATGGATATTTGGAACACCTAGAGGGCTATGGTGAAAAAGGAAATATCTTCCGTTGAAAACTGGAAACAAGCCTTCTGAGAAACTGCTCTGTGTTCTGTTAATTCATCTCACAGAGTTACATCTTTCGCTTCAAGAAGCCTTTCGCTAAGGCTGTTCTTGTGGAATTGACAAAGGGATATTTGGAAGCGCATAGAGGGCTATGGTGAAAAAGGAAATATTTTCCGTTCCAAACTGAAAAGAAGCTTTCTGAGAAACTGCTCTGTGTTCTGTTAATTCATCTCACAGAGTTACATCTTTCCCTTCAAGAAGTCTTTCGCTAAGGCTGTTCTTGTGGAATTGGAAAAGGGATATTTGGAAGCCCATAGAGGGCTATGGTGAAAAAGGAAATATCTTCCGTTGAAAACTGGAAAGAAGCTTTCTGAGAAACTGCTCTGTGTTCTGTTAATTCATCTCACAGAGTTACATCTTTCCCTTCAAGAAGCCTTTCGCTAAGGCTGTTCTTGTGGAATTGGCAAAGGGATATTTGGAAGTCCATAGAGGGCTATGGTGAAAAAGGAAATATCTTTCGTTCAAAACTGGAAAGAAGCTTTCTGAGAAACTGCTCTGTGTTCTGTTAATTCATCTCACAGAGTTACATCTTTCCCTTCAAGAAGCCTTTCGCTAAGGCTGTTCTTGTGGAATTGGCAAAGGGATATTTGGAAGCCTATAGAGGGCTATGGTGAAAAAGGAACTATCTTCCGTTCAAAACTGGAAAGAAGCTTTCTGAGAAACTGCTCTGTTTTCTGTTAATTCATCTCACAGAGTTACATCTTTCCCTTGAAGAAGCCTTTCGCTAAGGCTGTTCTTGTGGAATTGGCAAAGGGATATTTGGAAGCCCATAGAGGGCTATGGTGAAAAAGGAAATATCTTCCGTTCAAAACTGGAAAGAAGCTTTCTGAGAAACTGCTCTGTGTTCTGTTAATTCATCTCACAGAGTTACATCTTTGCCTTCAAGAAGCCTTTCGCTAAGGCTGTTCTTGTGGAATTGGCAAAGGGATATTTGGAAGCCCATAGAGGGCTATGGTGAAAAAGGAAATATCTTCCGTTGAAAACTGGAAACAAGCCTTCTGAGAAATTGCTCTGTGTTCTGTTAATTCATCTCACAGAGTTACATCTTTCCCTTTAAAAAGCCTTTCGCTAAGGATGTTCTTGTGGAATTGGCAAAGGGATATTTGGAAGCTCATAGAGTGCTATGGTGAAAAAGGAAATATCTTCCGTTCAAAATTGGAAAGAAGCTTTCTGAGAAACTGTTCTGTGTTCTGTTAATTCATCTCACAGAGTTACATCTTTCCCTTCAAGAAGCCTTTCGCTAAGGCTGTTCTTGTGGAATTGGCAAAGGGATATTTGGAAGCCCATAGAGGGCTATGGTGAAAAAGGAAATATCTTCCGTTCAAAACTGGAAAGAAGCTTTCTGAGAAACTGCTCTGTGTTCTGTTAATTCATCTCACAGAGTTACATCTTTCCCTTCAAGAAGCCTTTCGCTAAGGCTGTTCTTGTGGAATTGGCAAAGGGATATTTGGAAGCCCATAGAGGGCTATGGTGAAAAAGGAAATACCTTCCGTTCAAAACTGGAAAGAAGCTTTCTGAGAAACTGCTCTGTGTTCTGTTAATTCATCTCACAGAGTTACATCTTTCCCTTCAAGTAGCCTTTCGCTAAGGCTGTTCTTGTGGAATTGGCAAAGGGATATTTGGAAGCCCATAGAGTGCTATGGTGAAAAAGGAAATATCTTCCGTTCAAAAGTGGAAAGAAGCTTTCTGAGAAACTGCTCTGTGTTCTGTTAATTCATCTCACAGAGTTACATCTTTCCCTTCAAGAAGCCTTTCGCTAAGGCTGTTGTTGTGGAATTGGCAAAGGGATATTTGGAAGCCCATAGAGGGCCATGGTGAAAAACGAAATATCTTCCGTTCAAAACTGGAAAGAAGCTTTCTGAGAAACTGCTCTGTGTTCTGTTAATTCATCTCCCAGAATTACATCTTTCCCCTCAAGAAGCCTTTCGTAAGGCTGTTCTTGTGGAATTGGAATAGGGATATTTGGAAGCCCATAGAGTGCTATGGTGAAAAAGGAAATATCTTCCGTTCAAAACTGGAAAGAAGCTTTCTGAGAAACTGCTCTGTGTTCTGCTAATTCATCTCACTGAGTTACATCTTTCCCTTCAAGAAGCCTTTCGCTAAGGCTGTTCTTGTGGAATTGGCAAAGGGATATTAGGAAGCCCATAGAGGGCTTTGGTGAAAAAGGAAATATCTTCCGTTCAAAACTGGAAAGAAGCTTTCTGAGAAACTGCTCTATGTTCTCTTAATTCATCTCACAGAGTTACATCTTTCCCTTCAAGAAGCCTTTCGCTAAGGCTGTTCTTGTGGAATTGGCAAAGGGATATTTGGAAGCCCATAGAGGGCTATGGTGAAAAAGGAAATATCTTCCGTTCAAAACTGGAAAGAAGCTTTCTGAGAAACTGCTCTGTGTTCTGTTAATTCATCTCACAGAGTTACATCTTTCCCTTCAAGAAGCCTTTCGCTAAGGCTGTTCTTGTGGAATTGGCAAGGGGATATTTGGAAGCCCATAGAGGGCTATTGTGAAAAAGAAAATATCTTCCGTTCAAAACTGGAAAGAAGCTTTCTGAGAAACTGGTCGGTGTTCTGTAAATTCATCTCACAGAGTTACATCTTTCCCTTCAAGAAGCCTTTCGCTAAGTCTGTTCTTGTGGAATTGGCAAAGGGATATTTGGAAGCCCATAGAGAGTTATGGTGAAAAAGGAAATATCTTCCGTTCAAAACTGGAAAGAAGCTTTCTGAGAAACTGCTCTGTCTTCTCTTAATTCATCTCACAGAGTTACATCTTTCCCTTCAAGAAGCCTTTCGCTAAGGCTGTTCTTGTGGAATTGGCAAAGGGATATTTAGAAACCCATAGAGGGCTATGGTGAAAAAGGAAATATCTTCCGTTCAAAACTGGAAAGAAGCTTTCTGAGAAACTGCTCTGTGTTCTGTTAATTCATCTCACAGAGTTACATCTTTCCTACAAGAAGCCTTTCGCTAAGGCTGTTCTTGTGGAATTGGAAAAGGGATATTTGGAAGCCCATAGAGGGCTATGGTGAAAAAGGAAATATCTTCCGTTCAAAACTGGAGAGAAGCTTTCTGAGAAACTGCTCTGTGTTCTGTTAATTCATCTCACAGAGTTACATCTTTCCCTTGAAGAAGCCTTTCGCTAAGGCTGTTCTTGTGGAATTGGCAAAGGGATATTTGGAAGCCCATAGAGAGCTATGGTGAAAAAGGAAATATCTTCCGTTCAAAACTGGAAAGAAGCTTTCTGAGAAACTGCTCTGTGTTCTGTTAATTCATCTCACGGAGTTACATCTTTCCCTTGAAGAAGCCTTTCGCTAAGGCTGTTCTTGTGGAATTGGAAAAGGGATATTTGGAAGCCCATAGAGGGCTATGGTGAAAAAGGAAATATCTTACGTTCAAAACTGGAAAGAAGCTTTCTGAGAAACTGCTCTATGTTCTGTAAATTCATCTCACAGAGTTACATCTTTCCTTTCAAGAAGCCTTTCGCTAAGGCTGTTCTTGTGGAATTGGAAAAGGGATATTTGGAAGCCCATAGAGTGTTATGGTGAAAAAGGAAATATCTTCCGTTCAAAACTGGAAAGAAGCTTTCTGAGAAAGTGCTCTGTGTTCTGTTAATTCATCTCACAGTGTTACATCTTTCCCTTCAAGAAGCCTTTCTCTAAGGCTTTTCTTGTGGAAATGGCAAAGGGATATTTGGAAACCCTTAGAGGGCTATGGTGAAAAAGGAAATATCTTCCGTTCAAAACTGGAAAGAAGCTTTCTGAGAAACTGCTCTATGTTCTGTTAATTCATCTCACAGAGTTACATCTTTCCCTTCAAGAAGCCTTTCGCTAAGGCTGTTCTTGTGGAATTGGCACAGGGATATTTGGAAGCCCATAGAGGGCTATGGTGAAAAAGGAAATATCTTCCGTTCAAAACTGGAAAGAAGCTTTCTGAGAAACTGCTCTGTGTTCTGTTAATTCATCTCACAGCGTTACATCTTTCCCTTCAAGAAGCCTTTCGCTAAGGCTGTTCTTGTGGAATTGGCAAGGGGATATTTGGAAGCCCATAGAGGGCTATTGTGAAAAAGAAAATAACTTCCGTTCAAAACTGGAAAGAAGCTTTCTGAGAAACTGGTCGGTGTTCTGTAAATTCATCTCACAGAGTTACATCTTTCCCTTCAAGAAGCCTTTCGCTAAGTCTGTTCTTGTGGAATTGGCAAAGGGATATTTGGAAGCCCATAGAGAGTTATGGTGAAAAAGGAAATATCTTCCGTTCAAAACTGGAAAGAAGCTTTCTGAGAATCTGCTCTGTGTTCTCTTAATTCATCTCACAGAGTTACATCTTTCCCTTCAAAAAGCCTTTCGCTAAGGCTGTTCTTGTGGAATTGGCAAAGGGATATTTAGAAACCCATAGAGGGCTATGGTGAAAAAGGAAATATCTTCCGTTCAAAACTGGAAAGAAGCTTTCTGAGAAACTGGTCGGTGTTCTGTAAATTTATCTCACAGAGTTACATCCTTCCCTTCAAGAAGCCTTTCGCTAAGTCTGTTCTTGTGGAATGGGCAAAGGGATATTTGGAAGCCCATAGAGAGCTATGGTGAAAAAGGAAATATCTTCCGTTCAAAACTGGAAAGAAGCTTTCTGAGAAACTGCTCTGTGTTCTGTTAATTCATCTCACAGAGTTACATCTTTCCTACAAGGAGCCTTTCGCTAAGGCTGTTCTTGTGGAATTGGAAAAGGGATATTTCGAAGCCCATAGAGGGCTATGGTGAAAAAGGAAATATCTTCCGTTCAAAACTGGAAAGAAGCATTCTGAGAAACAGCTCTGACTTCTGTTAATTCATCTCACAGAGTTACATCTTTCCCTTCAAGAAGTCTTTCGCTAAGGCTGTTCTTGTGGAGTTGGCAAAGGGATATTTGGAAGCCCATAGAGGGCTATGGTGAAAAAGGAAATATATTCCGTTCAAAACTGGAAAGAAGCTTTCTGAGAAACTGCTCTGTGTTCTGTTAATTCATCTCACAGAGTTACATCTTTGCCTTCAAGAAGCCTTTCGCTGAGGCTGTTCTTGTGGAATTGGCAAAGGGATATTTGGAAGCCCATAGAGGGCTATGGTGAAAAAGGAAATATCTTCCGTTGAAAACTGGAAACAAGCCTTCTGAGAAACTGCTCTGTGTTCTGTTAATTCATCTCACAGAGTTACATCTTTCCCTTTAAGAAGCCTTTCGCTAAGGCTGTTATTGTGGAATTGGCAAAGGGATATTTGGAAGCTCATAGAGGGCTATGGTGAAAAAGGAAATATCTTCCGTTCAAAACTGGAAAGAAGCTTTCTGAGAAACTGCTCTGTGTTCCGTTTATTCATCTCACAGAGTTACATCTTTCCCTTCAAGAAGCCTTTCGCTAAGGCTGTTCTTGTGGAATTGGCAAAGGGATATTTGGAAGCCCATAGAGGGCTATGGTGAAAAAGGAAATATCTTCCGTTCAAAACTGGAAAGAAGCTTTCTGAGAAACTGCTCTGTGTTCTGTTAATTCATCTCACAGAGTTACATCTTTCCCTTCAAGAAGCCTTTCGCTAAGGCTGTTCTTGTGGAATTGGCAAAGGGATATTTGGAAGCCCATAGAGTGCTATGGTGAAAAAGGAAATATCTTCCGTTCAAAACTGGAAAGAAGCTTTCTGAGAAACTGCTCTGTGTTCTGTTAATTCATCTCACGGAGTTACATCTTTCCCTTGAAGAAGCCTTTCGCTAAGGCTGTTCTTGTGGAATTGGAAAAGGGATATTTGGAAGCCCATAGAGGGCTATGGTGAAAAAGGAAATATCTTCCGTTCAAAACTGGAAAGAAGCTTTCTGAGAAACTGCTCTGTGTTCTGTTAATTCATCTCACAGAGTTACATCTTTCCCCTCAAGAAGCCTTTCGCTAAGGCTGTTCTTGTGGAATTGGCAAAGGGATATTTGGAAGCCCATAGAGGGCTATGGTGAAAAAGGAAATATCTTCCGTTCAAAACTGGAAAGAAGCTTTCTGAGAAACTGCTCTGTGTTCTGTTAATTCATCTCACAGAGTTACATCTTTCCCTTCAAGAAGTCTTTCGCTAAGGCTGTTCTTGTGAAATTGGCAAAGGGATATTTGGAAGCCCTTAGAGGGTTATGGTGGAAAAGGAAATATCTTCAGTTCAAAACTGGAAAGAATCTTTTTTAGAAACTGCTCTGTGTTCTGTTAATTCATCTCACAGAGTTACATCTTTCCCTTCAAGAAGCCTTTCGCTAAGGCTCTTCTTGTGGAATTGGCAAAGGGATATTTGGAAGCCCATAGAGGGCTATGGTGAAAAAGGAAATATCTTCCGTTCAAAACTGGAAAGAAGCTTTCTGAGAAACTACTCTGTGTTCTGTTAATTCATCTCACAGAGTTACATATTTTCCCTTCAAGAAGCCTTTTGCTAAGGCTGTTCTTGTGGAATTCGCAAAGGGATATTTGGAAGCCAATAGAGGGCTATGGTGAAAAAGGATATATCTTCCGTTCAAAACTGGAAAGAAGCTTTCTGAGAAACTGCTCTGTGTTCTGTTAATTCATCTCACAGAGTTACATCTTTCCCTTCAAGAAGCCTTTCGCTAAGGCTGTTCTTGTGGAATTGGCAAAGGGATATTTGGAAGCCTATAGAGTTCTATGGTGAAAAAGGAAATATCTTCCGTTCCAAACTGGAAAGAAGCTTTCTGTGAAACTGCTCTGTGTTCTGTTAATTCATCTCACAGAGTTACATCTTTCTCTTCAAGAAGCCTTTCGCTAAGGCTGTTCTTGTGGAATTGGCAAAGGGATATTTGGAAGCCCATAGAGGGCTATGTTGAAAAAGGAAATATCTTCCGTTCAAAAGTGGAAAGAAGCTTTCTGAGAAACTGCTCTGTGTTCTGTTAATTCATCTCACAGAGTTACATCTTTCCGTTCAAGAAGCCTTTCGCTAAGGCTGTTCTTGTGGAATTGGCAAAGGGATACTTAGAAGCCCATAGAGGGCTATGGTGAAAAAGGAAATATCATCCGTTCAAAACTGGAAAGAAGCTTTCTGAGAAACTGCTCTGTGTTCTGTTAATTCATCTCACAGAATTACATCCTTCCCTTCAAGAAGCCTTTTGCTAAGGCTGTTCTTGTGGAATTGGTAAAGGGATATTTGGAAGCCCATAGAGTGCTATGGGGAAAAAGGAAATATCTTCCGTTCAAAACTGGAAAGAAGCTTTCTGAGAAACTGCTCTGTGTTCTGTTAATTCATCTCACAGAGTTACATCTTTCCCTTCAAGAAGCCTTACGCTAAGGCTGTTCTTGTGGAATTGGCAAAGGGATATTTGGAAGCCCATAGAGGGCTATGTTGAAAAAGGAAATATCTTCCGTTCAAAACTGGAAAGAAGCTTTCTGAGAAACTGCTCTGTGTTCTGTTAATTCATCTCACAGAGTTACATCTTTCCCTTCAAGAAGCCTTTCGCTAAGTCTGTTCTTGTGGAATTGGCAAAGGGATATTTGGAAGCCCATAGAGGGCTATGGTGAAAAAGGAAATATCTTCCGTTCAAAACTGGAAAGAAGTTTTCTGAGAAACTGCTCTGTGTTCTGTTAATTCATCTCACGGAGTTACATCTTTCCCTTCAATAAGCCTTTCGCTAAGGCTGTTCTTGTGGAATTTGCATAGGGATATTTGGAAGCCCATAGAGGGCTATGGTGAAAAAGGAAATATCTTCCGTTCAAAACTGGAAAGAAGCTTTCTGAGAAACTGCTCTGTGTTCTGTTAATTCATCTCACAGAGTTACATCTTTCCCTTCAAGAAGCCTTTCGCTAAGGCTGTTCTTGTGGAATTGGCAAAGGGATATTTGGATGCCCATAGAGGGCTATGGTGAAAAAGGAAATATCTTCCGTTCAAAACTGGAAAGAAGCTTTCTGAGAAACTGCTCTGTGTTCTGTTAATTCATCTCACAGAGTTACATCTTTCCCTTCAAGAAGCCTTTCGCTAAGGCTGTTCTTGTGGAATTGGCAAAGGGATATTTGGAAGCCCATAGAGGTCTATGGTGAAAAAGGAAATATCTTCCGTTCAAAACTGGAAAGTAGCTTTCTGAGAAACTGCTCTGTGTTCTGTTAATTCATCTCACAGAGTTACATCTTTCCCTTCAAGAAGCCTTTCGCTAAGGCTGTTCTTGTGGAATTGGCAAAGGGATATTTGGAAGCCCTTAGAGGGCTATGGTGAAAAAGGAAATATCTTCCGTTCAAAACTGGAAAGAAGCTTTCTGAGAAACTGCTCTGTGTTCTGTAAATTCATCTCACAGAGTTACATCTTTCCCTTCAAGAAGCCTTTCGCTAAGGCTGTTCTTGTGGAATTGGCAAAGGGATATTTGGAAGCCCATAGAGTGCTATGGTGAAAAAGGAAATATCTTCCGTTCAAAACTGGAAACAAGCTTTCTGAGAAACTGCTCTGTGTTCTCTTAATTCATCTCACAGAGTTACATCTTTCCCTTCAAGAAGCCTTTCGCTAAGGCTGTTCTTGTGGAATTGGCAAAGGGATATTTGGAAGCCCATAGAGGGCTATGGTGAAAAAGGAAATATCTTCCGTTCAAAACTGAAAAGAAGCTTTCTGAGAAACTGCTGTGTGTTCTGTTAGTTCATCTCACAGAGTTACATCTTTCCCTTCAAGAAGCCTTTCGCTAAGGCTGTTCTTGTGGAATTGGCAAAGGAATATTTGGAAGCCCATAGAGTGCTATGGTGAAAAAGGAAATATCTTCCGTTCAAAACTGGAAAGAAGCTTTCTGAGAAACTGCTCTGTGTTCTGTAAATTCATCTCACAGAGTTACATCTTTCCCTTCAAGAAGCCTTTCGCTAAGGCTGTTCTTGTGGAATTGGCAAAGGGATATTTCTAAGCCCATAGAGGGCTATGGTGAAAAAGGAAATATCTTCCGTTCAAACTGGAAAGAAGCTTTCTGAGAAACTGCTCTGTGTTCTGTTAATTCATCTCACAGAGTTACATCTTTCCCTTCAAGAAGCCTTTCGCTAAGGCTGTTCTTGTGGAATTGGCAAAGGGATATTTGGAAGCCCATAGAGGGCTATGTTGAAAAAGGAAATATCTTCCGTTCAAAACTGGAAAGAAGCTTTCTGAGAAACTGCTCTGTGTTCTCTTAATTCATCTCACAGAGTTACATCTTTCCCTTTAAGTAGCCTTTCGCTAAGGCTGTTCTTGTGGAATTGGCAAAGGGATATTTAGAAACCCATAGAGGGCTATGGTGAAAAAGGAAATATCTTCCGTTCAATACTGGAAAGAAGCTTTCTGAGAAACAGCTCTGTGTTCTGTTAATTCATCTAACAGAGTTACATCTTTCCTACAAGAAGCCTTTCGCTGAGGCTGTTCTTGTGGAATTGGAAAAGGGATATTTGGAAGCCCATAGAGGGCTATGGTGAAAAAGGAAATATCTTCCGTTCAAAACTGGAAAGAAGCTTTCTGAGAAACTGCTCTGTGTTCTGTTAATTCATCTCACAGTGTTACATCTTTCCCTTCAAGAAGCCTTTCGCTAAGGCTGTTCTTGTGGAATTGGCAAAGGGATATTTGGAAGCCCTTAGAGGGCTATGGTGAAAAAGGAAATATCTTCCGTTCAAAACTGGAAAGAAGCTTTCTGAGAATCTGCTCTGTATTCTGTTAATTCATCTCACAGAGTTACATCTTTCCTTTCAAGAAGCCTTTCGCTAAGGCTGTTCTTGGGGAATTGGCAAAGGGATATTTGGAAGCCCATAGAGTGCTATGGTGAAAAAGGAAATATCTTCCGTTCAAAACTGGAAAGAAGCTTTCTGAGAAACTGCTCTGTGTTCTGTAAATTCATCTCACAGAGTTACATCTTTCCCTTCAAGAAGCCTTTCGCTAAGGCTGTTCTTGTGGAATTGGCAAGGGGATATTTGGAAGCCCATAGAAGGCTATGGTGAAAAAGGAAATATCTTCCGTTCAAAACTGGAAAGAAGCTTTCGGAGAAACTGCTCTGTGTTCTGTTAATTCATCTCACAGAGTTACATCTTTCCCTTGAAGAAGCCTTTCGCTAAGGCTGTTCTTGTGGAATTGGCAAAGGGATATTTGGAAGCCCATAGAGGGCTATGGTGAAAAAGGAAATATCTTCCGTTCAAAACTGAAAAGAAGCTTTCTGAGAATCTGCTCTACAATCTGTTAATTCAGCTCACAGAGTTACATCTTTCCCTTCAAGAAGCCTTTCGCTAAGGCTGTTCTTGTGGAATTGGCAAAGGGATATTTTGAAGCCCATAGAGGGCTATGGTGAAAAATGAAATATCTTCCGTTCAAAACTGGAAAGAAGCTTTCTGAGGAACTGCTCTGTGTTCTGTTAATTCATCTCACAGAGTTACATCTTTCCCTTCAAGAAGCCTTTCGCTAAGGCTGTTCTTGTGGAATTGGCAAAGGGATATTTGGAAGCCCATAGAGGGCTATGGTGAAAAAGGAAATATCTTCCGTTGAAAACTGGAAAGAAGCCTTCTGAGAAACTGCTCTGTGTTCTGTTAATTCATCTCACAGAGTTACATCTTTCCCTTCAAGAAGCCTTTCGCTAAGGCTGTTCTTGTGGAATTGGCAAAGGGATATTTCTAAGCCCATAGAGGGCTATGGTGAAAAAGGAAATATCTTCCGTTCAAAACTCTAAAGAAGCTTTCAGAGAAACTGCTCTGTGTTCTGTTAATTCATCTCACAGAGTTACATCTTTCCCTTCAAGAAGCCTTTCGCTAAGGCTGTTCTTGTGGAATTTGCAAAGGGATATTTGGAAGCCCCTAGAGGGCTATGGTGAAAAGGGAAATATCTTAAGTTCAAAACTGGAAAGAACCTTTCAGAGAAACTACTCTGTGTTCTGTTAATTCATCTCACAGAGTTACATCTTTCCCTTCAAGAAGCCTTTCGCTAAGGCTGTTCTTGTGGAATTGGCAAAGGGATATTTGGAAGCCCATAGAGGGCTATGGTGAAAAAGGAAATATCTTCCGTTCAAAACTGGAAAGAAGTTTTCTGAGAAACTGCTCTGTGTTCTGTTAATTCATCTCACGGAGTTACATCTTTCCCTTCAATAAGCCTTTCGCTAAGGCTGTTCTTGTGGAATTTGCATAGGGATATTTGGAAGCCCATAGAGGGCTATGGTGAAAAAGGAAATATCTTCCGTTCAAAACTCTAAAGAAGCTTTCAGAGAAACTGCTCTGTGTTCTGTTAATTCATCTCACAGAGTTACATCTTTCCCTTCAAGAAGCCTTTCGCTAAGGCTGTTCTTGTGGAATTTGCAAAGGGATATTTGGAAGCCCCTAGAGGGCTATGGTGAAAAGGGAAATATCTTAAGTTCAAAACTGGAAAGAACCTTTCAGAGAAACTACTCTGTGTTCTGTTAATTCATCTCACAGAGTTACATCTTTCCCTTCAAGAAGCCTTTCGCTAAGGCTGTTCTTGTGGAATTGGCAAAGGGATATTTGGAAGCCCATAGAGGGCTATGGTGAAAAAGGAAATATCTTCCGTTCAAAACTGGAAAGAAGTTTTCTGAGAAACTGCTCTGTGTTCTGTTAATTCATCTCACGGAGTTACATCTTTCCCTTCAATAAGCCTTTCGCTAAGGCTGTTCTTGTGGAATTTGCATAGGGATATTTGGAAGCCCATAGAGGGCTATGGTGAAAAAGGAAATATCTTCCGTTCAAAACTGGAAAGAAGCTTTCTGAGAAACTGCTCTGTGTTCTGTTAATTCATCTCACAGAGTTACATCTTTCCCTTCAAGAAGCCTTTCGCTAAGGCTGTTCTTGTGGAATTGGCAAAGGGATATTTGGAAGCCCATAGAGGGCTATGGTGAAAAAGGAAATATCTTCCGTTCAAAACTGGAAAGAAGCTTTCTGAGAAACTGCTCTGTGTTCTGTTAATTCATCTCACAGAGTTACATCTTTCCCTTCAAGAAGCCTTTCGCTAAGGCTGTTCTTGTGGAATTGGCAAAGGGATATTTGGAAGCCCATAGAGGTCTATGGTGAAAAAGGAAATATCTTCCGTTCAAAACTGGAAAGTAGCTTTCTGAGAAACTGCTCTGTGTTCTGTTAATTCATCTCACAGAGTTACATCTTTCCCTTCAAGAAGCCTTTCGCTAAGGCTGTTCTTGTGGAATTGGCAAAGGGATATTTGGAAGCCCTTAGAGGGCTATGGTGAAAAAGGAAATATCTTCCGTTCAAAACTGGAAAGAAGCTTTCTGAGAAACTGCTCTGTGTTCTGTAAATTCATCTCACAGAGTTACATCTTTCCCTTCAAGAAGCCTTTCGCTAAGGCTGTTCTTGTGGAATTGGCAAAGGGATATTTGGAAGCCCATAGAGGGCTATGGTGAAAAAGGAAATATCTTCCGTTCAAAACTGGAAACAAGCTTTCTGAGAAACTGCTCTGTGTTCTCTTAATTCATCTCACAGAGTTACATCTTTCCCTTCAAGAAGCCTTTCGCTAAGGCTGTTCTTGTGGAATTGGCAAAGGGATATTTGGAAGCCCATAGAGGGCTATGGTGAAAAAGGAAATATCTTCCGTTCAAAACTGAAAAGAAGCTTTCTGAGAAACTGCTGTGTGTTCTGTTAGTTCATCTCACAGAGTTACATCTTTCCCTTCAAGAAGCCTTTCGCTAAGGCTGTTCTTGTGGAATTGGCAAAGGAATATTTGGAAGCCCATAGAGTGCTATGGTGAAAAAGGAAATATCTTCCGTTCAAAACTGGAAAGAAGCTTTCTGAGAAACTGCTCTGTGTTCTGTAAATTCATCTCACAGAGTTACATCTTTCCCTTCAAGAAGCCTTTCGCTAAGGCTGTTCTTGTGGAATTGGCAAAGGGATATTTCTAAGCCCATAGAGGGCTATGGTGAAAAAGGAAATATCTTCCGTTCAAAACTGGAAAGAAGCTTTCTGAGAAACTGCTCTGTGTTCTGTTAATTCATCTCACAGAGTTACATCTTTCCCTTCAAGAAGCCTTTCGCTAAGGCTGTTCTTGTGGAATTGGCAAAGGGATATTTGGAAGCCCATAGAGGGCTATTGTGAAAAAGGAAATATCTTCCGTTCAAAACTGGAAAGAAGCTTTCTGCGAAACTGCTCGGTGTTCTGTAAATTCATCTCACAGATTTACATCTTTCCCTTCAAGAAGCCTTTCGCTAAGGCTGTTCTTGTGGAATTGGCAAAGGGATATTTGGAAGCCCATAGAGGGCTATGGTGAAAAAGGAAATATCTTCCGTTCAAAACTGGAAAGAAGCTTTCTGAGAAACTGCTCTGTGTTCTCTTAATTCATCTCACAGAGTTACATCTTTCCCTTTAAGTAGCCTTTCGCTAAGGCTGTTCTTGTGGAATTGGCAAAGGGATATTTAGAAACCCATAGAGGGCTATGGTGAAAAAGGAAATATCTTCCGTTCAATACTGGAAAGAAGCTTTCTGAGAAACAGCTCTGTGTTCTGTTAATTCATCTAACAGAGTTACATCTTTCCTACAAGAAGCCTTTCGCTGAGGCTGTTCTTGTGGAATTGGCAAAGGGATATTTGGAAGCCCATAGAGGGCTATGGTGAAAAAGGAAATATCTTCCGTTCAAAACTGGAAAGAAGCTTTCTGAGAAACTGCTCTGTGTTCTGTTAATTCATCTCACAGTGTTACATCTTTCCCTTCAAGAAGCCTTTCGCTAAGGCTGTTCTTGTGGAATTGGCAAAGGGATATTTGGAAGCCCTTAGAGGGCTATGGTGAAAAAGGAAATATCTTCCGTTCAAAACTGGAAAGAAGCTTTCTGAGAATCTGCTCTGTATTCTGTTAATTCATCTCACAGAGTTACATCTTTCCTTTCAAGAAGCCTTTCGCTAAGGCTGTTCTTGGGGAATTGGCAAAGGGATATTTGGAAGCCCATAGAGTGCTATGGTGAAAAAGGAAATATCTTCCGTTCAAAACTGGAAAGAAGCTTTCTGAGAAACTGCTCTGTGTTCTGTAAATTCATCTCACAGAGTTACATCTTTCCCTTCAAGAAACCTTTCGCTAAGGCTGTTCTTGTGGAATTGGCAAGGGGATATTTGGAAGCCCATAGAAGGCTATGGTGAAAAAGGAAATATCTTCCGTTCAAAACTGGAAAGAAGCTTTCGGAGAAACTGCTCTGTGTTCTGTTAATTCATCTCACAGAGTTACATCTTTGCCTTCAAGAAGCCTTTCGCTAAGGCTGTTCTTGTGGAATTGGCAAAGGGATATTTGGAAGCCCATAGAGGGCTATGGTGAAAAAGGAAATATCTTCCGTTCAAAACTGAAAAGAAGCTTTCTGAGAAACTGCTCTACAATCTGTTAATTCAGCTCACAGAGTTACATCTTTCCCTTCAAGAAGCCTTTCGCTAAGGCTGTTCTTGTGGAATTGGCAAAGGGATATTTTGAAGCCCATAGAGGGCTATGGTGAAAAATGAAATATCTTCCGTTCAAAACTGGAAAGAAGCTTTCTGAGGAACTGCTCTGTGTTCTGTTAATTCATCTCACAGAGTTACATCTTTCCCTTCAAGAAGCCTTTCGCTAAGGCTGTTCTTGTGGAATTGGCAAAGGGATATTTGGAAGCCCATAGAGGGCTATGGTGAAAAAGGAAATATCTTCCGTTGAAAACTGGAAAGAAGCCTTCTGAGAAACTGCTCTGTGTTCTGTTAATTCATCTCACAGAGTTACATCTTTCCCTTCAAGAAGCCTTTCACTAAGGCTGTTCTTGTGGAATTGGCAAAGGGATATTTCTAAGCCCATAGAGGGCTATGGTGAAAAAGGAAATATCTTCCGTTCAAAACTCTAAAGAAGCTTTCAGAGAAACTGCTCTGTGTTCTGTTAATTCATCTCACAGAGTTACATCTTTCCCTTCAAGAAGCCTTTCGCTAAGGCTGTTCTTGTGGAATTTGCAAAGGGATATTTGGAAGCCCCTAGAGGGCTATGGTGAAAAGGGAAATATCTTAAGTTCAAAACTGGAAAGAACCTTTCAGAGAAACTACTCTGTGTTCTGTTAATTCATCTCACAGAGTTACATCTTTCCCTTCAAGAAGCCTTTCGCTAAGGCTGTTCTTGTGGAATTGGCAAAGGGATATTTGGAAGCCCATAGAGGGCTATGGTGAAAAAGGAAATATCTTCCGTTCAAAACTGGAAAGAAGCTTTCTGAGAAACTGCTCTGTGTTCTGTTAATTCATCTCACAGAGTTACATCTTTCCCTTCAAGAAGCCTTTCGCTAAGGCTGTTCTTGTGGAATTGGCAAAGGTATATTTGGAAGCCCATAGAGGTCTATGGTGAAAAAGGAAATATCTTCCGTTCAAAACTGGAAAGAAGCTTTCTGAGAAACTGCTCTGTGTTCTGTTAATTCATCTCACAGAGTTACATCTTTCCCTTCAAGAAGCCTTTCGCTAAGGCTGTTCTTGTGGAATTGGCAAAGGGATATTTGGAAGCCCATAGAGTGCTATGGTGAAAAAGGAAATATCTTCCGTTCAAAACTGGAAAGAAGCTTTCTGAGAAACTGCTCTGTGTTCTGTTAATTCATCTCACAGAGTTACATCTTTCCCTTCAAGAAGCCTTTCGCTAAGGCTGTTCTTGTGGAATTGGCAAAGGGATATTTGGAAGCCCATAGAGTGCTATGGTGAAAAAGGAAATATCTTCCGTTCAAAACTGGAAAGAAGCTTACTGAGAAACTGCTCTGTGTTCTCTAAATTCATCTCACAGAGTTACATCTTTCCCTTCAAGAAGCCTTTCGCTTAGGCTGTTCTTGTGGAATTGGCAAAGGGATATTTGGAAGCCCATAGAGGGCTATGGTGAAAAAGGAAATATCTTCCGTTGAAAACTGGAAACAAGCCTTCTGAGAAACTGCTCTGTGTTCTGTTAATTCATCTCACAGAGTTACATCTTTCCCTTTAAGAAGCCTTTCGCTAAGGCTGTTCTGGTGGAATTGGCAAAGTTATATTTGGAAGCTCATAGAGGGCTATGGTGAAAAAGGAAATATCTTCCGTTCAAAACTGGAAAGAAGCTTTCTGAGAAAATGCTCTGTGTTCTGTTAATTCATCTCACAGAGTTATATCTTTCCCTTCAAGAAGCCTTTCGCTAAGGCTGTTCTTGTGGAATTGGCAAAGGGATATTTGGAAGCCCATAGAGGGCTATGGTGAAAAAGGAAATATCTTCCGTTCAAAACTGGAAAGAAGCTTTCTGAGAAACTGCTCTGTGTTCTCTTAATTCATCTCACAGAGTTACATCTTTCCCTTCAAGAAGCCTTTCGCTAAGGCTGTTCTTGTGGAATTGGCAAAGGGATATTTGGAAGCCCATAGAGGGCTATGGTGAAAAAGGAATTACCTTCCGTTCAAAACTGGAAAGAAGCTTTCTGAGAAACTGCTCTGTGTTCTGTTAATTCATCTCACAGAGTTACATCTTTCGCTTCAAGAAGCCTTTCGCTAAGGCTGTTCTTGTGGAATTGGCAAAGGGATATTTGGAAGCCCATAGAGGGCTACGGTGAAAAAGGAAATATCTTCCGTTCAAAACTGGAAAGAAGCTTTCTGAGAAACTGCTCTGTGTTCTGTTAATTCATCTCACAGAGTTACATCTTTCCCTTCAAGAAGCCTTTCGCTAAGGCTGTTCTTGTGGAATTGGCAAAGGGATATTTGGAAGCCCATAGAGGGCTATGGTGAAAAAGGAAATATCTTCCGTTCAAAACTGGAAAGAAGCTTTCTGAGAAACTGCTCTGTGTTCTGTTAATTCATCTCACAGAGTTACATCTTTCCCTTCAAGAAGCCTTTCGCTAAGGCTGTTCTTGTGGAATTGGCAAAGGGATATTTGGAAGCCCATAGAGGGCTATGGTGAAAAAGGAAATATCTTCCGTTCAAAACTGGAAACAAGCTTTCTGAGAAACTGCTCTGTGTTCTCTTAATTCATCTCAGAGAGTTACATCTTTCCCTTCAAGAAGCCTTTCGCTAAGGCTGTTTTTGTGGAATTGGCAAAGGGATATTTGGAAGCCCATAGAGGGCTATGGTGAAAAAGGAAATATCTTCCGTTCAAAACTGGAAAGAAGCTTTCTGAGAAACTGCTGTGTGTTCTGTTAGTTCATCTCACAGAGTTACATCTTTCCCTTCAAGAAGCCTTTCGCTAAGGCTGTTCTTGTGGAATTGGCAAAGGAATATTTGGAAGCCCATAGAGTGCTATGGTGAAAAAGGAAATATCTTCCGTTCAAAACTGGAAAGAAGCTTTCTGAGAAACTGCTCTGTGTTCTGTAAATTCATCTCACAGAGTTACATCTTTCCCTTCAAGAAGCCTTTCGCTAAGGCTGTTCTTGTGGAATTGGCAAAGGGATATTTCTAAGCCCATAGAGGGCTATGGTGAAAAAGGAAATATCTTCCGTTCAAAACTGGAAAGAAGCTTTCTGAGAAACTGCTCTGTGTTCTGTTAATTCATCTCACAGAGTTACATCTTTCCCTTCAAGAAGCCTTTCGCTAAGGCTGTTCTTGTGGAATTGGCAAAGGGATATTTGGAAGCCCATAGAGGGCTATTGTGAAAAAGGAAATATCTTCCGTTCAAAACTGGAAAGAAGCTTTCTGAGAAACTGCTCGGTGTTCTGAAAATTCATCTCACAGATTTACATCTTTCCCTTCAAGAAGCCTTTCGCTAAGGCTGTTCTTGTGGAATTGGCAAAGGGATATTTGGAAGCCCATAGAGGGCTATGGTGAAAAAGGAAATATCTTCCGTTGAAAACTGGAAAGAAGCCTTCTGAGAAACTGCTCTGTGTTCTGTTAATTCATCTCACAGAGTTACATCTTTCCCTTCAAGAAGCCTTTCGCTAAGGCTGTTCTTGTGGAATTGGCAAAGGGATATTTCTAAGCCCATAGAGGGCTATGGTGAAAAAGGAAATATCTTCCGTTCAAAACTCTAAAGAAGCTTTCAGAGAAACTGCTCTGTGTTCTGTTAATTCATCTCACAGAGTTACATCTTTCCCTTCAAGAAGCCTTTCGCTAAGGCTGTTCTTGTGGAATTTGCAAAGGGATATTTGGAAGCCCCTAGAGGGCTATGGTGAAAAGGGAAATATCTTAAGTTCAAAACTGGAAAGAACCTTTCAGAGAAACTACTCTGTGTTCTGTTAATTCATCTCACAGAGTTACATCTTTCCCTTCAAGAAGCCTTTCGCTAAGGCTGTTCTTGTGGAATTGGCAAAGGGATATTTGGAAGCCCATAGAGGGCTATGGTGAAAAAGGAAATATCTTCCGTTCAAAACTGGAAAGAAGTTTTCTGAGAAACTGCTCTGTGTTCTGTTAATTCATCTCACGGAGTTACATCTTTCCCTTCAATAAGCCTTTCGCTAAGGCTGTTCTTGTGGAATTTGCATAGGGATATTTGGAAGCCCATAGAGGGCTATGGTGAAAAAGGAAATATCTTCCGTTCAAAACTCT
This sequence comes from Chlorocebus sabaeus, assembly GCF_047675955.1. Lineage (NCBI taxonomy): Eukaryota > Metazoa > Chordata > Mammalia > Primates > Cercopithecidae > Chlorocebus > Chlorocebus sabaeus. The sequence goes on from NW_027327981.1 coordinate 418,578, forward strand.
ATAGAAGCTTTCAGAGAAACTGCTCTGTGTTCTGTTAATTCATCTCACAGAGTTACATCTTTCCCTTCAAGAAGCCTTTCGCTAAGGCTGTTCTTGTGGAATTTGCAAAGGGATATTTGGAAGCCCCTAGAGGGCTATGGTGAAAAGGGAAATATCTTAAGTTCAAAACTGGAAAGAACCTTTCAGAGAAACTACTCTGTGTTCTGTTAATTCATCTCACAGAGTTACATCTTTCCCTTCAAGAAGCCTTTCGCTAAGGCTGTTCTTGTGGAATTGGCAAAGGGATATTTGGAAGCCCATAGAGGGCTATGTTGAAAAAGGAAATATCTTCCGTTCAAAACTGGAAAGAAGTTTTCTGAGAAACTGCTCTGTGTTCTGTTAATTCATCTCACGAAGTTACATCTTTCCCTTCAATAAGCCTTTCGCTAAGGCTGTTCTTGTGGAATTTGCATAGGGATATTTGGAAGCCCATAGAGGGCTATGGTGAAAAAGGAAATATCTTCCGTTCAAAACTGGAAAGAAGCTTTCTGAGAAACTGCTCTGTGTTCTGTTAATTCATCTCACAGAGTTACATCTTTCCCTTCAAGAAGCCTTTCGCTAAGGCTGTTCTTGTGGAATTGGCAAAGGGATATTTGGAAGCCCATAGAGGGCTATGGTGAAAAAGGAAATATCTTCCGTTCAAAACTGGAAAGAAGCTTTCTGAGAAACTGCTCTGTGTTCTGTTAATTCATCTCACAGAGTTACATCTTTCCCTTCAAGAAGCCTTTCGCTGAGGCTGTTCTTGTGGAATTGGCAAAGGGATATTTGGAAGCCCATAGAGGTCTATGGTGAAAAAGGAAATATCTTCCGTTCAAAACTGGAAAGTAGCTTTCTGAGAAACTGCTCTGTGTTCTGTTAATTCATCTCACAGAGTTACATCTTTCCCTTCAAGAAGCCTTTCGCTAAGGCTGTTCTTGTGGAATTGGCAAAGGGATATTTGGAAGCCCTTAGAGGGCTATGGTGAAAAAGGAAATATCTTCCGTTCAAAACTGGAAAGAAGCTTTCTGAGAAACTGCTCTGTGTTCTGTAAATTCATCTCACAGAGTTACATCTTTCCCTTCAAGAAGCCTTTCGCTAAGGCTGTTCTTGTGGAATTGGCAAAGGGATATTTGGAAGCCCATAGAGGGCTATGGTGAAAAAGGAAATATCTTCCGTTCAAAACTGGAAACAAGCTTTCTGAGAAACTGCTCTGTGTTCTCTTAATTCATCTCACAGAGTTACATCTTTCCCTTCAAGAAGCCTTTCGCTAAGGCTGTTCTTGTGGAATTGGCAAAGGGATATTTGGAAGCCCATAGAGGGCTATGGTGAAAAAGGAAATATCTTCCGTTCAAAACTGAAAAGAAGCTTTCTGAGAAACTGCTGTGTGTTCTGTTAGTTCATCTCACAGAGTTACATCTTTCCCTTCAAGAAGCCTTTCGCTAAGGCTGTTCTTGTGGAATTGGCAAAGGAATATTTGGAAGCCCATAGAGTGCTATGGTGAAAAAGGAAATATCTTCCGTTCAAAACTGGAAAGAAGCTTTCTGAGAAACTGCTCTGTGTTCTGTAAATTCATCTCACAGAGTTACATCTTTCCCTTCAAGAAGCCTTTCGCTAAGGCTGTTCTTGTGGAATTGGCAAAGGGATATTTCTAAGCCCATAGAGGGCTATGGTGAAAAAGGAAATATCTTCCGTTCAAAACTGGAAAGAAGCTTTCTGAGAAACTGCTCTGTGTTCTGTTAATTCATCTCACAGAGTTACATCTTTCCCTTCAAGAAGCCTTTCGCTAAGGCTGTTCTTGTGGAATTGGCAAAGGGATATTTGGAAGCCCATAGAGGGCTATTGTGAAAAAGGAAATATCTTCCGTTCAAAACTGGAAAGAAGCTTTCTGCGAAACTGCTCGGTGTTCTGTAAATTCATCTCACAGATTTACATCTTTCCCTTCAAGAAGCCTTTCGCTAAGGCTGTTCTTGTGGAATTGGCAAAGGGATATTTGGAAGCCCATAGAGGGCTATGGTGAAAAAGGAAATATCTTCCGTTCAAAACTGGAAAGAAGCTTTCTGAGAAACTGCTCTGTGTTCTCTTAATTCATCTCACAGAGTTACATCTTTCCCTTTAAGTAGCCTTTCGCTAAGGCTGTTCTTGTGGAATTGGCAAAGGGATATTTAGAAACCCATAGAGGGCTATGGTGAAAAAGGAAATATCTTCCGTTCAATACTGGAAAGAAGCTTTCTGAGAAACAGCTCTGTGTTCTGTTAATTCATCTAACAGAGTTACATCTTTCCTACAAGAAGCCTTTCGCTGAGGCTGTTCTTGTGGAATTGGCAAAGGGATATTTGGAAGCCCATAGAGGGCTATGGTGAAAAAGGAAATATCTTCCGTTCAAAACTGGAAAGAAGCTTTCTGAGAAACTGCTCTGTGTTCTGTTAATTCATCTCACAGTGTTACATCTTTCCCTTCAAGAAGCCTTTCGCTAAGGCTGTTCTTGTGGAATTGGCAAAGGGATATTTGGAAGCCCTTAGAGGGCTATGGTGAAAAAGGAAATATCTTCCGTTCAAAACTGGAAAGAAGCTTTCTGAGAATCTGCTCTGTATTCTGTTAATTCATCTCACAGAGTTACATCTTTCCTTTCAAGAAGCCTTTCGCTAAGGCTGTTCTTGGGGAATTGGCAAAGGGATATTTGGAAGCCCATAGAGTGCTATGGTGAAAAAGGAAATATCTTCCGTTCAAAACTGGAAAGAAGCTTTCTGAGAAACTGCTCTGTGTTCTGTAAATTCATCTCACAGAGTTACATCTTTCCCTTCAAGAAACCTTTCGCTAAGGCTGTTCTTGTGGAATTGGCAAGGGGATATTTGGAAGCCCATAGAAGGCTATGGTGAAAAAGGAAATATCTTCCGTTCAAAACTGGAAAGAAGCTTTCGGAGAAACTGCTCTGTGTTCTGTTAATTCATCTCACAGAGTTACATCTTTGCCTTCAAGAAGCCTTTCGCTAAGGCTGTTCTTGTGGAATTGGCAAAGGGATATTTGGAAGCCCATAGAGGGCTATGGTGAAAAAGGAAATATCTTCCGTTCAAAACTGAAAAGAAGCTTTCTGAGAAACTGCTCTACAATCTGTTAATTCAGCTCACAGAGTTACATCTTTCCCTTCAAGAAGCCTTTCGCTAAGGCTGTTCTTGTGGAATTGGCAAAGGGATATTTTGAAGCCCATAGAGGGCTATGGTGAAAAATGAAATATCTTCCGTTCAAAACTGGAAAGAAGCTTTCTGAGGAACTGCTCTGTGTTCTGTTAATTCATCTCACAGAGTTACATCTTTCCCTTCAAGAAGCCTTTCGCTAAGGCTGTTCTTGTGGAATTGGCAAAGGGATATTTGGAAGCCCATAGAGGGCTATGGTGAAAAAGGAAATATCTTCCGTTGAAAACTGGAAAGAAGCCTTCTGAGAAACTGCTCTGTGTTCTGTTAATTCATCTCACAGAGTTACATCTTTCCCTTCAAGAAGCCTTTCACTAAGGCTGTTCTTGTGGAATTGGCAAAGGGATATTTCTAAGCCCATAGAGGGCTATGGTGAAAAAGGAAATATCTTCCGTTCAAAACTCTAAAGAAGCTTTCAGAGAAACTGCTCTGTGTTCTGTTAATTCATCTCACAGAGTTACATCTTTCCCTTCAAGAAGCCTTTCGCTAAGGCTGTTCTTGTGGAATTTGCAAAGGGATATTTGGAAGCCCCTAGAGGGCTATGGTGAAAAGGGAAATATCTTAAGTTCAAAACTGGAAAGAACCTTTCAGAGAAACTACTCTGTGTTCTGTTAATTCATCTCACAGAGTTACATCTTTCCCTTCAAGAAGCCTTTCGCTAAGGCTGTTCTTGTGGAATTGGCAAAGGGATATTTGGAAGCCCATAGAGGGCTATGGTGAAAAAGGAAATATCTTCCGTTCAAAACTGGAAAGAAGTTTTCTGAGAAACTGCTCTGTGTTCTGTTAATTCATCTCACGGAGTTACATCTTTCCCTTCAATAAGCCTTTCGCTAAGGCTGTTCTTGTGGAATTTGCATAGGGATATTTGGAAGCCCATAGAGGGCTATGGTGAAAAAGGAAATATCTTCCGTTCAAAACTGGAAAGAAGCTTTCTGAGAAACTGCTCTGTGTTCTGTTAATTCATCTCACAGAGTTACATCTTTCCCTTCAAGAAGCCTTTCGCTAAGGCTGTTCTTGTGGAATTGGCAAAGGGATATTTGGAAGCCCATAGAGGGCTATGGTGAAAAAGGAAATATCTTCCGTTCAAAACTGGAAAGAAGCTTTCTGAGAAACTGCTCTGTGTTCTGTTAATTCATCTCACAGAGTTACATCTTTCCCTTCAAGAAGCCTTTCGCTAAGGCTGTTCTTGTGGAATTGGCAAAGGGATATTTGGAAGCCCATAGAGGTCTATGGTGAAAAAGGAAATATCTTCCGTTCAAAACTGGAAAGTAGCTTTCTGAGAAACTGCTCTGTGTTCTGTTAATTCATCTCACAGAGTTACATCTTTCCCTTCAAGAAGCCTTTCGCTAAGGCTGTTCTTGTGGAATTGGCAAAGGGATATTTGGAAGCCCTTAGAGGGCTATGGTGAAAAAGGAAATATCTTCCGTTCAAAACTGGAAAGAAGCTTTCTGAGAAACTGCTCTGTGTTCTGTAAATTCATCTCACAGAGTTACATCTTTCCCTTCAAGAAGCCTTTCGCTAAGGCTGTTCTTGTGGAATTGGCAAAGGGATATTTGGAAGCCCATAGAGGGCTATGGTGAAAAAGGAAATATCTTCCGTTCAAAACTGGAAACAAGCTTTCTGAGAAACTGCTCTGTGTTCTCTTAATTCATCTCACAGAGTTACATCTTTCCCTTCAAGAAGCCTTTCGCTAAGGCTGTTCTTGTGGAATTGGCAAAGGGATATTTGGAAGCCCATAGAGGGCTATGGTGAAAAAGGAAATATCTTCCGTTCAAAACTGAAAAGAAGCTTTCTGAGAAACTGCTGTGTGTTCTGTTAGTTCATCTCACAGAGTTACATCTTTCCCTTCAAGAAGCCTTTCGCTAAGGCTGTTCTTGTGGAATTGGCAAAGGAATATTTGGAAGCCCATAGAGTGCTATGGTGAAAAAGGAAATATCTTCCGTTCAAAACTGGAAAGAAGCTTTCTGAGAAACTGCTCTGTGTTCTGTAAATTCATCTCACAGAGTTACATCTTTCCCTTCAAGAAGCCTTTCGCTAAGGCTGTTCTTGTGGAATTGGCAAAGGGATATTTCTAAGCCCATAGAGGGCTATGGTGAAAAAGGAAATATCTTCCGTTCAAAACTGGAAAGAAGCTTTCTGAGAAACTGCTCTGTGTTCTGTTAATTCATCTCACAGAGTTACATCTTTCCCTTCAAGAAGCCTTTCGCTAAGGCTGTTCTTGTGGAATTGGCAAAGGGATATTTGGAAGCCCATAGAGGGCTATTGTGAAAAAGGAAATATCTTCCGTTCAAAACTGGAAAGAAGCTTTCTGCGAAACTGCTCGGTGTTCTGTAAATTCATCTCACAGATTTACATCTTTCCCTTCAAGAAGCCTTTCGCTAAGGCTGTTCTTGTGGAATTGGCAAAGGGATATTTGGAAGCCCATAGAGGGCTATGGTGAAAAAGGAAATATCTTCCGTTCAAAACTGGAAAGAAGCTTTCTGAGAAACTGCTCTGTGTTCTCTTAATTCATCTCACAGAGTTACATCTTTCCCTTTAAGTAGCCTTTCGCTAAGGCTGTTCTTGTGGAATTGGCAAAGGGATATTTAGAAACCCATAGAGGGCTATGGTGAAAAAGGAAATATCTTCCGTTCAATACTGGAAAGAAGCTTTCTGAGAAACAGCTCTGTGTTCTGTTAATTCATCTAACAGAGTTACATCTTTCCTACAAGAAGCCTTTCGCTGAGGCTGTTCTTGTGGAATTGGCAAAGGGATATTTGGAAGCCCATAGAGGGCTATGGTGAAAAAGGAAATATCTTCCGTTCAAAACTGGAAAGAAGCTTTCTGAGAAACTGCTCTGTGTTCTGTTAATTCATCTCACAGTGTTACATCTTTCCCTTCAAGAAGCCTTTCGCTAAGGCTGTTCTTGTGGAATTGGCAAAGGGATATTTGGAAGCCCTTAGAGGGCTATGGTGAAAAAGGAAATATCTTCCGTTCAAAACTGGAAAGAAGCTTTCTGAGAATCTGCTCTGTATTCTGTTAATTCATCTCACAGAGTTACATCTTTCCTTTCAAGAAGCCTTTCGCTAAGGCTGTTCTTGGGGAATTGGCAAAGGGATATTTGGAAGCCCATAGAGTGCTATGGTGAAAAAGGAAATATCTTCCGTTCAAAACTGGAAAGAAGCTTTCTGAGAAACTGCTCTGTGTTCTGTAAATTCATCTCACAGAGTTACATCTTTCCCTTCAAGAAACCTTTCGCTAAGGCTGTTCTTGTGGAATTGGCAAGGGGATATTTGGAAGCCCATAGAAGGCTATGGTGAAAAAGGAAATATCTTCCGTTCAAAACTGGAAAGAAGCTTTCGGAGAAACTGCTCTGTGTTCTGTTAATTCATCTCACAGAGTTACATCTTTGCCTTCAAGAAGCCTTTCGCTAAGGCTGTTCTTGTGGAATTGGCAAAGGGATATTTGGAAGCCCATAGAGGGCTATGGTGAAAAAGGAAATATCTTCCGTTCAAAACTGAAAAGAAGCTTTCTGAGAAACTGCTCTACAATCTGTTAATTCAGCTCACAGAGTTACATCTTTCCCTTCAAGAAGCCTTTCGCTAAGGCTGTTCTTGTGGAATTGGCAAAGGGATATTTTGAAGCCCATAGAGGGCTATGGTGAAAAATGAAATATCTTCCGTTCAAAACTGGAAAGAAGCTTTCTGAGGAACTGCTCTGTGTTCTGTTAATTCATCTCACAGAGTTACATCTTTCCCTTCAAGAAGCCTTTCGCTAAGGCTGTTCTTGTGGAATTGGCAAAGGGATATTTGGAAGCCCATAGAGGGCTATGGTGAAAAAGGAAATATCTTCCGTTGAAAACTGGAAAGAAGCCTTCTGAGAAACTGCTCTGTGTTCTGTTAATTCATCTCACAGAGTTACATCTTTCCCTTCAAGAAGCCTTTCACTAAGGCTGTTCTTGTGGAATTGGCAAAGGGATATTTCTAAGCCCATAGAGGGCTATGGTGAAAAAGGAAATATCTTCCGTTCAAAACTCTAAAGAAGCTTTCAGAGAAACTGCTCTGTGTTCTGTTAATTCATCTCACAGAGTTACATCTTTCCCTTCAAGAAGCCTTTCGCTAAGGCTGTTCTTGTGGAATTTGCAAAGGGATATTTGGAAGCCCCTAGAGGGCTATGGTGAAAAGGGAAATATCTTAAGTTCAAAACTGGAAAGAACCTTTCAGAGAAACTACTCTGTGTTCTGTTAATTCATCTCACAGAGTTACATCTTTCCCTTCAAGAAGCCTTTCGCTAAGGCTGTTCTTGTGGAATTGGCAAAGGGATATTTGGAAGCCCATAGAGGGCTATGGTGAAAAAGGAAATATCTTCCGTTCAAAACTGGAAAGAAGCTTTCTGAGAAACTGCTCTGTGTTCTGTTAATTCATCTCACAGAGTTACATCTTTCCCTTCAAGAAGCCTTTCGCTAAGGCTGTTCTTGTGGAATTGGCAAAGGTATATTTGGAAGCCCATAGAGGTCTATGGTGAAAAAGGAAATATCTTCCGTTCAAAACTGGAAAGAAGCTTTCTGAGAAACTGCTCTGTGTTCTGTTAATTCATCTCACAGAGTTACATCTTTCCCTTCAAGAAGCCTTTCGCTAAGGCTGTTCTTGTGGAATTGGCAAAGGGATATTTGGAAGCCCATAGAGTGCTATGGTGAAAAAGGAAATATCTTCCGTTCAAAACTGGAAAGAAGCTTTCTGAGAAACTGCTCTGTGTTCTGTTAATTCATCTCACAGAGTTACATCTTTCCCTTCAAGAAGCCTTTCGCTAAGGCTGTTCTTGTGGAATTGGCAAAGGGATATTTGGAAGCCCATAGAGTGCTATGGTGAAAAAGGAAATATCTTCCGTTCAAAACTGGAAAGAAGCTTACTGAGAAACTGCTCTGTGTTCTCTAAATTCATCTCACAGAGTTACATCTTTCCCTTCAAGAAGCCTTTCGCTTAGGCTGTTCTTGTGGAATTGGCAAAGGGATATTTGGAAGCCCATAGAGGGCTATGGTGAAAAAGGAAATATCTTCCGTTGAAAACTGGAAACAAGCCTTCTGAGAAACTGCTCTGTGTTCTGTTAATTCATCTCACAGAGTTACATCTTTCCCTTTAAGAAGCCTTTCGCTAAGGCTGTTCTGGTGGAATTGGCAAAGTTATATTTGGAAGCTCATAGAGGGCTATGGTGAAAAAGGAAATATCTTCCGTTCAAAACTGGAAAGAAGCTTTCTGAGAAAATGCTCTGTGTTCTGTTAATTCATCTCACAGAGTTATATCTTTCCCTTCAAGAAGCCTTTCGCTAAGGCTGTTCTTGTGGAATTGGCAAAGGGATATTTGGAAGCCCATAGAGGGCTATGGTGAAAAAGGAAATATCTTCCGTTCAAAACTGGAAAGAAGCTTTCTGAGAAACTGCTCTGTGTTCTCTTAATTCATCTCACAGAGTTACATCTTTCCCTTCAAGAAGCCTTTCGCTAAGGCTGTTCTTGTGGAATTGGCAAAGGGATATTTGGAAGCCCATAGAGGGCTATGGTGAAAAAGGAATTACCTTCCGTTCAAAACTGGAAAGAAGCTTTCTGAGAAACTGCTCTGTGTTCTGTTAATTCATCTCACAGAGTTACATCTTTCGCTTCAAGAAGCCTTTCGCTAAGGCTGTTCTTGTGGAATTGGCAAAGGGATATTTGGAAGCCCATAGAGGGCTACGGTGAAAAAGGAAATATCTTCCGTTCAAAACTGGAAAGAAGCTTTCTGAGAAACTGCTCTGTGTTCTGTTAATTCATCTCACAGAGTTACATCTTTCCCTTCAAGAAGCCTTTCGCTAAGGCTGTTCTTGTGGAATTGGCAAAGGGATATTTGGAAGCCCATAGAGGGCTATGGTGAAAAAGGAAATATCTTCCGTTCAAAACTGGAAAGAAGCTTTCTGAGAAACTGCTCTGTGTTCTGTTAATTCATCTCACAGAGTTACATCTTTCCCTTCAAGAAGCCTTTCGCTAAGGCTGTTCTTGTGGAATTGGCAAAGGGATATTTGGAAGCCCATAGAGGGCTATGGTGAAAAAGGAAATATCTTCCGTTCAAAACTGGAAACAAGCTTTCTGAGAAACTGCTCTGTGTTCTCTTAATTCATCTCAGAGAGTTACATCTTTCCCTTCAAGAAGCCTTTCGCTAAGGCTGTTTTTGTGGAATTGGCAAAGGGATATTTGGAAGCCCATAGAGGGCTATGGTGAAAAAGGAAATATCTTCCGTTCAAAACTGGAAAGAAGCTTTCTGAGAAACTGCTGTGTGTTCTGTTAGTTCATCTCACAGAGTTACATCTTTCCCTTCAAGAAGCCTTTCGCTAAGGCTGTTCTTGTGGAATTGGCAAAGGAATATTTGGAAGCCCATAGAGTGCTATGGTGAAAAAGGAAATATCTTCCGTTCAAAACTGGAAAGAAGCTTTCTGAGAAACTGCTCTGTGTTCTGTAAATTCATCTCACAGAGTTACATCTTTCCCTTCAAGAAGCCTTTCGCTAAGGCTGTTCTTGTGGAATTGGCAAAGGGATATTTCTAAGCCCATAGAGGGCTATGGTGAAAAAGGAAATATCTTCCGTTCAAAACTGGAAAGAAGCTTTCTGAGAAACTGCTCTGTGTTCTGTTAATTCATCTCACAGAGTTACATCTTTCCCTTCAAGAAGCCTTTCGCTAAGGCTGTTCTTGTGGAATTGGCAAAGGGATATTTGGAAGCCCATAGAGGGCTATTGTGAAAAAGGAAATATCTTCCGTTCAAAACTGGAAAGAAGCTTTCTGAGAAACTGCTCGGTGTTCTGAAAATTCATCTCACAGATTTACATCTTTCCCTTCAAGAAGCCTTTCGCTAAGGCTGTTCTTGTGGAATTGGCAAAGGGATATTTGGAAGCCCATAGAGGGCTATGGTGAAAAAGGAAATATCTTCCGTTGAAAACTGGAAAGAAGCCTTCTGAGAAACTGCTCTGTGTTCTGTTAATTCATCTCACAGAGTTACATCTTTCCCTTCAAGAAGCCTTTCGCTAAGGCTGTTCTTGTGGAATTGGCAAAGGGATATTTCTAAGCCCATAGAGGGCTATGGTGAAAAAGGAAATATCTTCCGTTCAAAACTCTAAAGAAGCTTTCAGAGAAACTGCTCTGTGTTCTGTTAATTCATCTCACAGAGTTACATCTTTCCCTTCAAGAAGCCTTTCGCTAAGGCTGTTCTTGTGGAATTTGCAAAGGGATATTTGGAAGCCCCTAGAGGGCTATGGTGAAAAGGGAAATATCTTAAGTTCAAAACTGGAAAGAACCTTTCAGAGAAACTACTCTGTGTTCTGTTAATTCATCTCACAGAGTTACATCTTTCCCTTCAAGAAGCCTTTCGCTAAGGCTGTTCTTGTGGAATTGGCAAAGGGATATTTGGAAGCCCATAGAGGGCTATGGTGAAAAAGGAAATATCTTCCGTTCAAAACTGGAAAGAAGTTTTCTGAGAAACTGCTCTGTGTTCTGTTAATTCATCTCACGGAGTTACATCTTTCCCTTCAATAAGCCTTTCGCTAAGGCTGTTCTTGTGGAATTTGCATAGGGATATTTGGAAGCCCATAGAGGGCTATGGTGAAAAAGGAAATATCTTCCGTTCAAAACTCTATAGAAGCTTTCAGAGAAACTGCTCTGTGTTCTGTTAATTCATCTCACAGAGTTACATCTTTCCCTTCAAGAAGCCTTTCGCTAAGGCTGTTCTTGTGGAATTTGCAAAGGGATATTTGGAAGCCCCTAGAGGGCTATGGTGAAAAGGGAAATATCTTAAGTTCAAAACTGGAAAGAACCTTTCAGAGAAACTACTCTGTGTTCTGTTAATTCATCTCACAGAGTTACATCTTTCCCTTCAAGAAGCCTTTCGCTAAGGCTGTTCTTGTGGAATTGGCAAAGGGATATTTGGAAGCCCATAGAGGGCTATGTTGAAAAAGGAAATATCTTCCGTTCAAAACTGGAAAGAAGTTTTCTGAGAAACTGCTCTGTGTTCTGTTAATTCATCTCACGAAGTTACATCTTTCCCTTCAATAAGCCTTTCGCTAAGGCTGTTCTTGTGGAATTTGCATAGGGATATTTGGAAGCCCATAGAGGGCTATGGTGAAAAAGGAAATATCTTCCGTTCAAAACTGGAAAGAAGCTTTCTGAGAAACTGCTCTGTGTTCTGTTAATTCATCTCACAGAGTTACATCTTTCCCTTCAAGAAGCCTTTCGCTAAGGCTGTTCTTGTGGAATTGGCAAAGGGATATTTGGAAGCCCATAGAGGGCTATGGTGAAAAAGGAAATATCTTCCGTTCAAAACTGGAAAGAAGCTTTCTGAGAAACTGCTCTGTGTTCTGTTAATTCATCTCACAGAGTTACATCTTTCCCTTCAAGAAGCCTTTCGCTGAGGCTGTTCTTGTGGAATTGGCAAAGGGATATTTGGAAGCCCATAGAGGTCTATGGTGAAAAAGGAAATATCTTCCGTTCAAAACTGGAAAGTAGCTTTCTGAGAAACTGCTCTGTGTTCTGTTAATTCATCTCACAGAGTTACATCTTTCCCTTCAAGAAGCCTTTCGCTAAGGCTGTTCTTGTGGAATTGGCAAAGGGATATTTGGAAGCCCTTAGAGGGCTATGGTGAAAAAGGAAATATCTTCCGTTCAAAACTGGAAAGAAGCTTTCTGAGAAACTGCTCTGTGTTCTGTAAATTCATCTCACAGAGTTACATCTTTCCCTTCAAGAAGCCTTTCGCTAAGGCTGTTCTTGTGGAATTGGCAAAGGGATATTTGGAAGCCCATAGAGGGCTATGGTGAAAAAGGAAATATCTTCCGTTCAAAACTGGAAACAAGCTTTCTGAGAAACTGCTCTGTGTTCTCTTAATTCATCTCACAGAGTTACATCTTTCCCTTCAAGAAGCCTTTCGCTAAGGCTGTTCTTGTGGAATTGGCAAAGGGATATTTGGAAGCCCATAGAGGGCTATGGTGAAAAAGGAAATATCTTCCGTTCAAAACTGAAAAGAAGCTTTCTGAGAAACTGCTGTGTGTTCTGTTAGTTCATCTCACAGAGTTACATCTTTCCCTTCAAGAAGCCTTTCGCTAAGGCTGTTCTTGTGGAATTGGCAAAGGAATATTTGGAAGCCCATAGAGTGCTATGGTGAAAAAGGAAATATCTTCCGTTCAAAACTGGAAAGAAGCTTTCTGAGAAACTGCTCTGTGTTCTGTAAATTCATCTCACAGAGTTACATCTTTCCCTTCAAGAAGCCTTTCGCTAAGGCTGTTCTTGTGGAATTGGCAAAGGGATATTTCTAAGCCCATAGAGGGCTATGGTGAAAAAGGAAATATCTTCCGTTCAAAACTGGAAAGAAGCTTTCTGAGAAACTGCTCTGTGTTCTGTTAATTCATCTCACAGAGTTACATCTTTCCCTTCAAGAAGCCTTTCGCTAAGGCTGTTCTTGTGGAATTGGCAAAGGGATATTTGGAAGCCCATAGAGGGCTATTGTGAAAAAGGAAATATCTTCCGTTCAAAACTGGAAAGAAGCTTTCTGCGAAACTGCTCGGTGTTCTGTAAATTCATCTCACAGATTTACATCTTTCCCTTCAAGAAGCCTTTCGCTAAGGCTGTTCTTGTGGAATTGGCAAAGGGATATTTGGAAGCCCATAGAGGGCTATGGTGAAAAAGGAAATATCTTCCGTTCAAAACTGGAAAGAAGCTTTCTGAGAAACTGCTCTGTGTTCTCTTAATTCATCTCACAGAGTTACATCTTTCCCTTTAAGTAGCCTTTCGCTAAGGCTGTTCTTGTGGAATTGGCAAAGGGATATTTAGAAACCCATAGAGGGCTATGGTGAAAAAGGAAATATCTTCCGTTCAATACTGGAAAGAAGCTTTCTGAGAAACAGCTCTGTGTTCTGTTAATTCATCTAACAGAGTTACATCTTTCCTACAAGAAGCCTTTCGCTGAGGCTGTTCTTGTGGAATTGGCAAAGGGATATTTGGAAGCCCATAGAGGGCTATGGTGAAAAAGGAAATATCTTCCGTTCAAAACTGGAAAGAAGCTTTCTGAGAAACTGCTCTGTGTTCTGTTAATTCATCTCACAGTGTTACATCTTTCCCTTCAAGAAGCCTTTCGCTAAGGCTGTTCTTGTGGAATTGGCAAAGGGATATTTGGAAGCCCTTAGAGGGCTATGGTGAAAAAGGAAATATCTTCCGTTCAAAACTGGAAAGAAGCTTTCTGAGAATCTGCTCTGTATTCTGTTAATTCATCTCACAGAGTTACATCTTTCCTTTCAAGAAGCCTTTCGCTAAGGCTGTTCTTGGGGAATTGGCAAAGGGATATTTGGAAGCCCATAGAGTGCTATGGTGAAAAAGGAAATATCTTCCGTTCAAAACTGGAAAGAAGCTTTCTGAGAAACTGCTCTGTGTTCTGTAAATTCATCTCACAGAGTTACATCTTTCCCTTCAAGAAACCTTTCGCTAAGGCTGTTCTTGTGGAATTGGCAAGGGGATATTTGGAAGCCCATAGAAGGCTATGGTGAAAAAGGAAATATCTTCCGTTCAAAACTGGAAAGAAGCTTTCGGAGAAACTGCTCTGTGTTCTGTTAATTCATCTCACAGAGTTACATCTTTGCCTTCAAGAAGCCTTTCGCTAAGGCTGTTCTTGTGGAATTGGCAAAGGGATATTTGGAAGCCCATAGAGGGCTATGGTGAAAAAGGAAATATCTTCCGTTCAAAACTGAAAAGAAGCTTTCTGAGAAACTGCTCTACAATCTGTTAATTCAGCTCACAGAGTTACATCTTTCCCTTCAAGAAGCCTTTCGCTAAGGCTGTTCTTGTGGAATTGGCAAAGGGATATTTTGAAGCCCATAGAGGGCTATGGTGAAAAATGAAATATCTTCCGTTCAAAACTGGAAAGAAGCTTTCTGAGGAACTGCTCTGTGTTCTGTTAATTCATCTCACAGAGTTACATCTTTCCCTTCAAGAAGCCTTTCGCTAAGGCTGTTCTTGTGGAATTGGCAAAGGGATATTTGGAAGCCCATAGAGGGCTATGGTGAAAAAGGAAATATCTTCCGTTGAAAACTGGAAAGAAGCCTTCTGAGAAACTGCTCTGTGTTCTGTTAATTCATCTCACAGAGTTACATCTTTCCCTTCAAGAAGCCTTTCACTAAGGCTGTTCTTGTGGAATTGGCAAAGGGATATTTCTAAGCCCATAGAGGGCTATGGTGAAAAAGGAAATATCTTCCGTTCAAAACTCTAAAGAAGCTTTCAGAGAAACTGCTCTGTGTTCTGTTAATTCATCTCACAGAGTTACATCTTTCCCTTCAAGAAGCCTTTCGCTAAGGCTGTTCTTGTGGAATTTGCAAAGGGATATTTGGAAGCCCCTAGAGGGCTATGGTGAAAAGGGAAATATCTTAAGTTCAAAACTGGAAAGAACCTTTCAGAGAAACTACTCTGTGTTCTGTTAATTCATCTCACAGAGTTACATCTTTCCCTTCAAGAAGCCTTTCGCTAAGGCTGTTCTTGTGGAATTGGCAAAGGGATATTTGGAAGCCCATAGAGGGCTATGGTGAAAAAGGAAATATCTTCCGTTCAAAACTGGAAAGAAGCTTTCTGAGAAACTGCTCTGTGTTCTGTTAATTCATCTCACAGAGTTACATCTTTCCCTTCAAGAAGCCTTTCGCTAAGGCTGTTCTTGTGGAATTGGCAAAGGGATATTTGGAAGCCCATAGAGGGCTATGGTGAAAAAGGAAATATCTTCCGTTCAAAACTGGAAAGAAGCTTTCTGAGAAACTGCTCTGTGTTCTGTTAATTCATCTCACAGAGTTACATCTTTCCCTTCAAGAAGCCTTTCGCTAAGGCTGTTCTTGTGGAATTGGCAAAGGGATATTTGGAAGCCCATAGAGGGCTATGGTGAAAAAGGAAATATCTTCCGTTCAAAACTGGAAACAAGCTTTCTGAGAAACTGCTCTGTGTTCTCTTAATTCATCTCAGAGAGTTACATCTTTCCCTTCAAGAAGCCTTTCGCTAAGGCTGTTTTTGTGGAATTGGCAAAGGGATATTTGGAAGCCCATAGAGGGCTATGGTGAAAAAGGAAATATCTTCCGTTCAAAACTGGAAAGAAGCTTTCTGAGAAACTGCTGTGTGTTCTGTTAGTTCATCTCACAGAGTTACATCTTTCCCTTCAAGAAGCCTTTCGCTAAGGCTGTTCTTGTGGAATTGGCAAAGGAATATTTGGAAGCCCATAGAGTGCTATGGTGAAAAAGGAAATATCTTCCGTTCAAAACTGGAAAGAAGCTTTCTGAGAAACTGCTCTGTGTTCTGTTAATTCATCTCACAGAGTTACATCTTTCCCTTCAAGAAGCCTTTCGCTAAGGCTGTTCTTGTGGAATTGGCAAAGGGATATTTGGAAGCCCATAGAGGGCTATTGTGAAAAAGGAAATATCTTCCGTTCAAAACTGGAAAGAAGCTTTCTGAGAAACTGCTCGGTGTTCTGAAAATTCATCTCACAGATTTACATCTTTCCCTTCAAGAAGCCTTTCGCTAAGGCTGTTCTTGTGGAATTGGCAAAGGGATATTTGGAAGCCCATAGAGGGCTATGGTGAAAAAGGAAATATCTTCCGTTCAAAACTGGAAAGAAGCTTTCTGAGAAACTGCTCTGTGTTCTCTTAATTCATCTCACAGAGTTACATCTTTCCCTTTAAGTAGCCTTTCGCTAAGGCTGTTCTTGTGGAATTGGCAAAGGGATATTTAGAAACCCATAGAGGGCTATGGTGAAAAAGGAAATATCTTCCGTTCAATACTGGAAAGAAGCTTTCTGACAAACAGCTCTGTGTTCTGTTAATTCATCTCACAGAGTTACATCTTTCCTACAAGAAGCCTTTCGCTGAGGCTGTTCTTGTGGAATTGGAAAAGGGATATTTGGAAGCCCATGGAAGGCTATGGTGAAAAAGGAAATATCTTCCGTTCAAAACTGGAAAGAAGCTTTCTGAGAAACTGCTCTGTGTTCTGTTAATTCATCTCACAGAGTTACATCTTTCCCTTCAAGAAGCCTTTCGCTAAGGCTGTTCTTGTGGAATTGGCAAAGGGATATTTGGAAGCCCTTAGAGGGCTATGGTGAAAAAGGAAATATCTTCCGTTCAAAACTGGAAAGAAGCTTTCTGAGAATCTGCTCTGTGTTCTGTTAATTCATCTCACAGAGTTACATCTTTCCCTTCAAGAAGCCTTTCGCTAAGGCTGTTCTTGGGGAATTGGCAAAGGGATATTTGGAAGCCCATAGAGTGCTATGGTGAAAAAGGAAATATCTTCCGTTCAAAACTGGAAAGAAGCTTTCTGAGAAACTGCTCTGTGTTCTGTAAATTCATCTCACAGAGTTACATCTTTCCCTTCAAGAAGCCTTTCGCTAAGGCTGTTCTTGTGGAATTGGCAACTGGATATTTGGAAGCCCATAGAGGGCTATGGTGAAAAAGGAAATATCTTCCGTTCAAAACTGGAAAGAAGCTTTCTGAGAAACTGCTCTGTGTTCTGTTAATTCATCTCACAGAGTTACATCTTTCCCTTCAAGAAGCCTTTCGCTAAGGCTGTTCTTGTGGAATTGGCAAAGGGATATTTGGAAGCCCATAGAGGGCTATGGTGAAAAAGGAAATATCTTCCGTTCAAAACTGAAAAGAAGCTTTCTGAAAAACTGCTCTACAATCTGTTAATTCAGCTCACAGAGTTACATCTTTCCCTTCAAGAAGCCTTTCGCTAAGGCTGTTCTTGTGGAATTGGCAAAGGGATATTTGGAAGCCCATAGAGGGCTATGGTGAAAAATGAAATATCTTCCGTTCAAAACTGGAAAGAAGCTTTCTGAGAAACTGCTCTGTGTTCTGTTAATTCATCTCACAGAGTTACATCTTTCCCTTCAAGAAGCCTTTCGCTAAGGCTGTTCTTGTGGAATTGGCAAAGGGATATTTGGAAGCCCATAGAGGGCTATGGTGAAAAAGGAAATATCTTCCGTTCAAAACTGGAAAGAAGCTTTCTGAGAAACTGCTCTGTGTTCTGTTAATTCATCTCACAGAGTTACATCTTTCCCTTCAAGAAGCCTTTCGCTAAGGCTGTTCTTGTGGAATTGGCAAGGGGATATTTGGAAGCCCATAGAGGGCTATTGTGAAAAAGAAAATATCTTCCGTTCAAAACTGGAAAGAAGCTTTCTGAGAAACTGGTCGGTGTTCTGTAAATTCATCTCACAGAGTTACATCTTTCCCTTCAAGAAGCCTTTCGCTAAGTCTGTTCTTGTGGAATTGGCAAAGGGATATTTGGAAGCCCATAGAGAGTTATGGTGAAAAAGGAAATATCTTCCGTTCAAAACTGGAAAGAATCTTTCTGAGAAACTGCTCTGTCTTCTCTTAATTCATCTCACAGAGTTACATCTTTCCCTTCAAGAAGCCTTTCGCTAAGGCTGTTCTTGTGGAATTTGCAAAGGGATATTTAGAAACCCATAGAGGGCTATGGTGAAAAAGGAAATATCTTCCGTTCAAAACTGGAAAGAAGCTTTCTGAGAAACTGCTCTGTGTTCTGTTAATTCATCTCACAGAGTTACATCTTTCCTACAAGAAGCCTTTCGCTAAGGCTGTTCTTGTGGAATTGGAAAAGGGATATTTGGAAGCCCATAGAGGGCTATGGTGAAAAAGGAAATATCTTCCGTTCAAAACTGGAGAGAAGCTTTCTGAGAAACTGCTCTGTGTTCTGTTAATTCATCTCACAGAGTTACATCTTTCCCTTCAAGAAGCCTTTCGCTAAGGCTGTTCTTGTGGAATTGGCAAAGGGATATTTGGAAGCCCATAGAGAGCTATGGTGAAAAAGGAAATATCTTCCGTTCAAAACTGGAAAGAAGCTTTCTGAGAAACTGCTCTGTGTTCTGTTAATTCATCTCACGGAGTTACATCTTTCCCTTCAAGAAGTCTTTCGCTAAGGCTGTTCTTGTGGAATTGGAAAAGGGATATTTGGAAGCCCATAGAGGGCTATGGTGAAAAAGGAAATATCTTACGTTCAAAACTGGAAAGAAGCTTTCTGAGAAACTGCTCTGTGTTCTGTTAATTCATCTCACAGAGTTACATCTTTCCCTTCAAGAAGCCTTTCGCTAAGGCTGTTCTTGTGGAATTGGAAAAGGGATATTTGGAAGCCCATAGAGGGCTATTGTGAAAAAGGAAATATCTTCCGTTCAAAACTGGAAAGAAGCTTTCTGAGAAACTGGTCGGTGTTCTGTAAATTCATCTCCAGAGTTACATCCTTCCCTTCAAGAAGCCTTTCGCTAAGTCTGTTCTTGTGGAATGGGCAAAGGGATATTTGGAAACCCATAGAGAGCTATGGTGAAAAAGGAAATATCTTCCGTTCAAAACTGGAAAGAAGCTTTCTGAGAAACTGCTCTTTTTTCTCTTAATTCATCTCACAGAGTTACATCTTTCCTACAAGGAGCCTTTCGCTAAGGCTGTTCTTGTGGAATTGGAAAAGGGATATTTCGAAGCCCATAGAGGGCTATGGTGAAAAAGGAAATATCTTCCGTTCAAAACTGGAAAGAAGCATTCTGAGAAACTGCTCTGTGTTCTGTTAATTCATGTCACAGAGTTACATCTTTCCCTTCAAGAAGCCTTTCGCTAAGGCTGTTCTTGTGGAGTTGGCAAAGGGATATTTGGAAGCCCATAGAGGGCAATGGTGAAAAAGGAAATATCTTCCGTTCAAAACTGGAAAGAAGCTTTCTGAGAAACTGCTCTGTGTTCTGTTAATTCATCTCACAGAGTTACATCTTTCCCTTCAAGAAGCCTTTCGCTAAGGCTGTTCTCTTGGAATTGGCAAATGGATATTTGGAACACCTAGAGGGCTATGGTGAAAAAGGAAATATCTTCCGTTGAAAACTGGAAACAAGCCTTCTGAGAAACTGCTCTGTGTTCTGTTAATTCATCTCACAGAGTTACATCTTTCGCTTCAAGAAGCCTTTCGCTAAGGCTGTTCTTGTGGAATTGACAAAGGGATATTTGGAAGCGCATAGAGGGCTATGGTGAAAAAGGAAATATCTTCCGTTCCAAACTGAAAAGAAGCTTTCTGAGAAACTGCTCTGTGTTCTGTTAATTCATCTCACAGAGTTACATCTTTCCCTTCAAGAAGTCTTTCGCTAAGGCTGTTCTTGTGGAATTGGAAAAGGGATATTTGGAAGCCCATAGAGGGCTATGGTGAAAAAGGAAATATCTTCCGTTGAAAACTGGAAAGAAGCTTTCTGAGAAACTGCTCTGTGTTCTGTTAATTCATCTCACAGAGTTACATCTTTCCCTTCAAGAAGCCTTTCGCTAAGGCTGTTCTTGTGGAATTGGCAAAGGGATATTTGGAAGTCCATAGAGGGCTATGGTGAAAAAGGAAATATCTTTCGTTCAAAACTGGAAAGAAGCTTTCTGAGAAACTGCTCTGTGTTCTGTTAATTCATCTCACAGAGTTACATCTTTCCCTTCAAGAAGCCTTTCGCTAAGGCTGTTCTTGTGGAATTGGCAAAGGGATATTTGGAAGCCTATAGAGGGCTATGGTGAAAAAGGAAATATCTTCCGTTCAAAACTGGAAAGAAGCTTTCTGAGAAACTGCTCTGTTTTCTGTTAATTCATCTCACAGAGTTACATCTTTCCCTTGAAGAAGCCTTTCGCTAAGGCTGTTCTTGTGGAATTGGCAAAGGGATATTTGGAAGCCCATAGAGGGCTATGGTGAAAAAGGAAATATCTTCCGTTCAAAACTGGAAAGAAGCTTTCTGAGAAACTGCTCTGTGTTCTGTTAATTCATCTCACAGAGTTACATCTTTGCCTTCAAGAAGCCTTTCGCTAAGGCTGTTCTTGTGGAATTGGCAAAGGGATATTTGGAAGCCCATAGAGGGCTATGGTGAAAAAGGAAATATCTTCCGTTGAAAACTGGAAACAAGCCTTCTGAGAAATTGCTCTGTGTTCTGTTAATTCATCTCACAGAGTTACATCTTTCCCTTTAAAAAGCCTTTCGCTAAGGATGTTCTTGTGGAATTGGCAAAGGGATATTTGGAAGCTCATAGAGTGCTATGGTGAAAAAGGAAATATCTTCCGTTCAAAATTGGAAAGAAGCTTTCTGAGAAACTGTTCTGTGTTCTGTTAATTCATCTCACAGAGTTACATCTTTCCCTTCAAGAAGCCTTTCGCTAAGGCTGTTCTTGTGGAATTGGCAAAGGGATATTTGGAAGCCCATAGAGGGCTATGGTGAAAAAGGAAATATCTTCCGTTCAAAACTGGAAAGAAGCTTTCTGAGAAACTGCTCTCTGTTCTGTTAATTCATCTCACAGAGTTACATCTTTCCCTTCAAGAAGCCTTTCGCTAAGGCTGTTCTTGTGGAATTGGCAAAGGGATATTTGGAAGCCCATAGAGGGCTATGGTGAAAAAGGAAATACCTTCCGTTCAAAACTGGAAAGAAGCTTTCTGAGAAACTGCTCTGTGTTCTGTTAATTCATCTCACAGAGTTACATCTTTCCCTTCAAGTAGCCTTTCGCTAAGGCTGTTCTTGTGGAATTGGCAAAGGGATATTTGGAAGCCCATAGAGTGCTATGGTGAAAAAGGAAATATCTTCCGTTCAAAAGTGGAAAGAAGCTTTCTGAGAAACTGCTCTGTGTTCTGTTAATTCATCTCACAGAGTTACATCTTTCCCTTCAAGAAGCCTTTCGCTAAGGCTGTTGTTGTGGAATTGGCAAAGGGATATTTGGAAGCCCATAGAGGGCCATGGTGAAAAACGAAATATCTTCCGTTCAAAACTGGAAAGAAGCTTTCTGAGAAACTGCTCTGTGTTCTGTTAATTCATCTCCCAGAATTACATCTTTCCCCTCAAGAAGCCTTTCGTAAGGCTGTTCTTGTGGAATTGGAATAGGGATATTTGGAAGCCCATAGAGTGCTATGGTGAAAAAGGAAATATCTTCCGTTCAAAACTGGAAAGAAGCTTTCTGAGAAACTGCTCTGTGTTCTGCTAATTCATCTCACTGAGTTACATCTTTCCCTTCAAGAAGCCTTTCGCTAAGGCTGTTCTTGTGGAATTGGCAAAGGGATATTAGGAAGCCCATAGAGGGCTTTGGTGAAAAAGGAAATATCTTCCGTTCAAAACTGGAAAGAAGCTTTCTGAGAAACTGCTCTATGTTCTCTTAATTCATCTCACAGAGTTACATCTTTCCCTTCAAGAAGCCTTTCGCTAAGGCTGTTCTTGTGGAATTGGCAAAGGGATATTTGGAAGCCCATAGAGGGCTATGGTGAAAAAGGAAATATCTTCCGTTCAAAACTGGAAAGAAGCTTTCTGAGAAACTGCTCTGTGTTCTGTTAATTCATCTCACAGAGTTACATCTTTCCCTTCAAGAAGCCTTTCGCTAAGGCTGTTCTTGTGGAATTGGCAAGGGGATATTTGGAAGCCCATAGAGGGCTATTGTGAAAAAGAAAATATCTTCCGTTCAAAACTGGAAAGAAGCTTTCTGAGAAACTGGTCGGTGTTCTGTAAATTCATCTCACAGAGTTACATCTTTCCCTTCAAGAAGCCTTTCGCTAAGTCTGTTCTTGTGGAATTGGCAAAGGGATATTTGGAAGCCCATAGAGAGTTATGGTGAAAAAGGAAATATCTTCCGTTCAAAACTGGAAAGAAGCTTTCTGAGAAACTGCTCTGTCTTCTCTTAATTCATCTCACAGAGTTACATCTTTCCCTTCAAGAAGCCTTTCGCTAAGGCTGTTCTTGTGGAATTGGCAAAGGGATATTTAGAAACCCATAGAGGGCTATGGTGAAAAAGGAAATATCTTCCGTTCAAAACTGGAAAGAAGCTTTCTGAGAAACTGCTCTGTGTTCTGTTAATTCATCTCACAGAGTTACATCTTTCCTACAAGAAGCCTTTCGCTAAGGCTGTTCTTGTGGAATTGGAAAAGGGATATTTGGAAGCCCATAGAGGGCTATGGTGAAAAAGGAAATATCTTCCGTTCAAAACTGGAGAGAAGCTTTCTGAGAAACTGCTCTGTGTTCTGTTAATTCATCTCACAGAGTTACATCTTTCCCTTGAAGAAGCCTTTCGCTAAGGCTGTTCTTGTGGAATTGGCAAAGGGATATTTGGAAGCCCATAGAGAGCTATGGTGAAAAAGGAAATATCTTCCGTTCAAAACTGGAAAGAAGCTTTCTGAGAAACTGCTCTGTGTTCTGTTAATTCATCTCACGGAGTTACATCTTTCCCTTGAAGAAGCCTTTCGCTAAGGCTGTTCTTGTGGAATTGGAAAAGGGATATTTGGAAGCCCATAGAGGGCTATGGTGAAAAAGGAAATATCTTACGTTCAAAACTGGAAAGAAGCTTTCTGAGAAACTGCTCTATGTTCTGTAAATTCATCTCACAGAGTTACATCTTTCCTTTCAAGAAGCCTTTCGCTAAGGCTGTTCTTGTGGAATTGGAAAAGGGATATTTGGAAGCCCATAGAGTGTTATGGTGAAAAAGGAAATATCTTCCGTTCAAAACTGGAAAGAAGCTTTCTGAGAAAGTGCTCTGTGTTCTGTTAATTCATCTCACAGTGTTACATCTTTCCCTTCAAGAAGCCTTTCTCTAAGGCTTTTCTTGTGGAAATGGCAAAGGGATATTTGGAAACCCTTAGAGGGCTATGGTGAAAAAGGAAATATCTTCCGTTCAAAACTGGAAAGAAGCTTTCTGAGAAACTGCTCTATGTTCTGTTAATTCATCTCACAGAGTTACATCTTTCCCTTCAAGAAGCCTTTCGCTAAGGCTGTTCTTGTGGAATTGGCACAGGGATATTTGGAAGCCCATAGAGGGCTATGGTGAAAAAGGAAATATCTTCCGTTCAAAACTGGAAAGAAGCTTTCTGAGAAACTGCTCTGTGTTCTGTTAATTCATCTCACAGCGTTACATCTTTCCCTTCAAGAAGCCTTTCGCTAAGGCTGTTCTTGTGGAATTGGCAAGGGGATATTTGGAAGCCCATAGAGGGCTATTGTGAAAAAGAAAATAACTTCCGTTCAAAACTGGAAAGAAGCTTTCTGAGAAACTGGTCGGTGTTCTGTAAATTCATCTCACAGAGTTACATCTTTCCCTTCAAGAAGCCTTTCGCTAAGTCTGTTCTTGTGGAATTGGCAAAGGGATATTTGGAAGCCCATAGAGAGTTATGGTGAAAAAGGAAATATCTTCCGTTCAAAACTGGAAAGAAGCTTTCTGAGAATCTGCTCTGTGTTCTCTTAATTCATCTCACAGAGTTACATCTTTCCCTTCAAAAAGCCTTTCGCTAAGGCTGTTCTTGTGGAATTGGCAAAGGGATATTTAGAAACCCATAGAGGGCTATGGTGAAAAAGGAAATATCTTCCGTTCAAAACTGGAAAGAAGCTTTCTGAGAAACTGGTCGGTGTTCTGTAAATTTATCTCACAGAGTTACATCCTTCCCTTCAAGAAGCCTTTCGCTAAGTCTGTTCTTGTGGAATGGGCAAAGGGATATTTGGAAGCCCATAGAGAGCTATGGTGAAAAAGGAAATATCTTCCGTTCAAAACTGGAAAGAAGCTTTCTGAGAAACTGCTCTGTGTTCTGTTAATTCATCTCACAGAGTTACATCTTTCCTACAAGGAGCCTTTCGCTAAGGCTGTTCTTGTGGAATTGGAAAAGGGATATTTCGAAGCCCATAGAGGGCTATGGTGAAAAAGGAAATATCTTCCGTTCAAAACTGGAAAGAAGCATTCTGAGAAACAGCTCTGACTTCTGTTAATTCATCTCACAGAGTTACATCTTTCCCTTCAAGAAGTCTTTCGCTAAGGCTGTTCTTGTGGAGTTGGCAAAGGGATATTTGGAAGCCCATAGAGGGCTATGGTGAAAAAGGAAATATCTTCCGTTCAAAACTGGAAAGAAGCTTTCTGAGAAACTGCTCTGTGTTCTGTTAATTCATCTCACAGAGTTACATCTTTGCCTTCAAGAAGCCTTTCGCTGAGGCTGTTCTTGTGGAATTGGCAAAGGGATATTTGGAAGCCCATAGAGGGCTATGGTGAAAAAGGAAATATCTTCCGTTGAAAACTGGAAACAAGCCTTCTGAGAAACTGCTCTGTGTTCTGTTAATTCATCTCACAGAGTTACATCTTTCCCTTTAAGAAGCCTTTCGCTAAGGCTGTTATTGTGGAATTGGCAAAGGGATATTTGGAAGCTCATAGAGGGCTATGGTGAAAAAGGAAATATCTTCCGTTCAAAACTGGAAAGAAGCTTTCTGAGAAACTGCTCTGTGTTCCGTTTATTCATCTCACAGAGTTACATCTTTCCCTTCAAGAAGCCTTTCGCTAAGGCTGTTCTTGTGGAATTGGCAAAGGGATATTTGGAAGCCCATAGAGGGCTATGGTGAAAAAGGAAATATCTTCCGTTCAAAACTGGAAAGAAGCTTTCTGAGAAACTGCTCTGTGTTCTGTTAATTCATCTCACAGAGTTACATCTTTCCCTTCAAGAAGCCTTTCGCTAAGGCTGTTCTTGTGGAATTGGCAAAGGGATATTTGGAAGCCCATAGAGTGCTATGGTGAAAAAGGAAATATCTTCCGTTCAAAACTGGAAAGAAGCTTTCTGAGAAACTGCTCTGTGTTCTGTTAATTCATCTCACGGAGTTACATCTTTCCCTTGAAGAAGCCTTTCGCTAAGGCTGTTCTTGTGGAATTGGAAAAGGGATATTTGGAAGCCCATAGAGGGCTATGGTGAAAAAGGAAATATCTTCCGTTCAAAACTGGAAAGAAGCTTTCTGAGAAACTGCTCTGTGTTCTGTTAATTCATCTCACAGAGTTACATCTTTCCCCTCAAGAAGCCTTTCGCTAAGGCTGTTCTTGTGGAATTGGCAAAGGGATATTTGGAAGCCCATAGAGGGCTATGGTGAAAAAGGAAATATCTTCCGTTCAAAACTGGAAAGAAGCTTTCTGAGAAACTGCTCTGTGTTCTGTTAATTCATCTCACAGAGTTACATCTTTCCCTTCAAGAAGCCTTTCGCTAAGGCTGTTCTTGTGGAATTGGCAAAGGGATATTTGGAAGCCCATATAGGGCTATGGTGAAAAAGGAAATATCTTCCGTTCAAAACTGGAAAGAAGCTTTCTGAGAAACTGCTCTGTGTTCTGTTAATTCATCTCACAGAGTTACATCTTTCCCTTCAAGAAGCCTTTCGCTAAGGCTGTTTTTGTGGAATTGGCAAAGGGATATTTGGAAGCCCATAGAGGGCTATGGAGAAAAAGGAAATACCTTCCGTTCACAACTGGAAAGAAGCTTTCTGAGAAACTGCTCTGTATTCCGTTAATTCATCTCACAGAGTTACATCTTTCCCTTCAAGAAGCCTTTCGCTAAGGCTGTTCTTGCGGAATTGGCAAAGGGATGTTTGGAGGCCCATAGAGGGCTATGGTGAAAAAGGAAATATCTTCCGTTCAAAACTGGAAAGAAGCTTTCTGAGAAACTGCTCTGTGTTCTGTTAATTCATCTCACAGAGTTACATCTTTCCCTTCAAGAAGTCTTTCGCTAAGGCTGTTCTTGTGAAATTGGCAAAGGGATATTTGGAAGCCCTTAGAGGGTTATGGTGGAAAAGGAAATATCTTCAGTTCAAAACTGGAAAGAATCTTTTTTAGAAACTGCTCTGTGTTCTGTTAATTCATCTCACAGAGTTACATCTTTCCCTTCAAGAAGCCTTTCGCTAAGGCTCTTCTTGTGGAATTGGCAAAGGGATATTTGGAAGCCCATAGAGGGCTATGGTAAAAAAGGAAATATCTTCCGTTCAAAACTGGAAAGAAGCTTTCTGAGAAACTACTCTGTGTTCTGTTAATTCATCTCACAGAGTTACATATTTTCCCTTCAAGAAGCCTTTTGCTAAGGCTGTTCTTGTGGAATTCGCAAAGGGATATTTGGAAGCCAATAGAGGGCTATGGTGAAAAAGGATATATCTTCCGTTCAAAACTGGAAAGAAGCTTTCTGAGAAACTGCTCTGTGTTCTGTTAATTCATCTCACAGAGTTACATCTTTCCCTTCAAGAAGCCTTTCGCTAAGGCTGTTCTTGTGGAATTGGCAAAGGGATATTTGGAAGCCTATAGAGTTCTATGGTGAAAAAGGAAATATCTTCCGTTCCAAACTGGAAAGAAGCTTTCTGTGAAACTGCTCTGTGTTCTGTTAATTCATCTCACAGAGTTACATCTTTCTCTTCAAGAAGCCTTTCGCTAAGGCTGTTCTTGTGGAATTGGCAAAGGGATATTTGGAAGCCCATAGAGGGCTATGTTGAAAAAGGAAATATCTTCCGTTCAAAAGTGGAAAGAAGCTTTCTGAGAAACTGCTCTGTGTTCTGTTAATTCATCTCACAGAGTTACATCTTTCCGTTCAAGAAGCCTTTCGCTAAGGCTGTTCTTGTGGAATTGGCAAAGGGATACTTAGAAGCCCATAGAGGGCTATGGTGAAAAAGGAAATATCATCCGTTCAAAACTGGAAAGAAGCTTTCTGAGAAACTGCTCTGTGTTCTGTTAATTCATCTCACAGAATTACATCCTTCCCTTCAAGAAGCCTTTTGCTAAGGCTGTTCTTGTGGAATTGGTAAAGGGATATTTGGAAGCCCATAGAGTGCTATGGGGAAAAAGGAAATATCTTCCGTTCAAAACTGGAAAGAAGCTTTCTGAGAAACTGCTCTGTGTTCTGTTAATTCATCTCACAGAGTTACATCTTTCCCTTCAAGAAGCCTTACGCTAAGGCTGTTCTTGTGGAATTGGCAAAGGGATATTTGGAAGCCCATAGAGGGCTATGTTGAAAAAGGAAATATCTTCCGTTCAAAACTGGAAAGAAGCTTTCTGAGAAACTGCTCTGTGTTCTGTTAATTCATCTCACAGAGTTACATCTTTCCCTTCAAGAAGCCTTTCGCTAAGTCTGTTCTTGTGGAATTGGCAAAGGGATATTTGGAAGCCCATAGAGGGCTATGGTGAAAAAGGAAATATCTTCCGTTCAAAACTGGAAAGAACTTTTCTGAGAAACTGCTCTGTGTTCTGTTAATTCATCTCACGGAGTTACATCTTTCCCTTCAATAAGCCTTTCGCTAAGGCTGTTCTTGTGGAATTTGCATAGGGATATTTGGAAGCCCATAGAGGGCTATGGTGAAAAAGGAAATATCTTCCGTTCAAAACTGGAAAGAAGCTTTCTGAGAAACTGCTCTGTGTTCTGTTAATTCATCTCACAGAGTTACATCTTTCCCTTCAAGAAGCCTTTCGCTAAGGCTGTTCTTGTGGAATTGGCAAAGGGATATTTGGATGCCCATAGAGGGCTATGGTGAAAAAGGAAATATCTTCCGTTCAAAACTGGAAAGAAGCTTTCTGAGAAACTGCTCTGTGTTCTGTTAATTCATCTCACAGAGTTACATCTTTCCCTTCAAGAAGCCTTTCGCTAAGGCTGTTCTTGTGGAATTGGCAAAGGGATATTTGGAAGCCCATAGAGGTCTATGGTGAAAAAGGAAATATCTTCCGTTCAAAACTGGAAAGTAGCTTTCTGAGAAACTGCTCTGTGTTCTGTTAATTCATCTCACAGAGTTACATCTTTCCCTTCAAGAAGCCTTTCGCTAAGGCTGTTCTTGTGGAATTGGCAAAGGGATATTTGGAAGCCCTTAGAGGGCTATGGTGAAAAAGGAAATATCTTCCGTTCAAAACTGGAAAGAAGCTTTCTGAGAAACTGCTCTGTGTTCTGTTAATTCATCTCACAGAGTTACATCTTTCCCTTCAAGAAGCCTTTCGCTAAGGCTGTTCTTGTGGAATTGGCAAAGGGATATTTGGAAGCCCATAGAGGGCTATGGTGAAAAAGGAAATATCTTCCGTTCAAAACTGGAAAGAAGCTTTCTGAGAAACTGCTCTGTGTTCTCTTAATTCATCTCACAGAGTTACATCTTTCCCTTTAAGTAGCCTTTCGCTAAGGCTGTTCTTGTGGAATTGGCAAAGGGATATTTAGAAACCCATAGAGGGCTGTGGTGAAAAAGGAAATATCTTCCGTTCAATACTGGAAAGAAGCTTTCTGAGAAACAGCTCTGTGTTCTGTTAATTCATCTAACAGAGTTACATCTTTCCTACAAGAAGCCTTTCGCTGAGGCTGTTCTTGTGGAATTGGAAAAGGGATATTTGGAAGCCCATAGAGGGCTATGGTGAAAAAGGAAATATCTTCCGTTCAAAACTGGAAAGAAGCTTTCTGAGAAACTGCTCTGTGTTCTGTAAATTCATCTCACAGAGTTACATCTTTCCCTTCAAGAAGCCTTTCGCTAAGGCTGTTCTTGTGGAATTGGCAAGGGGATATTTGGAAGCCCATAGAAGGCTATGGTGAAAAAGGAAATATCTTCCGTTCAAAACTGGAAAGAAGCTTTCGGAGAAACTGCTCTGTGTTCTGTTAATTCATCTCACAGAGTTACATCTTTCCCTTGAAGAAGCCTTTCGCTAAGGCTGTTCTTGTGGAATTGGCAAAGGGATATTTGGAAGCCCATAGAGGGCTATGGTGAAAAAGGAAATATCTTCCGTTCAAAACTGAAAAGAAGCTTTCTGAGAAACTGCTCTACAATCTGTTAATTCAGCTCACAGAGTTACATCTTTCCCTTCAAGAAGCCTTTCGCTAAGGCTGTTCTTGTGGAATTGGCAAAGGGATATTTTGAAGCCCATAGAGGGCTATGGTGAAAAATGAAATATCTTCCGTTCAAAACTGGAAAGAAGCTTTCTGAGGAACTGCTCTGTGTTCTGTTAATTCATCTCACAGAGTTACATCTTTCCCTTCAAGAAGCCTTTCGCTAAGGCTGTTCTTGTGGAATTGGCAAAGGGATATTTGGAAGCCCATAGAGGGCTATGGTGAAAAAGGAAATATCTTCCGTTGAAAACTGGAAAGAAGCCTTCTGAGAAACTGCTCTGTGTTCTGTTAATTCATCTCACAGAGTTACATCTTTCCCTTCAAGAAGCCTTTCGCTAAGGCTGTTCTTGTGGAATTGGCAAAGGGATATTTCTAAGCCCATAGAGGGCTATGGTGAAAAAGGAAATATCTTCCGTTCAAAACTCTAAAGAAGCTTTCAGAGAAACTGCTCTGTGTTCTGTTAATTCATCTCACAGAGTTACATCTTTCCCTTCAAGAAGCCTTTCGCTAAGGCTGTTCTTGTGGAATTTGCAAAGGGATATTTGGAAGCCCCTAGAGGGCTATGGTGAAAAGGGAAATATCTTAAGTTCAAAACTGGAAAGAACCTTTCAGAGAAACTACTCTGTGTTCTGTTAATTCATCTCACAGAGTTACATCTTTCCCTTCAAGAAGCCTTTCGCTAAGGCTGTTCTTGTGGAATTGGCAAAGGGATATTTGGAAGCCCATAGAGGGCTATGGTGAAAAAGGAAATATCTTCCGTTCAAAACTGGAAAGAAGTTTTCTGAGAAACTGCTCTGTGTTCTGTTAATTCATCTCACGGAGTTACATCTTTCCCTTCAATAAGCCTTTCGCTAAGGCTGTTCTTGTGGAATTTGCATAGGGATATTTGGAAGCCCATAGAGGGCTATGGTGAAAAAGGAAATATCTTCCGTTCAAAACTCTAAAGAAGCTTTCAGAGAAACTGCTCTGTGTTCTGTTAATTCATCTCACAGAGTTACATCTTTCCCTTCAAGAAGCCTTTCGCTAAGGCTGTTCTTGTGGAATTTGCAAAGGGATATTTGGAAGCCCCTAGAGGGCTATGGTGAAAAGGGAAATATCTTAAGTTCAAAACTGGAAAGAACCTTTCAGAGAAACTACTCTGTGTTCTGTTAATTCATCTCACAGAGTTACATCTTTCCCTTCAAGAAGCCTTTCGCTAAGGCTGTTCTTGTGGAATTGGCAAAGGGATATTTGGAAGCCCATAGAGGGCTATGGTGAAAAAGGAAATATCTTCCGTTCAAAACTGGAAAGAAGTTTTCTGAGAAACTGCTCTGTGTTCTGTTAATTCATCTCACGGAGTTACATCTTTCCCTTCAATAAGCCTTTCGCTAAGGCTGTTCTTGTGGAATTTGCATAGGGATATTTGGAAGCCCATAGAGGGCTATGGTGAAAAAGGAAATATCTTCCGTTCAAAACTGGAAAGAAGCTTTCTGAGAAACTGCTCTGTGTTCTGTTAATTCATCTCACAGAGTTACATCTTTCCCTTCAAGAAGCCTTTCGCTAAGGCTGTTCTTGTGGAATTGGCAAAGGGATATTTGGAAGCCCATAGAGGGCTATGGTGAAAAAGGAAATATCTTCCGTTCAAAACTGGAAAGAAGCTTTCTGAGAAACTGCTCTGTGTTCTGTTAATTCATCTCACAGAGTTACATCTTTCCCTTCAAGAAGCCTTTCGCTAAGGCTGTTCTTGTGGAATTGGCAAAGGGATATTTGGAAGCCCATAGAGGTCTATGGTGAAAAAGGAAATATCTTCCGTTCAAAACTGGAAAGTAGCTTTCTGAGAAACTGCTCTGTGTTCTGTTAATTCATCTCACAGAGTTACATCTTTCCCTTCAAGAAGCCTTTCGCTAAGGCTGTTCTTGTGGAATTGGCAAAGGGATATTTGGAAGCCCTTAGAGGGCTATGGTGAAAAAGGAAATATCTTCCGTTCAAAACTGGAAAGAAGCTTTCTGAGAAACTGCTCTGTGTTCTGTAAATTCATCTCACAGAGTTACATCTTTCCCTTCAAGAAGCCTTTCGCTAAGGCTGTTCTTGTGGAATTGGCAAAGGGATATTTGGAAGCCCATAGAGGGCTATGGTGAAAAAGGAAATATCTTCCGTTCAAAACTGGAAACAAGCTTTCTGAGAAACTGCTCTGTGTTCTCTTAATTCATCTCACAGAGTTACATCTTTCCCTTCAAGAAGCCTTTCGCTAAGGCTGTTCTTGTGGAATTGGCAAAGGGATATTTGGAAGCCCATAGAGGGCTATGGTGAAAAAGGAAATATCTTCCGTTCAAAACTGAAAAGAAGCTTTCTGAGAAACTGCTGTGTGTTCTGTTAGTTCATCTCACAGAGTTACATCTTTCCCTTCAAGAAGCCTTTCGCTAAGGCTGTTCTTGTGGAATTGGCAAAGGAATATTTGGAAGCCCATAGAGTGCTATGGTGAAAAAGGAAATATCTTCCGTTCAAAACTGGAAAGAAGCTTTCTGAGAAACTGCTCTGTGTTCTGTAAATTCATCTCACAGAGTTACATCTTTCCCTTCAAGAAGCCTTTCGCTAAGGCTGTTCTTGTGGAATTGGCAAAGGGATATTTCTAAGCCCATAGAGGGCTATGGTGAAAAAGGAAATATCTTCCGTTCAAAACTGGAAAGAAGCTTTCTGAGAAACTGCTCTGTGTTCTGTTAATTCATCTCACAGAGTTACATCTTTCCCTTCAAGAAGCCTTTCGCTAAGGCTGTTCTTGTGGAATTGGCAAAGGGATATTTGGAAGCCCATAGAGGGCTATTGTGAAAAAGGAAATATCTTCCGTTCAAAACTGGAAAGAAGCTTTCTGCGAAACTGCTCGGTGTTCTGTAAATTCATCTCACAGATTTACATCTTTCCCTTCAAGAAGCCTTTCGCTAAGGCTGTTCTTGTGGAATTGGCAAAGGGATATTTGGAAGCCCATAGAGGGCTATGGTGAAAAAGGAAATATCTTCCGTTCAAAACTGGAAAGAAGCTTTCTGAGAAACTGCTCTGTGTTCTCTTAATTCATCTCACAGAGTTACATCTTTCCCTTTAAGTAGCCTTTCGCTAAGGCTGTTCTTGTGGAATTGGCAAAGGGATATTTAGAAACCCATAGAGGGCTATGGTGAAAAAGGAAATATCTTCCGTTCAATACTGGAAAGAAGCTTTCTGAGAAACAGCTCTGTGTTCTGTTAATTCATCTAACAGAGTTACATCTTTCCTACAAGAAGCCTTTCGCTGAGGCTGTTCTTGTGGAATTGGCAAAGGGATATTTGGAAGCCCATAGAGGGCTATGGTGAAAAAGGAAATATCTTCCGTTCAAAACTGGAAAGAAGCTTTCTGAGAAACTGCTCTGTGTTCTGTTAATTCATCTCACAGTGTTACATCTTTCCCTTCAAGAAGCCTTTCGCTAAGGCTGTTCTTGTGGAATTGGCAAAGGGATATTTGGAAGCCCTTAGAGGGCTATGGTGAAAAAGGAAATATTTTCCGTTCAAAACTGGAAAGAAGCTTTCTGAGAATCTGCTCTGTATTCTGTTAATTCATCTCACAGAGTTACATCTTTCCTTTCAAGAAGCCTTTCGCTAAGGCTGTTCTTGGGGAATTGGCAAAGGGATATTTGGAAGCCCATAGAGTGCTATGGTGAAAAAGGAAATATTTTCCGTTCAAAACTGGAAAGAAGCTTTCTGAGAAACTGCTCTGTGTTCTGTAAATTCATCTCACAGAGTTACATCTTTCCCTTCAAGAAACCTTTCGCTAAGGCTGTTCTTGTGGAATTGGCAAGGGGATATTTGGAAGCCCATAGAAGGCTATGGTGAAAAAGGAAATATCTTCCGTTCAAAACTGGAAAGAAGCTTTCGGAGAAACTGCTCTGTGTTCTGTTAATTCATCTCACAGAGTTACATCTTTGCCTTCAAGAAGCCTTTCGCTAAGGCTGTTCTTGTGGAATTGGCAAAGGGATATTTGGAAGCCCATAGAGGGCTATGGTGAAAAAGGAAATATCTTCCGTTCAAAACTGAAAAGAAGCTTTCTGAGAAACTGCTCTACAATCTGTTAATTCAGCTCACAGAGTTACATCTTTCCCTTCAAGAAGCCTTTCGCTAAGGCTGTTCTTGTGGAATTGGCAAAGGGATATTTTGAAGCCCATAGAGGGCTATGGTGAAAAATGAAATATCTTCCGTTCAAAACTGGAAAGAAGCTTTCTGAGGAACTGCTCTGTGTTCTGTTAATTCATCTCACAGAGTTACATCTTTCCCTTCAAGAAGCCTTTCGCTAAGGCTGTTCTTGTGGAATTGGCAAAGGGATATTTGGAAGCCCATAGAGGGCTATGGTGAAAAAGGAAATATCTTCCGTTGAAAACTGGAAAGAAGCCTTCTGAGAAACTGCTCTGTGTTCTGTTAATTCATCTCACAGAGTTACATCTTTCCCTTCAAGAAGCCTTTCACTAAGGCTGTTCTTGTGGAATTGGCAAAGGGATATTTCTAAGCCCATAGAGGGCTATGGTGAAAAAGGAAATATCTTCCGTTCAAAACTCTAAAGAAGCTTTCAGAGAAACTGCTCTGTGTTCTGTTAATTCATCTCACAGAGTTACATCTTTCCCTTCAAGAAGACTTTCGCTAAGGCTGTTCTTGTGGAATTTGCAAAGGGATATTTGGAAGCCCCTAGAGGGCTATGGTGAAAAGGGAAATATCTTAAGTTCAAAACTGGAAAGAACCTTTCAGAGAAACTACTCTGTGTTCTGTTAATTCATCTCACAGAGTTACATCTTTCCCTTCAAGAAGCCTTTCGCTAAGGCTGTTCTTGTGGAATTGGCAAAGGGATATTTGGAAGCCCATAGAGGGCTATGGTGAAAAAGGAAATATCTTCCGTTCAAAACTGGAAAGAAGCTTTCTGAGAAACTGCTCTGTGTTCTGTTAATTCATCTCACAGAGTTACATCTTTCCCTTCAAGAAGCCTTTCGCTAAGGCTGTTCTTGTGGAATTGGCAAAGGGATATTTGGAAGCCCATAGAGGTCTATGGTGAAAAAGGAAATATCTTCCGTTCAAAACTGGAAAGAAGCTTTCTGAGAAACTGCTCTGTGTTCTGTTAATTCATCTCACAGAGTTACATCTTTCCCTTCAAGAAGCCTTTCGCTAAGGCTGTTCTTGTGGAATTGGCAAAGGGATATTTGGAAGCCCATAGAGTGCTATGGTGAAAAAGGAAATATCTTCCGTTCAAAACTGGAAAGAAGCTTTCTGAGAAACTGCTCTGTGTTCTGTTAATTCATCTCACAGAGTTACATCTTTCCCTTCAAGAAGCCTTTCGCTAAGGCTGTTCTTGTGGAATTGGCAAAGGGATATTTGGAAGCCCATAGAGTGCTATGGTGAAAAAGGAAATATCTTCCGTTCAAAACTGGAAAGAAGCTTACTGAGAAACTGCTCTGTGTTCTCTAAATTCATCTCACAGAGTTACATCTTTCCCTTCAAGAAGCCTTTCGCTTAGGCTGTTCTTGTGGAATTGGCAAAGGGATATTTGGAAGCCCATAGAGGGCTATGGTGAAAAAGGAAATATCTTCCGTTGAAAACTGGAAACAAGCCTTCTGAGAAACTGCTCTGTGTTCTGTTAATTCATCTCACAGAGTTACATCTTTCCCTTTAAGAAGCCTTTCGCTAAGGCTGTTCTGGTGGAATTGGCAAAGTTATATTTGGAAGCTCATAGAGGGCTATGGTGAAAAAGGAAATATCTTCCGTTCAAAACTGGAAAGAAGCTTTCTGAGAAAATGCTCTGTGTTCTGTTAATTCATCTCACAGAGTTACATCTTTCCCTTCAAGAAGCCTTTCGCTAAGGCTGTTCTTGTGGAATTGGCAAAGGGATATTTGGAAGCCCATAGAGGGCTATGGTGAAAAAGGAAATATCTTCCGTTCAAAACTGGAAAGAAGCTTTCTGAGAAACTGCTCTGTGTTCTCTTAATTCATCTCACAGAGTTACATCTTTCCCTTCAAGAAGCCTTTCGCTAAGGCTGTTCTTGTGGAATTGGCAAAGGGATATTTGGAAGCCCATAGAGGGCTATGGTGAAAAAGGAAATACCTTCCGTTCAAAACTGGAAAGAAGCTTTCTGAGAAACTGCTCTGTGTTCTGTTAATTCATCTCACAGAGTTACATCTTTCGCTTCAAGAAGCCTTTCGCTAAGGCTGTTCTTGTGGAATTGGCAAAGGGATATTTGGAAGCCCATAGAGGGCTACGGTGAAAAAGGAAATATCTTCCGTTCAAAACTGGAAAGAAGCTTTCTGAGAAACTGCTCTGTGTTCTGTTAATTCATCTCACAGAGTTACATCTTTCCCTTCAAGAAGCCTTTCGCTAAGGCTGTTCTTGTGGAATTGGCAAAGGGATATTTGGAAGCCCATAGAGGGCTATGGTGAAAAAGGAAATATCTTCCGTTCAAAACTGGAAAGAAGCTTTCTGAGAAACTGCTCTGTGTTCTGTTAATTCATCTCACAGAGTTACATCTTTCCCTTCAAGAAGCCTTTCGCTAAGGCTGTTCTTGTGGAATTGGCAAAGGGATATTTGGAAGCCCATAGAGGGCTATGGTGAAAAAGGAAATATCTTCCGTTCAAAACTGGAAACAAGCTTTCTGAGAAACTGCTCTGTGTTCTCTTAATTCATCTCAGAGAGTTACATCTTTCCCTTCAAGAAGCCTTTCGCTAAGGCTGTTTTTGTGGAATTGGCAAAGGGATATTTGGAAGCCCATAGAGGGCTATGGTGAAAAAGGAAATATCTTCCGTTCAAAACTGGAAAGAAGCTTTCTGA
Organism: Chlorocebus sabaeus; assembly: GCF_047675955.1. NCBI lineage: Eukaryota > Metazoa > Chordata > Mammalia > Primates > Cercopithecidae > Chlorocebus > Chlorocebus sabaeus. The sequence continues at coordinate 454,185 of NW_027327981.1, forward strand.
GAAACTGCTGTGTGTTCTGTTAGTTCATCTCACAGAGTTACATCTTTCCCTTCAAGAAGCCTTTCGCTAAGGCTGTTCTTGTGGAATTGGCAAAGGAATATTTGGAAGCCCATAGAGTGCTATGGTGAAAAAGGAAATATCTTCCGTTCAAAACTGGAAAGAAGCTTTCTGAGAAACTGCTCTGTGTTCTGTAAATTCATCTCACAGAGTTACATCTTTCCCTTCAAGAAGCCTTTCGCTAAGGCTGTTCTTGTGGAATTGGCAAAGGGATATTTCTAAGCCCATAGAGGGCTATGGTGAAAAAGGAAATATCTTCCGTTCAAAACTGGAAAGAAGCTTTCTGAGAAACTGCTCTGTGTTCTGTTAATTCATCTCACAGAGTTACATCTTTCCCTTCAAGAAGCCTTTCGCTAAGGCTGTTCTTGTGGAATTGGCAAAGGGATATTTGGAAGCCCATAGAGGGCTATTGTGAAAAAGGAAATATCTTCCGTTCAAAACTGGAAAGAAGCTTTCTGAGAAACTGCTCGGTGTTCTGAAAATTCATCTCACAGATTTACATCTTTCCCTTCAAGAAGCCTTTCGCTAAGGCTGTTCTTGTGGAATTGGCAAAGGGATATTTGGAAGCCCATAGAGGGCTATGGTGAAAAAGGAAATATCTTCCGTTCAAAACTGGAAAGAAGCTTTCTGAGAAACTGCTCTGTGTTCTCTTAATTCATCTCACAGAGTTACATCTTTCCCTTTAAGTAGCCTTTCGCTAAGGCTGTTCTTGTGGAATTGGCAAAGGGATATTTAGAAACCCATAGAGGGCTATGGTGAAAAAGGAAATATCTTCCGTTCAATACTGGAAAGAAGCTTTCTGACAAACAGCTCTGTGTTCTGTTAATTCATCTCACAGAGTTACATCTTTCCTACAAGAAGCCTTTCGCTGAGGCTGTTCTTGTGGAATTGGAAAAGGGATATTTGGAAGCCCATAGAAGGCTATGGTGAAAAAGGAAATATCTTCCGTTCAAAACTGGAAAGAAGCTTTCTGAGAAACTGCTCTGTGTTCTGTTAATTCATCTCACAGAGTTACATCTTTCCCTTCAAGAAGCCTTTCGCTAAGGCTGTTCTTGTGGAATTGGCAAAGGGATATTTGGAAGCCCTTAGAGGGCTATGGTGAAAAAGGAAATATCTTCCGTTCAAAACTGGAAAGAAGCTTTCTGAGAATCTGCTCTGTGTTCTGTTAATTCATCTCACAGAGTTACATCTTTCCCTTCAAGAAGCCTTTCGCTAAGGCTGTTCTTGGGGAATTGGCAAAGGGATATTTGGAAGCCCATAGAGTGCTATGGTGAAAAAGGAAATATCTTCCGTTCAAAACTGGAAAGAAGCTTTCTGAGAAACTGCTCTGTGTTCTGTAAATTCATCTCACAGAGTTACATCTTTCCCTTCAAGAAGCCTTTCGCTAAGGCTGTTCTTGTGGAATTGGCAACTGGATATTTGGAAGCCCATAGAGGGCTATGGTGAAAAAGGAAATATCTTCCGTTCAAAACTGGAAAGAAGCTTTCTGAGAAACTGCTCTGTGTTCTGTTAATTCATCTCACAGAGTTACATCTTTCCCTTCAAGAAGCCTTTCGCTAAGGCTGTTCTTGTGGAATTGGCAAAGGGATATTTGGAAGCCCATAGAGGGCTATGGTGAAAAAGGAAATATCTTCCGTTCAAAACTGAAAAGAAGCTTTCTGAAAAACTGCTCTACAATCTGTTAATTCAGCTCACAGAGTTACATCTTTCCCTTCAAGAAGCCTTTCGCTAAGGCTGTTCTTGTGGAATTGGCAAAGGGATATTTGGAAGCCCATAGAGGGCTATGGTGAAAAATGAAATATCTTCCGTTCAAAACTGGAAAGAAGCTTTCTGAGAAACTGCTCTGTGTTCTGTTAATTCATCTCACAGAGTTACATCTTTCCCTTCAAGAAGCCTTTCGCTAAGGCTGTTCTTGTGGAATTGGCAAAGGGATATTTGGAAGCCCATAGAGGGCTATGGTGAAAAAGGAAATATCTTCCGTTGAAAACTGGAAAGAAGCCTTCTGAGAAACTGCTCTGTGTTCTGTTAATTCATCTCACAGAGTTACATCTTTCCCTTCAAGAAGCCTTTCGCTAAGGCTGTTCTTGTGGAATTGGCAAAGGGATATTTGGAAGCCCCTAGAGGGCTATGGTGAAAAGGGAAATATCTTATGTTCAAAACTGGAAAGAACCTTTCTGAGAAACTACTCTGTGTTCTGTTAATTCATCTCACAGAGTTACATCTTTCCCTTCAAGAAGCCTTTCGCTAAGGCTGTTCTTGTGGAATTGGCAAAGGGATATTTGGAAGCCCATAGAGGGCTATGGTGAAAAAGGAAATATCTTCCGTTCAAAACTGGAAAGAAGCTTTCTGAGAAACTGCTCTGTGTTCTGTTAATTCATCTCACAGAGTTACATCTTTCCCTTCAAGAAGCCTTTCGCTAAGGCTGTTCTTGTGGAATTGGCAAAGGGATATTTGGAAGCCCATAGAGGTCTACGGTGAAAAAGGAAATATCTTCCGTTCAAAACTGGAAAGAAGCTTTCTGAGAAACTGCTCTGTGTTCTGTTAATTCATCTCACAGAGTTACATCTTTCCCTTCAAGAAGCCTTTCGCTAAGGCTGTTCTTGTGGAATTGGCAAAGGGATATTTGGAAGCCCATAGAGTGCTATGGTGAAAAAGGAAATACCTTCCGTTCAAAACTGGAAAGAAGCTTTCTGAGAAACTGCTCTGTGTTCTGTTAATTCATCTCACAGAGTTACATCTTTCCCTTCAAGAAGCCTTTCGCTAAGGCTGTTCTTGTGGAATTGGCAAAGGGATATTTGGAAGCCCATAGAGTGCTATGGTGAAAAAGGAAATATCTTCCGTTCAAAACTGGAAAGAAGCTTTCTGAGAAACTGCTCTGTGTTCTCTAAATTCATCTCACAGAGTTACATCTTTCCCTTCAAGAAGCCTTTCGCTAAGGCTGTTCTTGTGGAATTGGCAAGGGGATATTTGGAAGGCCAGAGAGGGCTATGGTGAAAAATGAAATATCTTCCGTTCAAAACTGGAAAGAAGCTTTCTGAGAAACTGCTCTGTGTTCTGTTAATTCATCTCACAGAGTTACATCTTTGCCTTCAAGAAGCCTTTCGCTAAGGATGTTCTTGTGGAATTGGCAAAGGGATATTTGGAAGCCCATAGAGGGCTCTGGTGAAAAAGGAAATATCTTCCGTTCAAAACTGGAAACAAGGTTTCTGAGAAACTGCTCTGTGTCCTGTTAATTCATCTCACAGAGTTACATCTTTCCCTTTAAGAACCCTTTCGCTAAGGCTGTTCTTGTGGAATTGGCAAAGGGATATTTGGAAGCTCATAGAGGGCTGTGGTGAAAAAGGAAATATCTTCCGTTCAAAACTGGAAAGAAGCTTTCTGAGAAACTGCTCTGTGTTCTGTTAATTCATCTCACAGAGTTACATCCTTCCCTTCAAGAAGCCTTTCGCTAAGGCTGTTCTTGTGGAATTGGCAAAGGGATATTTGGAAGCCCATAGAGGGCTATGGTGAAAAAGGAAATATCTTCCGTTCAAAACTGGAAAGAAGCTTTCTGAGAAACTGCTCTGTGTTCTGCTAATTCATCTCACAGAGTTACATCTTTCCCTTCAAGAAGCCTTTCGCTAAGGCTGTTCTTGTGGAATTGGCAAAGGGATATTTGGAAGCCCATAGTGGGCTATGGTGAAAAAGGAAATACCTTCCGTTCAAAACTGGAAAGAAGCTTTCTGAGAAACTGCTCTGTGTTCTGTTAATTCATCTCACAGAGTTACATCTTTCCCTTGAAGAAGCCTTTCGCTAAGGCTGTTCTTGTGGAATTGGCAAAGGGATATTTGGAAGCCCATAGAGGGCTATGGTGAAAAAGGAAATATCTTCCGTTGAAAACTGGAAAGAAGCTTTCTGAGAAACTGCTCTGTGTTCTGTTAATTCATCTCACAGAGTTACATCTTTCCCTTCAAGAAGCCTTTCGCTAAGGCTGTTCTTGTGGAATTGGCAAAGGGATATTTGGAAGCCCATAGAGTGCTATGGTGAAAAAGGAAATATCTTCCGTTCAAAACTGGAAAGAAGCTTTCTGAGAAACTGCTCTGTGTTCTATTAATTCATCTCACAGAGTTACATCTTTCCCTTCAAGAAGCCTTTCGCTAAGGCTGTTCTTGTGGAATTGGCAAAGGGATATTTGGAAGCCCATAGAGTGCTATGGTGAAAAAGGAAATATCTTCCGTTCAAAACTGGAAAGAAGCTTTCTGAGAAACTGCTCTGTGTTCTGTTAATTCATCTCACAGAGTTACATCTTTCCCTTCAAGAAGCCTTTCGCTAAGGCTGTTCTTGTGGAATTGGCAAAGGGGTATTTGGAAGCCCATAGAGGGCTATGGTGAAAAAGGAAATATCTTCCGTTCAAAACTGGAAAGAAGCTTTCTGAGAAACTGCTCTATGTTCTGTTAATTCATCTCACAGAGTTACATCTTTCCTTCAAGAAGCCTTTCGCTAAGGCTGTTCTTGTGGAATTGGCAAAGGGATATTTGGAAGCCCATAGAGGGCTATGGTGAAAAAGGAAATATCTTCCATTCAAAACTGGAAAGAAGCTTTCTGAGAAACTGCTCTGTGTTCTGTTAATTCATCTCACAGAGTTACATCTTTCCCTTCAAGAAGCCTTTCGCTAAGGCTGTTCTTGTGGAATTGGCAAAGGGATATTTGGAAGCCCATAGAGGGCTATGGTGAAAAAGGAAATATCTTCCGTTCAAAACTGGAAAGAAGCTTTCTGAGAAACTGCTCTGTGTTCTGTTAATTCATCTCACAGAGTTACATCTTTCCCTTCAAGAAGCCTTTCTCTAAGGCTGTTCTTGTGGAATTGGCAAAGGGATATTTGGAAGCCCATAGAGGGCTATGGTGAAAAAGGAAATATCTTCCGTTCAAAACTGGAAAGAAGCTTTCTGAGAAACTGCTCTGTGTTCTCTTAATTCATCTCACAGAGTTACATCTTTCCCTTCAAGAAGCCTTTCGCTAAGGCTGTTCTTGTGGAATTGGCAAAGGGATATTTGGAAGCCCATAGAGGGCTATGGTGAAAAAGGAAATACCTTCCGTTCAAAACTGGAAAGAAGCTTTCTGAGAAACTGCTCTGTGTTCTGTTAATTCATCTCACAGAGTTACATCTTTCCCTTCAAGAAGCCTTTCGCTAAGGCTGTTCTTGTGGAATTGGCAAAGGGATATTTGGAAGCCCATACAGGGCTATGGTGAAAAAGGAAATATCTTCCGTTGAAAACTGGAAAGAAGCTTTCTGAGAAACTGCTCTGTGTTCTGTTAATTCATCTCACAGAGTTACATCTTTCCCTTCAAGAAGCCTTTCGCTAAGGCTGTTCTTGTGGAATTGGCAAAGGGATATTTGGAAGCCCATAGAGGGCCATGGTGAAAAACGAAATATCCTCCGTTCAAAACTGGAAAGAAGCTTTCTGAGAAACTGCTCTGTGTTCTGTTAATTCATCTCACAGAGTTACATCTTTCCCTTCAAGAAGCCTTTCGCTAAGGCTGTTCTTGTGGAATTGGCGAAGGGATATTTGGAAGCCAATAGAGGGCTATTGTGAAAAAGGAAATATCTTCCGTTCAAAACTGGAAAGAAGCTTTCTGAGAAACGGGTCGGTGTTCTGTAAATTCATCTCACAGAGTTACATCTTTCCTTCAAGAAGCCTTTCGCTAAGTCTGTTCTTGTGGAATTGGCAAAGGGATATTTGGAAGCCCATAGACATCTATGGTGAAAAAGAAAATATCTTCCGTTCAAAACTGGAAAGAAGCTTTCTGAGAAACTGCTCTGTGTTCTCTTAATTCATCTCACAGAGTTACATCTTTCCCTTCAAGAATCCTTTCGCTAAGGCTGTTCTTGTGGAATTGGCAAAGGGATATTTAGAGACCCATAGAGGGCTATGGTGAAAAAGGAAATATCTTCCGTTCAAAACTGGAAAGAAGCTTTCTGAGAAACTGCTCTGTGTTCTGTTAATTCATCTCACAGAGTTACATCTTTCCTACAAGAAGCCTTTCGCTAAGGCTGTTCTTGTGGAATTGGAAAAGGGATATTTGGAAGCCCATAGAGGGCTATGGTGAAAAAGGAAATATCTTCCGTTCAAAACTGGAAAGAAGCTTTCTGAGAAACTGCTCTGTGTTCTGTTAATTCATCTCACAGAGTTACATCTTTCCCTTCAAGAAGCCTTTCGCTAAGGCTGTTCTTGTGGAATTGGCAAAGGGATATTTGGAAGCCCATAGAGAGCTATGGTGAAAAAGGAAATATCTTCCGTTCAAAACTGGAAAGAAGCTTTCTGAGAAACTGCTCTGTGTTCTGTTAATTCATCTCACGGAGTTACATCTTTCCCTTGAAGAAGCCTTTCGCTAAGGCTGTTTTTGTGGAATTGGAATAGGGATATTTGGAAGCCCATAGAGTGCTATGGTGAAAAAGGAAATATCTTCCGTTCAAAACTGGACAGAAGCTTTCTGAGAAACTGCTCTGTGTTCTGCTAATTCATCTCACAGAGTTACATCTTTCCCTTCAAAAAGCCTTTCGCTAAGGCTGTTCTTGTGGAATTGTCAACGGGATATTAGGAAGCCCATAGAGGGCTTTGGTGAAAAAGGAAATATCTTCCGTTCAAAACTGGAAAGAAGCTTTCTGAGAAACTGCTCTATGTTCTGTTAATTCATCTCACAGAGTTACATCTTTCCCTTCAAGAAGCCTTTCGCTAAGGCTGTTCTTGTGGAATTGGCAAAGGGATATTTGGAAGCCCATAGAGGGCTATGGTGAAAAAGGAAATATCTTCCGTTCAAAACTGGAAAGAAGATTTCTGAGAAACTGCTCTGTGTTCTGTTAATTCATCTCACAGAGTTACATCTTTCCCTTCAAGAAGCCTTTCGCTAAGGCTGTTCTTGTGGAATTGGCAAAGGGATATTTGGAAGCCCATAGAGGGCTATTGTGAAAAAGAAAATATCTTCCGTTCAAAACTGGAAAGAAGCTTTCTGAGAAACTGGTCGGTGTTCTGTAAATTCATCTCACTGATTTACATCTTTCCTTTCAAGAAGCCTTTCGATAAGGCTGTTCTTGTGGAATTGGAAAAGGGATATTTGGAAGCCCATAGAGTGTTATGGTGAAAAAGGAAATATCTTCCGTTCAAAACTGGAAAGAAGCTTTCTGAGAAAGTACTCTGTGTTCTGTTAATTCATCTCACAGTGTTACATCTTTCCCTTCAAGAAGCCTTTCGCTAAGGCTTTTCTTGTGGAAATGGCAAAGGGATATTTGGAAACCCTTAGAGGGCTATGGTGAAAAAGGAAATAACTTCCGTTCAAAACTGGAAAGAAGCTTTCTGAGAAACTACTCTGTGTTCTGTTATTTCATCTCACAGAGTTACATCTTTCCCTTCAAGAAGCCTTTCGCTACGGCTGTTCTTGTGTAATTGGCAAAGGGATATTTGGAAGCCCATAGAGTGCTATGGTGAAAAAGGAAATATCTTCCATTGAAAACTGGAAAGAAGCTTTCTGAGAAACTGCTCTGTGTTCTGTTAATTCATCTCACAGAGTTACATCTTTCCCTTCAAGAAGCCTTTCGCTAAGGCTGTTCTTGTGGAATTGGCAAAGGGATATTTCTAAGCCCATAGAGGGCTATGGTGAAAAAGGAAATATCTTCCGTTCAAAACTGGAAAGAAGCTTTCTGAGAAACTGCTCTGTGTTCTGTTAATTCATCTCACAGAGTTACATCTTTCCCTTCAAGAAGCCTTTCGCTAAGGCTGTTCTTGTGGAATTGGCAAAGGGATATTTGGAAGCCCATAGAGGGCTATTGTGAAAAAGGAAATATCTTCCGTTCAAAACTGGAAAGAAGCTTTCTGAGAAACTGGTCGGTGTTCTGTAAATTCATCTCCAGAGTTACATCCTTCCCTTCAAGAAGCCTTTCGCTAAGTCTGTTCTTGTGGAATGGGCAAAGGGATATTTGGAAGCCCATAGAGAGCTATGGTGAAAAAGGAAATATCTTCCGTTCAAAACTGGAAAGAAGCTTTCTGAGAAACTGCTCTTTGTTCTCTTAATTCATCTCACAGAGTTACATCTTTCCTACAAGGAGCCTTTCGCTAAGGCTGTTCTTGTGGAATTGGAAAAGGGATATTTCGAAGCCCATAGAGGGCTATGGTGAAAAAGGAAATATCTTCCGTTCAAAACTGGAAACAAGCCTTCTGAGAAACTGCTCTGTGTTCTGTTAATTCATGTCACAGAGTTACATCTTTCCCTTCAAGAAGCCTTTCGCTAAGGCTGTTCTTGTGGAGTTGGCAAAGGGATATTTGGAAGCCCATAGAGGGCTATGGTGAAAAAGGAAATATCTTCCGTTCAAAACTGGAAAGAAGCTTTCTGAGAAACTGCTCTGTGTTCTGTTAATTCATCTCACAGAGTTACATCTTTCCCTTCAAGAAGCCTTTCGCTAAGGCTGTTCTCTTGGAATTGGCAAATGGATATTTGGAACACCTAGAGGGCTATGGTGAAAAAGGAAATATCTTCCGTTGAAAACTGGAAACAAGCCTTCTGAGAAACTGCTCTGTGTTCTGTTAATTCATCTCACAGAGTTACATCTTTCGCTTCAAGAAGCCTTTCGCTAAGGCTGTTCTTGTGGAATTGACAAAGGGATATTTGGAAGCGCATAGAGGGCTATGGTGAAAAAGGAAATATCTTCCGTTCCAAACTGAAAAGAAGCTTTCTGAGAAACTGCTCTGTGTTCTGTTAATTCATCTCACAGAGTTACATCTTTCCCTTCAAGAAGTCTTTCGCTAAGGCTGTTCTTGTGGAATTGGAAAAGGGATATTTGGAAGCCCATAGAGGGCTATGGTGAAAAAGGAAATATCTTCCGTTGAAAACTGGAAAGAAGCTTTCTGAGAAACTGCTCTGTGTTCTGTTAATTCATCTCACAGAGTTACATCTTTCCCTTCAAGAAGCCTTTCGCTAAGGCTGTTCTTGTGGAATTGGCAAAGGGATATTTGGAAGTCCATAGAGGGCTATGGTGAAAAAGGAAATATCTTTCGTTCAAAACTGGAAAGAAGCTTTCTGAGAAACTGCTCTGTGTTCTGTTAATTCTTCTCACAGAGTTACATCTTTCCCTTCAAGAAGCCTTTCGCTAAGGCTGTTCTTGTGGAATTGGCAAAGGGATATTTGGAAGCCTATAGAGGGCTATGGTGAAAAAGGAAATATCTTCCGTTCAAAACTGGAAAGTAGCTTTCTGAGAAACTGCTCTGTGTTCTGTTAATTCATCTCACAGAGTTACATCTTTCCCTTGAAGAAGCCTTTCGCTAAGGCTGTTCTTGTGGAATTGGCAAAGGGATATTTGGAAGCCCATAGAGGGCTATGGTGAAAAAGGAAATATCTTCCGTTCAAAACTGGAAAGAAGCTTTCTGAGAAACTGCTCTGTGTTCTGTTAATTCATCTCACAGAGTTATATCTTTGCCTTCAAGAAGCCTTTCGCTAAGGCTGTTCTTGTGGAATTGGCAAAGGGATATTTGGAAGCCCATAGAGGGCTATGGTGAAAAAGGAAATATCTTCCGTTGAAAACTGGAAACAAGCCTTCTGAGAAATTGCTCTGTGTTCTGTTAATTCATCTCACAGAGTTACATCTTTCCCTTTAAAAAGCCTTTCGCTAAGGATGTTCTTGTGGAATTGGCAAAGGGATATTTGGAAGCTCATAGAGTGCTATGGTGAAAAAGGAAATATCTTCCGTTCAAAACTGGAAAGAAGCTTTCTGAGAAACTGTTCTGTGTTCTGTTAATTCATCTCACAGAGTTACATCTTTCCCTTCAAGAAGCCTTTCGCTAAGGCTGTTCTTGTGGAATTGTAAAAGGGATATTTGGAAGCCCATAGAGGGCTATGGTGAAAAAGGAAATATCTTCCGTTCAAAACTGGAAAGAAGCTTTCTGAGAAACTGCTCTGTGTTCTGTTAATTCATCTCACAGAGTTACATCTTTCCCTTCAAGAAGCCTTTCGCTAAGGCTGTTCTTGTGGAATTGGCAAAGGGATATTTGGAAGCCCATAGAGGGCTATGGTGAAAAAGGAAATACCTTCCGTTCAAAACTGGAAAGAAGCTTTCTGAGAAACTGCTCTGTGTTCTGTTAATTCATCTCACAGAGTTACATCTTTCCCTTCAAGTAGCCTTTCGCTAAGGCTCTTCTTGTGGAATTGGCAAAGGGATATTTGGAAGCCCATAGAGTGCTATGGTGAAAAAGGAAATATCTTCCGTTCAAAAGTGGAAAGAAGCTTTCTGAGAAACTGCTCTGTGTTCTGTTAATTCATCTCACAGAGTTACATCTTTCCCTTCAAGAAGCCTTTCGCTAAGGCTGTTGTTGTGGAATTGGCAAAGGGATATTTGGAAGCCCATAGAGGGCCATGGTGAAAAACGAAATATCTTCCGTTCAAAACTGGAAAGAAGCTTTCTGAGAAACTGCTCTGTGTTCTGTTAATTCATCTCACAGAATTACATCTTTCCCCTCAAGAAGCCTTTCGTAAGGCTGTTCTTGTGGAATTGGAATAGGGATATTTGGAAGCCCATAGAGTGCTATGGTGAAAAAGGAAATATCTTCCGTTCAAAACTGGAAAGAAGCTTTCTGAGAAACTGCTCTGTGTTCTGCTAATTCATCTCACTGAGTTACATCTTTCCCTTCAAGAAGCCTTTCGCTAAGGCTGTTCTTGTGGAATTGGCAACGGGATATTAGGAAGCCCATAGAGGGCTTTGGTGAAAAAGGAAATATCTTCCGTTCAAAACTGGAAAGAAGCTTTCTGAGAAACTGCTCTATGTTCTGTTAATTCATCTCACAGAGTTACATCTTTCCCTTCAAGAAGCCTTTCGCTAAGGCTGTTCTTGTGGAATTGGCAAAGGGATATTTGGAAGCCCATAGAGGGCTATGGTGAAAAAGGAAATATCTTCCGTTCAAAACTGGAAAGAAGCTTTCTGAGAAACTGCTCTGTGTTCTGTTAATTCATCTCACAGAGTTACATCTTTCCCTTCAAGAAGCCTTTCGCTAAGGCTGTTCTTGTGGAATTGGCAAGGGGATATTTGGAAGCCCATAGAGGGCTATTGTGAAAAAGAAAATATCTTCCGTTCAAAACTGGAAAGAAGCTTTCTGAGAAACTGGTCGGTGTTCTGTAAATTCATCTCACAGAGTTACATCTTTCCCTTCAAGAAGCCTTTCGCTAAGTCTGTTCTTGTGGAATTGGCAAAGGGATATTTGGAAGCCCATAGAGAGTTATGGTGAAAAAGGAAATATCTTCCGTTCAAAACTGGAAAGAAGCTTTCTGAGAAACTGCTCTGTCTTCTCTTAATTCATCTCACAGAGTTACATCTTTCCCTTCAAGAAGCCTTTCGCTAAGGCTGTTCTTGTGGAATTGGCAAAGGGATATTTAGAAACCCATAGAGGGCTATGGTGAAAAAGGAAATATCTTCCGTTCAAAACTGGAAAGAAGCTTTCTGAGAAACTGCTCTGTGTTCTGTTAATTCATCTCACAGAGTTACATCTTTCCTACAAGAAGCCTTTCGCTAAGGCTGTTCTTGTGGAATTGGAAAAGGGATATTTGGAAGCCCATAGAGGGCTATGGTGAAAAAGGAATTATCTTCCGTTCAAAACTGGAGAGAAGCTTTCTGAGAAACTGCTCTGTGTTCTGTTAATTCATCTCACAGAGTTACATCTTTCCCTTCAAGAAGCCTTTCGCTAAGGCTGTTCTTGTGGAATTGGCAAAGGGATATTTGGAAACCCATAGAGAGCTATGGTGAAAAAGGAAATATCTTCCGTTCAAAACTGGAAAGAAGCTTTCTGAGAAACTGCTCTGTGTTCTGTTAATTCATCTCACGGAGTTACATCTTTCCCTTGAAGAAGCCTTTCGCTAAGGCTGTTCTTGTGGAATTGGAAAAGGGATATTTGGAAGCCCATAGAGGGCTATGGTGAAAAAGGAAATATCTTACGTTCAAAACTGGAAAGAAGCTTTCTGAGAAACTGCTCTATGTTCTGTAAATTCATCTCACAGAGTTACATCTTTCCTTTCAAGAAGCCTTTCGCTAAGGCTGTTCTTGTGGAATTGGAAAAGGGATATTTGGAAGCCCATAGAGTGTTATGGTGAAAAAGGAAATATCTTCCGTTCAAAACTGGAAAGAAGCTTTCTGAGAAAGTGCTCTGTGTTCTGTTAATTCATCTCACAGTGTTACATCTTTCCCTTCAAGAAGCCTTTCTCTAAGGCTTTTCTTGTGGAAATGGCAAAGGGATATTTGGAAACCCTTAGAGGGCTATGGTGAAAAAGGAAATATCTTCTGTTCAAAACTGGAAAGAAGCTTTCTGAGAAACTGCTCTGTGTTCTGTTAATTCATCTCACAGAGTTACATCTTTCCCTTCAAGAAGCCTTTCGCTAAGGCTGTTCTTGTGGAATTGGCAAAGGGATATTTGGAAGCCCATAGAGGGCTATTGTGAAAAAGGAAATATCTTCCGTTCAAAACTGGAAAGAAGCTTTCTGAGAAACTGCTCTTTGTTCTGTTAATTCATCTCACAGAGTTACATCTTTCCTACAAGAAGCCTTTCGCTAAGGCTGTTCTTGTGGAATTGGAAAAGGGATATTTGGAAGCCCATAGAGGGCTATGGTGAAAAAGGAAATATCTTCCGTTCAAAACTGGAAAGAAGCTTTCTGAGAAACTGCTCTGTGTTCTGTTAATTCATCTCACAGAGTTACATCTTTCCCTTCAAGAAGCCTTTCGCTAAGGCTGTTCTTGTGGAATTGGCAAAGGGATATTTGGAAGCCCATAGAGAGCTATGGTGAAAAAGGAAATATCTTCCGTTCAAAACTGGAAAGAAGCTTTCTGAGAAACTGCTCTGTGTTCTGTTAATTCTTCTCACAGAGTTACATCTTTCCCTTCAAGAAGCCTTTCGCTAAGGCTGTTCTTGTGGAATTGGCAAAGGGATATTTGGAAGCCTATAGAGGGCTATGGTGAAAAAGGAAATATCTTCCGTTCAAAACTGGAAAGAAGCTTTCTGAGAAACTGCTCTGTGTTCTGTTAATTCATCTCACAGAGTTACATCTTTCCCTTGAAGAAGCCTTTCGCTAAGGCTGTTCTTGTGGAATTGGCAAAGGGATATTTCGAAGCCCATAGAGGGCTATGGTGAAAAAGGAAATATCTTCCGTTCAAAACTGGAAAGAAGCTTTCTGAGAAACTGCTCTGTGTTCTGTTAATTCATCTCACAGAGTTACATCTTTGCCTTCAAGAAGCCTTTCGCTAAGGCTGTTCTTGTGGAATTGGCAAAGGGATATTTGGAAGCCCATAGAGGGCTATGGTGAAAAAGGAAATATCTTCCGTTGAAAACTGGAAACAAGCCTTCTGAGAAATTGCTCTGTGTTCTGTTAATTCATCTCACAGAGTTACATCTTTCCCTTTAAAAAGCCTTTCGCTAAGGATGTTCTTGTGGAATTGGCAAAGGGATATTTGGAAGCTCATAGAGTGCTATTGTGAAAAAGGAAATATCTTCCGTTCAAAACTGGAAAGAAGCTTTCTGAGAAACTGTTCTGTGTTCTGTTAATTCATCTCACAGAGTTACATCTTTCCCTTCAAGAAGCCTTTCGCTAAGGCTGTTCTTGTGGAATTGGCAAAGGGATATTTGGAAGCCCATAGAGGGCTATGGTGAAAAAGGAAATATCTTCCGTTCAAAACTGGAAAGAAGCTTTCTGAGAAACTGCTCTGTGTTCTGTTAATTCATCTCACAGAGTTACATCTTTCCCTTCAAGAAGCCTTTCGCTAAGGCTGTTCTTGTGTAATTGGCAAAGGGATATTTGGAAGCCCATAGAGGGCTATGGTGAAAAAGGAAATACCTTCCGTTCAAAACTGGAAAGAAGCTTTCTGAGAAACTGCTCTGTGTTCTGTTAATTCATCTCACAGAGTTACATCTTTCCCTTCAAGTAGCCTTTCGCTAAGGCTGTTCTTGTGGAATTGGCAAAGGGATATTTGGAAGCCCATAGAGTGCTATGGTGAAAAAGGAAATATCTTCCGTTCAAAAGTGGAAAGAAGCTTTCTGAGAAACTGCTCTGTGTCTGTTAATTCATCTCACAGAGTTACATCTTTCCCTTCAAGAAGCCTTTCGCTAAGGCTGTTGTTGTGGAATTGGCAAAGGGATATTTGGAAGCCCATAGAGGGCCATGGTGAAAAACGAAATATCTTCCGTTCAAAACTGGAAAGAAGCTTTCTGAGAAACTGCTCTGTGTTCTGTTAATTCATCTCACAGAATTACATCTTTCCCCTCAAGAAGCCTTTCGTAAGGCTGTTCTTGTGGAATTGGAATAGGGATATTTGGAAGCCCATAGAGTGCTATGGTGAAAAAGGAAATATCTTCCGTTCAAAACTGGAAAGAAGCTTTCTGAGAAACTGCTCTGTGTTCTGCTAATTCATCTCACTGAGTTACATCTTTCCCTTCAAGAAGCCGTTCGCTAAGGCTGTTCTTGTGGAATTGGCAACGGGATATTAGGAAGCCCATAGAGGGCTTTGGTGAAAAAGGAAATATCTTCCGTTCAAAACTGGAAAGAAGCTTTCTGAGAAACTGCTCTATGTTCTGTTAATTCATCTCACAGAGTTACATCTTTCCCTTCAAGAAGCCTTTCGCTAAGGCTGTTCTTGTGGAATTGGCAAAGGGATATTTGGAAGCCCATAGAGGGCTATGGTGAAAAAGGAAATATCTTCCGTTCAAAACTGGAAAGAAGCTTTCTGAGAAACTGCTCTGTGTTCTGTTAATTCATCTCACAGAGTTACATCTTTCCCTTGAAGAAGCCTTTCGCTAAGGCTGTTCTTGTGGAATTGGCAAAGGGATATTTGGAAGCCCATAGAGGGCTATGGTGAAAAAGGAAATATCTTCCGTTCAAAACTGGAAAGAAGCTTTCTGAGAAACTGCTCTGTGTTCTGTTAATTCATCTCACAGTGTTACATCTTTGCCTTCAAGAAGCCTTTCGCTAAGGCTGTTCTTGTGGAATTGGCAAAGGGATATTTGGAAGCCCATAGAGGGCTATGGTGAAAAAGGAAATATCTTCCGTTGAAAACTGGAAACAAGCCTTCTGAGAAATTGCTCTGTGTTCTGTTAATTCATCTCACAGAGTTACATCTTTCCCTTTAAAAAGCCTTTCGCTAAGGATGTTCTTGTGGAATTGGCAAAGGGATATTTGGAAGCTCATAGAGGGCTATGGTGAAAAAGGAAATATCTTCCGTTCAAAACTGGAAAGAAGCTTTCTGAGAAACTGTTCTGTGTTCTGTTAATTCATCTCACAGAGTTACATCTTTCCCTTCAAGAAGCCTTTCGCTAAGGCTGTTCTTGTGGAATTGGCAAAGGGATATTTGGAAGCCCATAGAGGGCTATGGTGAAAAAGGAAATATCTTCCGTTCAAAACTGGAAAGAAGCTTTCTGAGAAACTGCTCTGTGTTCTGTTAATTCATCTCACAGAGTTACATCTTTCCCTTCAAGAAGCCTTTCGCTAAGGCTGTTCTTGTGGAATTGGCAAAGGGATATTTGGAAGCCCATAGAGGGCTATGGTGAAAAAGGAAATACCTTCCGTTCAAAACTGGAAAGAAGCTTTCTGAGAAACTGCTCTGTGTTCTGTTAATTCATCTCACAGAGTTACATCTTTCCCTTCAAGTAGCCTTTCGCTAAGGCTGTTCTTGTGGAATTGGCAAAGGGATATTTGGAAGCCCATAGAGTGCTATGGTGAAAAAGGAAATATCTTCCGTTCAAAAGTGGAAAGAAGCTTTCTGAGAAACTGCTCTGTGTTCTGTTAATTCATCTCACAGAGTTACATCTTTCCCTTCAAGAAGCCTTTCGCTAAGGCTGTTGTTGTGGAATTGGCAAAGGGATATTTGGAAGCCCATAGAGGGCCATGGTGAAAAACGAAATATCTTCCGTTCAAAACTGGAAAGAAGCTTTCTGAGAAACTGCTCTGTGTTCTGTTAATTCATCTCACAGAATTTCATCTTTCCCCTCAAGAAGCCTTTCGTAAGGCTGTTCTTGTGGAATTGGAATAGGGATATTTGGAAGCCCATAGAGTGCTATGGTGAAAAAGGAAATATCTTCCGTTCAAAACTGGAAAGAAGCTTTCTGAGAAACTGCTCTGTGTTCTGCTAATTCATCTCACTGAGTTACATCTTTCCCTTCAAGAAGCCTTTCGCTAAGGCTGTTCTTGTGGAATTGGCAACGGGATATTAGGAAGCCCATAGAGGGCTTTGGTGAAAAAGGAAATATCTTCCGTTCAAAACTGGAAAGAAGCTTTCTGAGAAACTGCTCTATGTTCTCTTAATTCATCTCACAGAGTTACATCTTTCCCTTCAAGAAGCCTTTCGCTAAGGCTGTTCTTGTGGAATTGGCAAAGGGATATTTGGAAGCCCATAGAGGGCTATGGTGAAAAAGGAAATATCTTCCGTTCAAAACTGGAAAGAAGCTTTCTGAGAAACTGCTCTGTGTTCTGTTAATTCATCTCACAGAGTTACATCTTTCCCTTCAAGAAGCCTTTCGCTAAGGCTGTTCTTGTGGAATTGGCAAGGGGATATTTGGAAGCCCATAGAGAGTTATGGTGAAAAAGGAAATATCTTCCGTTCAAAACTGGATAGAAGCTTTCTGAGAAACTGCTCTGTGTTCTCTTAATTCATCTCACAGTGTTACATCTTTCCCTTCAGGAAGCCTTTCGCTAAGGCTGTTCTTGTGGAATTGGAAAAGGGATATTTGGAAGCCCATAGAGGGCTATGTTGAAAAAGGAAATATCATCCGTTCAAAACTGGAAAGAAGCTTTCTGAGAAACTGCTCTGTGTTCTGTTAATTCATCTCACAGAGTTACATCTTTCCCTTCAAGAAGCCTTTCGCTAACACTGTTCTTGTGGAATTGGCAAAGGGATACTTCGAAGCCCATAGAGGGCTATGGTGAAAAAGGAAATATCATCCGTTCAAAACTGGAAAGAAGCTTTCTGAGAAACTGCTCTGTGTTCTGTTAATTCATCTCACAGAGTTACATCTTTCCCTTCAAGAAGTCTTTCGCTAAGGCTGTTCTTGTGGAATTGGTAAAGGGATATTGGGAAGCTCATAGAGGGCTATGGTGAAAAAGGAAATATCTTCCGTTCAAAGGTGGAAAGAAGCTTTCTGAGAAACTGCTCTGTGTTCTGTTAATTCATCTCACAGAGTTACATCTTTCCCTTGAAGAAGCCTTTCGCTAAGGCTGTTCTTGTGGAATTGGCAAAGGGATATTTGGAAGCCCATAGAGGGCTATGGTGAAAAAGGAAATATCTTCCGTTCAAAACTGGAAAGAAGCTTTCTGAGAAACTGCTCTGTGTTCTGTTAATTCATCTCACGGAGTTACATCTTTCCCTTGAAGAAGCCTTTCGCTAAGGCTGTTCTTGTGGAATTGGAAAAGGGATATTTGGAAGCCCATAGAGGGCTATGGTGAAAAAGGAAATATCTTACGTTCAAAACTGGAAAGAAGCTTTCTGAGAAACTGCTCTATGTTCTGTAAATTCATCTCACAGAGTTACATCTTTCCCTTCAAGAAGCCTTTCGCTAAGGCTGTTCTTGTGGAATTGGCAAAGGGATATTTCTAAGCCCATAGAGGGCTATGGTGAAAAAGGAAATATCTTCCGTTCAAAACTGGAAAGAAGCTTTCTGAGAAACTGCTCTGTGTTCTGTTAATTCATCTCACAGAGTTACATCTTTCCCTTCAAGAAGCCTTTCGCTAAGGCTGTTCTTGTGGAATTGGAAAAGGGATATTTGGAAGCCCATAGAGGGCTATTGTGAAAAAGGAAATATCTTCCGTTCAAAACTGGAAAGAAGCTTTCTGAGAAACTGGTCGGTGTTCTGTAAATTCATCTCCAGAGTTACATCCTTCCCTTCAAGAAGCCTTTCGCTAAGTCTGTTCTTGTGGAATGGGCAAAGGGATATTTGGAAGCCCATAGAGAGCTATGGTGAAAAAGGAAATATCTTCCGTTCAAAACTGGAAAGAAGCTTTCTGAGAAACTGCTCTTTGTTCTCTTAATTCATCTCACAGAGTTACATCTTTCCTACAAGGAGCCTTTCGCTAAGGCTGTTCTTGTGGAATTGGAAAAGGGATATTTCGAAGCCCATAGAGGGCTATGGTGAAAAAGGAAATATCTTCCGTTCAAAACTGGAAAGAAGCATTCTGAGAAACTGCTCTGTGTTCTGTTAATTCATGTCACAGAGTTACATCTTTCCCTTCAAGAAGCCTTTCGCTAAGGCTGTTCTTGTGGAGTTGGCAAAGGGATATTTGGAAGCCCATAGAGGGCTATGGTGAAAAAGGAAATATCTTCCGTTCAAAACTGGAAAGAAGCTTTCTGAGAAACTGCTCTGTGTTCTGTTAATTCATCTCACAGAGTTACATCTTTCCCTTCAAGAAGCCTTTCGCTAAGGCTGTTCTCTTGGAATTGGCAAATGGATATTTGGAACACCTAGAGGGCTATGGTGAAAAAGGAAATATCTTCCGTTGAAAACTGGAAACAAGCCTTCTGAGAAACTGCTCTGTGTTCTGTTAATTCATCTCACAGAGTTACATCTTTCGCTTCAAGAAGCCTTTCGCTAAGGCTGTTCTTGTGGAATTGACAAAGGGATATTTGGAAGCGCATAGAGGGCTATGGTGAAAAAGGAAATATCTTCCGTTCCAAACTGAAAAGAAGCTTTCTGAGAAACTGCTCTGTGTTCTGTTAATTCATCTCACAGAGTTACATCTTTCCCTTCAAGAAGTCTTTCGCTAAGGCTGTTCTTGTGGAATTGGAAAAGGGATATTTGGAAGCCCATAGAGGGCTATGGTGAAAAAGGAAATATCTTCCGTTGAAAACTGGAAAGAAGCTTTCTGAGAAACTGCTCTGTGTTCTGTTAATTCATCTCACAGAGTTACATCTTTCCCTTCAAGAAGCCTTTCGCTAAGGCTGTTCTTGTGGAATTGGCAAAGGGATATTTGGAAGTCCATAGAGGGCTATGGTGAAAAAGGAAATATCTTTCGTTCAAAACTGGAAAGAAGCTTTCTGAGAAACTGCTCTGTGTTCTGTTAATTCTTCTCACAGAGTTACATCTTTCCCTTCAAGAAGCCTTTCGCTAAGGCTGTTCTTGTGGAATTGGCAAAGGGATATTTGGAAGCCTATAGAGGGCTATGGTGAAAAAGGAAATATCTTCCGTTCAAAACTGGAAAGAAGCTTTCTGAGAAACTGCTCTGTGTTCTGTTAATTCATCTCACAGAGTTACATCTTTCCCTTGAAGAAGCCTTTCGCTAAGGCTGTTCTTGTGGAATTGGCAAAGGGATATTTGGAAGCCCATAGAGGGCTATGGTGAAAAAGGAAATATCTTCCGTTCAAAACTGGAAAGAAGCTTTCTGAGAAACTGCTCTGTGTTCTGTTAATTCATCTCACAGAGTTACATCTTTGCCTTCAAGAAGCCTTTCGCTAAGGCTGTTCTTGTGGAATTGGCAAAGGGATATTTGGAAGCCCATAGAGGGCTATGGTGAAAAAGGAAATATCTTCCGTTGAAAACTGGAAACAAGCCTTCTGAGAAATTGCTCTGTGTTCTGTTAATTCATCTCACAGAGTTACATCTTTCCCTTTAAAAAGCCTTTCGCTAAGGATGTTCTTGTGGAATTGGCAAAGGGATATTTGGAAGCTCATAGAGTGCTATGGCGAAAAAGGAAATATCTTCCGTTCAAAACTGGAAAGAAGCTTTCTGAGAAACTGTTCTGTGTTCTGTTAATTCATCTCACAGAGTTACATCTTTCCCTTCAAGAAGCCTTTCGCTAAGGCTGTTCTTGTGGAATTGGCAAAGGGATATTTGGAAGCCCATAGAGGGCTATGGTGAAAAAGGAAATATCTTCCGTTCAAAACTGGAAAGAAGCTTTCTGAGAAACTGCTCTGTGTTCTGTTAATTCATCTCACAGAGTTACATCTTTCCCTTCAAGAAGCCTTTCGCTAAGGCTGTTCTTGTGGAATTGGCAAGGGGATATTTGGAAGCCCATAGAGGGCTATTGTGAAAAAGAAAATATCTTCCGTTCAAAACTGGAAAGAAGCTTTCTGCGAAACTGGTCGGTGTTCTGTAAATTCATCTCACAGAGTTACATCTTTCCCTTCAAGAAGCCTTTCGCTAAGTCTCTTCTTGTGGAATTGGCAAAGGGATATTTGGAAGCCCATAGAGAGTTATGGTGAAAAAGGAAATATCTTCCGTTCAAAACTGGAAAGAAGCTTTCTGAGAAACTGCTCTGTCTTCTCTTAATTCATCTCACAGAGTTACATCTTTCCCTTCAAGAAGCCTTTCGCTAAGGCTGTTCTTGTGGAATTGGCAAAGGGATATTTAGAAACCCATAGAGGGCTATGGTGAAAAAGGAAATATCTTCCGTTCAAAACTGGAAAGAAGCTTTCTGAGAAACTGCTCTGTGTTCTGTTAATTCATCTCACAGAGTTACATCTTTCCTACAAGAAGCCTTTCGCTAAGGCTGTTCTTGTGGAATTGGAAAAGGGATATTTGGAAGCCCATAGAGGGCTATGGTGAAAAAGGAAATATCTTCCGTTCAAAACTGGAGAGAAGCTTTCTGAGAAACTGCTCTGTGTTCTGTTAATTCATCTCACAGAGTTACATCTTTCCCTTCAAGAAGCCTTTCGCTAAGGCTGTTCTTGTGGAATTGGCAAAGGGATATTTGGAAGCCCATAGAGAGCTATGGTGAAAAAGGAAATATCTTCCGTTCAAAACTGGAAAGAAGCTTTCTGAGAAACTGCTCTGTGTTCTGTTAATTCATCTCACGGAGTTACATCTTTCCCTTGAAGAAGCCTTTCGCTAAGGCTGTTCTTCTGGAATTGGAAAAGGGATATTTGGAAGCCCATAGAGGGCTATGGTGAAAAAGGAAATATCTTACGTTCAAAACTGGAAAGAAGCTTTCTGAGAAACTGCTCTATGTTCTGTGAATTCATCTCACAGAGTTACATCTTTCCTTTCAAGAAGCCTTTCGCTAAGGCTGTTCTTGTGGAATTGGAAAAGGGATATTTGGAAGCCCATAGAGTGTTATGGTGAAAAAGGAAATATCTTCCGTTCAAAACTGGAAAGAAGCTTTCTGAGAAAGTGCTCTGTGTTCTGTTAATTCATCTCACAGTGTTACATCTTTCCCTTCAAGAAGCCTTTCTCTAAGGCTTTTCTTGTGGAAATGGCAAAGGGATATTTGGAAACCCTTAGAGGGCTATGGTGAAAAAGGAAATATCTTCCGTTCAAAACTGGAAAGAAGCTTTCTGAGAAACTGCTCTGTGTTCTGTTAATTCATCTCACAGAGTTACATCTTTCCCTTCAAGAAGCCTTTCGCTAAGGCTGTTCTTGTGGAATTGGCAAAGGGATATTTGGAAGCCCATAGAGGGCTATTGTGAAAAAGGAAATATCTTC
The DNA here is from genome assembly GCF_047675955.1 of Chlorocebus sabaeus. Lineage (NCBI taxonomy): Eukaryota > Metazoa > Chordata > Mammalia > Primates > Cercopithecidae > Chlorocebus > Chlorocebus sabaeus. The sequence continues at coordinate 475,640 of NW_027327981.1, forward strand.
CGTTCAAAACTGGAAAGAAGCTTTCTGAGAAACTGCTCTTTGTTCTGTTAATTCATCTCACAGAGTTACATCTTTCCTACAAGAAGCCTTTCGCTAAGGCTGTTCTTGTGGAATTGGAAAAGGGATATTTGGAAGCCCATAGAGGGCTATGGTGAAAAAGGAAATATCTTCCGTTCAAAACTGGAAAGAAGCTTTCTGAGAAACTGCTCTGTGTTCTGTTAATTCATCTCACAGAGTTACATCTTTCCCTTCAAGAAGCCTTTCGCTAAGGCTGTTCTTGTGGAATTGGCAAAGGATATTTGGAAGCCCATAGAGGGCTATGGTGAAAAAGGAAATATCTTCCGTTCAAAACTGGAAACAAGCTTTCTGAGAAACTGCTCTGTGTTCTGCTAATTCATCTCACAGAGTTACATCTTTCCCTTCAAGAAGCCTTTCGCTAAGGCTGTTCTTGTGGAATTGGCAAAGGGATATTTGGAAGCCCATAGAGGGCTATGGTGAAAAAGGAAATATCTTCCGTTCAAAACTGGAAAGAAGCTTTCTGAGAAACTGCTCTTTGTTCTGTTAATTCATCTCACAGAGTTACATCTTTCCCTTCAATAAGCCTTTCGCTAAGGCTGTTCTTCTGGAATTGGCAAAGGGATATTTGGAAACCCATAGAGGGCTAAGACGAAAAAGGAAATATCTTCAGTTCAAAACTGGAAAGAAGCTTTCTGAGAAACTGCTCTGTGTTCTGTTAATTCATCTCACAGAGTTACATCTTTCCCTTCAAGAAGCCTTTCGCTAAGGCTGTTCTTGTGGAATTGGCAAAGGGATATTTGGAAGCCCATAGAGGGCTATGGTGAAAAAGGTAATATCTTCCGTTCAAAACTGGAAAGAGGCTTTCTGAGAAACTGCTCTGTGTTCTGTTAATTTATCTCACAGAGTTACATCTTTCCCTTCAAGAAGCCTTTCGCTAAGGCTGTTCCTGTGGAATTGGCAAAGGGATATTTGGAAGCCCATAGAGGTCTACGGTGAAAAAGGAAATATCTTCCGTTCAAAACTGGAAAGAAGCTTTCTGAGAAACTGCTCTGTGTTCTGTTAATTCATCTCACAGAGTTACATCTTTCCCATCAAGAAGCCTTTCGCTAAGACTGTTCTTGTGGAATTGGCAAAGGGATATTTGGAAGCCCATAGAGGGCTATGGTGAAAAAGGAAATATCTTCCGTTCAAACCTGGAAACAAGCTTTCTGAGAAACTGCTCTGTGTTCTGTTAATTCATCTCACAGAGTTACATCTTTCCCTTCAAGAAGCCTTTCGCTAAGGCTGTTCTTGTGGAATTGGCAAAGGGATATTTGGAAGCCCATAGAGTGCTATGGTGAAAAAGGAAATATCTTCCGTTCAAAACTGGAAAGAAGCTGTCTGAGAAACTGCTCTGTGTTCTGTTAATTCATCTCACAGAGTTACATCTTTACCATCAAGAAGCCTTTCGCTAAGGCTGTTCTTGTGGAATTGGCAAAGGGATATTTGGAAGCCCATAGAGTGCTATGGTGAAAAAGGAAATATCTTCCGTTCAAACCTGGAAAGAAGCTTTCTGAGAAACTGCTCTGTGTTGTCTGAAATCATCTGACAGAGTTACATCTTTCCCTTCAAGAAGTCTTTCGCTAAGGCTGTTCTTGTGGAATTGGCAAAGGATATTTGGAAGCCCATAGAGGGCTATGGTGAAAAAGGAAATATCTTCCGTTCAAAACTGGAAAGAAGCTTTCTGAGAAACTGCTCTGTGTTCTGTTAATTCATCTCACAGAGTTACATCTTTCCCTTCAAGAAGCCTTTTGCTAAGGCTGTTCTTGCGGAATTGTTAAAGGGATATTTGGAAGCCCATAGAGGGCTATGGGGAAAAAGGAAATATCTTCCGTTCAAAACTGGAAAGAAGCTTTCTGAGAAACTGCTCTGTGTTCTGTTAATTTATCTCACAGAGTTACATCTTTCCCTTCAAGAAGCCTTACGCTAAGTCTGTTCTTGTGGAATTGGCAAAGGGATATTTGGAAGCCCATAGAGGGCTATGGTGAAAAAGGAAATATCTTCCGTTCAAAACTGGAAAGAAGCTTTCTGAGAAACTGCTCTGTGTTCTGTTAATTCATCTCACAGAGTTACATCTTTCCCTTCAAGAAGCCTTTCGCTAAGGCTGTTCTTGTGGAATTGGCAAAGGGATATTTGGAAGCCCATAGAGGGCTATGGTGAAAAAGGAAATATCTTCCGTTCAAAACTGGAAAGAAGCTTTCTGAGAAACTGCTCTGTGTTCTGTTAATTCATCTCACAGAGTTACATCTTTCCCTTCAATAAGCCTTTCGCTAAGGCTGTTCTTGTGGACTTTGCATAGGGATATTTGGAAGCCCATAGAGGGCTATGGTGAAAAAGGAAATATCTTCCGTTCAAAACTGGAAAAAAGCTTTCTGAGAAACTGCTCTGTGTTCTGTTAATTCATCTCACAGAGTTACATCTTTCCCTTCAAGAAGCCTTTCGCTAAGGATGTTCTTGTAGAATTGGCAAAGGGATATTTGGAAGCCCATAGAGGACTATGGTGAAAAAGGAAATATCTTCCGTTCAAAACTGGAAAGTAGCTTTCTGAGAAACTTCTCTGTGTTCTGTTAATTCATCTCACAGAGTTACATCTTTCCCTTCAAGAAACCTTTCGCTAAGGCTGTTCATGTGGAATTGGCAAAGGGATATTTGGAAGCCCTTAGAGGGCTATGGTGAAAAAGGAAATATCTTCCGTTCAAAACTGGAAAGAAGCTTTCTGAGAAACTGCTCTGTGTTCTCTTAATTCATCTCACAGAGTTACATCTTTCCCTTCAAGAAGCCTTTCGCTAAGGCTGTTCTTGTGGAATTGGCAAAGGGATATTTGGAAGCCCATAGAGTGCTATGGTGAAAAAGGAAATATCTTCCGTTGAAAACTGGAAAGAAGCTTTCTGAGAAACTGCTCTGTGTTCTGTTAATTCATCTCACAGAGTTACATCTTTCCCTTCAAGAAGCCTTTCGCTAAGGCTGTTCTTGTGGAATTGGCAAAGGGATATTTGGAAGCCCATAGAGTGCTATGGTGAAAAAGGAAATATCTTCCGTTCAAAACTGGAAAGAAGCTTTCTGAGAAACTGCTCTGTGTTCTGTTAATTCATGTAACAGAGTTACATCTTTCCCTTCAAGAAGCCTTTCGCTAAGGCTGTTCTTGTGGAATTGGCAAAGGATATTTGGAAGCCCATAGAGGGCTATGGTGAAAAAGGAAATATCTTCCGTTCAAAACTGGAAACAAGCTTTCTGAGAAACTGCTCTGTGTTCTGCTAATTCATCTCACAGAGTTACATCTTTCCCTTCAAGAAGCCTTTCGCTAAGGCTGTTCTTGTGGAATTGGCAAAGGGATATTTGGAAGCCCATAGAGGGCTATGGTTAAAAAAGAAATATCTTCCGTTCAAAACTGGAAAGAAGCTTTCTGAGAAACTGCTCTTTGTTCTGTTAATTCATCTCACAGAGTTACATCTTTCCCTTCAATAAGACTTTCGCTAAGGCTGTTCTTCTGGAATTGGCAAAGGGATATTTGGAAACCCATAGAGGGCTAAGACGAAAAAGGAAATATCTTCAGTTCAAAACTGGAAAGAAGCTTTCTGAGAAACTGCTCTTTGTTCTGTTAATTCATCTCACAGAGTTACATCTTTCCCTTCAAGAAGCCTTTCGCTAAGGCTGTTCTTGTGGAATTGGCAAAGGGATATTTGGAAGCCCATAGAGGGCTATGGTGAAAAAGGAAATATCTTCCGTTCAAAACTGGAAAGAGGCTTTCTGAGAAACTGCTCTGTGTTCTGTTAATTCATCTCACAGAGTTACATCTTTCCCTTCAAGAAGCTTTTCGCTAAGGCTGTTCTTGTGGAATTGGCAAAGGGATATTTGGAAGCCCATAGAGGGCTACGGTGAAAAAGGAAATATCTTCCGTTCAAAACTGGAAAGAAGCTTTCTGAGAAACTGCTCTGTGTTCTGTTAATTCATCTCACAGAGTTACATCTTTCCCTTCAAGAAGCCTTTCGCTAAGACTGTTCTTGTGGAATTGGCAAAGGGATATTTGGAAGCCCATAGAGGGCTATGGTGAAAAAGGAAATATCTTCCGTTCAAAACTGGAAACAAGCTTTCTGAGAAACTGCTCTGTGTACTGTTAATTCATCTCACAGAGTTACATCTTTCCCTTCAAGAAGCCTTTCGCTAAGGCTGTTCTTGTGGAATTGGCAAAGGGATATTTGGAAGCCCATAGAGTGCTATGGTGAAAAAGGAAATATCTTCCGTTCAAAACTGGAAAGAAGCTGTCTGAGAAACTGCTCTGTGTTCTGTTAATTCATGTCACAGAGTTACATCTTTCCCTTCAAGAAGCCTTTCGCTAAGGCTGTTCTTGTGGAATTGGCAAAGGATATTTGGAAGCCCATAGAGGGCTATGGTGAAAAAGGAAATATCTTCCGTTCAAAACTGGAAACAAGCTTTCTGAGAAACTGCTCTGTGTTCTGCTAATTCATCTCACAGAGTTACATCTTTCCCTTCAAGAAGCCTTTCGCTAAGGCTGTTCTTGTGGAATTGGCAAAGGGATATTTGGAAGCCCATAGAGGGCTATGGTGAAAAAGGAAATATCTTCCGTTCAAAACTGGAAAGAAGCTTTCTGAGAAACTGCTCTTTGTTCTGTTAATTCATCTCACAGAGTTACATCTTTCCCTTCAATAAGCCTTTCGCTAAGGCTGTTCTTCTGGAATTGGCAAAGGGATATTTGGAAACCCATAGAGGGCTAAGACGAAAAAGGAAATATCTTCAGTTCAAAACTGGAAAGAAGCTTTCTGAGAAACTGCTCTGTGTTCTGTTAATTCATCTCACAGAGTTACATCTTTCCCTTCAAGAAGCCTTTCGCTAAGGCTGTTCTTGTGGAATTGGCAAAGGGATATTTGGAAGCCCATAGAGGGCTATGGTGAAAAAGGAAATATCTTCCGTTCAAAACTGGAAAGAGGCTTTCTGAGAAACTGCTCTGTGTTCTGTTAATTTATCTCACAGAGTTACATCTTTCCCTTCAAGAAGCCTTTCGCTAAGGCTGTTCTTGTGGAATTGGCAATGGGATATTTGGAAGCCCATAGAGGGCTACGGTGAAAAAGGAAATATCTTCCGTTCAAAACTGGAAAGAAGCTTTCTGAGAAACTGCTCTGTGTTCTGTTAATTCATCTCACAGAGTTCCATCTTTCCCTTCAAGAAGCCTTTCGCTAAGACTGTTCTTGTGGAATTGGCAAAGGGATATTTGGAAGCCCATAGAGGGCTATGGTGAAAAAGGAAATATCTTCCGTTCAAAACTGGAAAGAAGCTGTCTGAGAAACTGCTCTGTGTTCTGTTAATTCATCTCACAGAGTTACATCTTTCCCATCAAGAAGCCTTTCGCTAAGGCTGTTCTTGTGGAATTGGCAAAGGGATATTTGGAAGCCCATAGAGTGCTATGGTGAAAAAGGAAATATCTTCCGTTCAAACCTGGAAAGAAGCTTTCTGAGAAACTGCTCTGTGTTGTCTGAAATAATCTGACAGAGTTACATCTTTCCCTTCAAGAAGTCTTCCGCTAAGGCTGTTCTTGTGGAATTGGCAAAGGATATTTGGAAGCCCATAGAGGGCTATGGTGCAAAAGGAAATATCTTCCGTTCAAAACTGGAAAGAAGCTTTCTGAGAAACTGCTCTGTGTTCTGTTAATTCATCTCACAGAGTTACATCTTTCCCTTCAAGAAGCCTTTCGCTAAGGCTGTTCTTGTGGAATTGGCAAAGGGATACTTCGAAGCCCATAGAGGGCTATGGTGAAAAAGGAAATATCATCAGTTCAAATCTGGAAAGAAGCTTTCTCAGAAACTGCTCTGTGTTCTGTTAATTCATCTCACAGAGTTACATCTTTCCCTTCAAGAAGCCTTTTGCTAAGGCTGTTCTTGTGGAATTGTTAAAGGGATATTTGGAAGCCCATAGAGGGCTATGGAGAAAAAGGAAATATCTTCCGTTCAAAACTGGAAAGAAGCTTTCTGAGAAACTGCTCTGTGTTCTGTTAATTCATCTCACAGAGTTACATCTTTCCCTTCAAGAAGCCTTACGCTAAGGCTGTTCTTGTGGAATTGGCAAAGGGATATTTGGAAGCCCATAGAGGGCTATGGTGAAAAAGGAAATATCTTCCGTTCAAAACTGGAAAGAAGCTTTCTGAGAAACTGCTCTGTGTTCTGTTAATTCATCTCACAGAGTTACATCTTTCCCTTCAAGAAGCCTTTCGCTAAGGCTGTTCTTGTGGAATTTTCAAAGGGATATTTGGAAGTTCATAGAGGGCTATGGTGAAAAAGGAAATATCTTCCGTTCAAAACTGGAAAGAAGCTTTCTGAGAAACTGCTCTGTGTTCTGTTAATTCATCTCACAGAGTTACATCTTACCCTTCAATAAGCCTTTCGCTAAGGCTGTTCTTGTGGACTTTGCATAGGGATATTTGGAAGCCCATAGAGGGCTATGGTGAAAAAGGAAATATCTTCCGTTCAAAACTGGAAAGAAGCTTTCTGAGAAACTGCTCTGTGTTCTGTTAATTCATCTCACAGAGTTACATCTTTCCCTTCAAGAAGCCTTTCGCTAAGGATGTTCTTGTAGAATTGGCAAAGGGATATTTGGAAGCCCATAGAGGACTATGGTGAAAAAGGAAATATCTTCCGTTCAAAACTGGAAAGTAGCTTTCTGAGAAACTGCTCTGTGTTCTGTTAATTCATCTCACAGAGTTACATCTTTCCCTTCAAGAAACCTTTCGCTAAGGCTGTTCATGTGGAATTGGCAAAGGGATATTTGGAAGCCCTTAGAGGGCTATGGTGAAAAAGGAAATATCTTCCGTTCAAAACTGGAAAGAAGCTTTCTGAGAAACTGCTCTGTGTTCTCTTAATTCATCTCACAGAGTTACATCTTTCCCTTCAAGAAGCCTTTCGCTAAGGCTGTTCTTGGGAATTGGCAAAGGGGTATTTGGAAGCCCATAGAGTGCTATGGTGAAAAAGGAAATATCTTCCGTTCAAAACTGGAAAGAAGCTTTCTGAGAAACTGCTCTGTGTTCTGTTAATTCATCTCACAGAGTTACATCTTTCCCTTCAAGAAGCCTTTCGCTAAGGCTGTTCTTGTGGAATTGGCAAAGGGATATTTGGAAGCCCATAGAGTGCTATGGTGAAAAAGGAAATATCTTCCGTTCAAAACTGGAAAGAAGCTTTCTGAGAAACTGCTCTGTGTTCTGTTAATTCATGTCACAGAGTTACATCTTTCCCTTCAAGAAGCCTTTCGCTAAGGCTGTTCTTGTGGAATTGGCAAAGGGATATTTGGAAGCCCATAGAGGGCTATGGTGAAAAAGGAAATATCTTCCGTTCAAAACTGGAAAGAAGCTTTCTGAGAAACTGCTCTGTGTTCTGTTAATTCATCTCACAGAGTTACATCTTTCCCTTCAAGAAGCCTTTCGCTAAGGCTGTTCTTGTGGAATTGGCAAAGGGATATTTGGAAGCCCATAGAGTGCTATGGTGAAAAAGGAAATAACTTCCGTTCAAAACTGGAAAGAAGCTTTCTGAGAAACTGCTCTGTGTTCTGTTAATTCATCTCACAGAGTTACATCTTTCCCTTCAAGAAGCCTTTCGCTAAGGCTGTTCTTGTGGAATTGGCAAAGGGATATTTGGAAGCCCATAGAGGGCTATGGTGAAAAAGGAAATATCTTCCGTTCAAAACTGGAAAGAAGCTTTCTGAGAAACTGCTCTGTGTTCTGTTAATTCATCTCACAGAGTTACATCTTTCCCATCAAGAAGCCTTTCGCTAAGGCTGTTCTTGTGGAATTGGCAAAGGGATATTTGGAAGCCCATAGAGTGCTATGGTGAAAAAGGAAATATCTTCCGTTCAAACCTGGAAAGAAGCTTTCTGAGAAACTGCTCTGTGTTGTCTGAAATCATCTGACAGAGTTACATCTTTCCCTTCAAGAAGTCTTTCGCTAAGGCTGTTCTTGTGGAATTGGCAAAGGATATTTGGAAGCCCATAGAGGGCTATGGTGAAAAAGGAAATATCTTCCTTTCAAAACTGGAAACAAGCTTTCTGAGAAACTGCTCTGTGTTCTGCTAATTCATCTCACAGAGTTACATCTTTCCCGTCAGGAAGCCTTTCGCTAAGGCTGTTCTTGTGGAATTGGCAAAGGGATATTTGGAAGCCCATAGAGGGCTATGGTGAAAAAGTAAATATCTTCCGTTCAAAACTGGAAAGAAGCTTTCTGAGAAACTGCTCTTTGTTCTGTTAATTCATCTCACAGAGTTACATCTTTCCCTTCAAGAAGCCTTTCGCTAAGGCTGTTCTTGTGGAATTGGCAAAGGGATATTTGGAAGCCTATAGAGGGCTATGGTGAAAAAGGAAATATCTTCCGTTCAAAACTGGAAAGAAGCTTTCTGAGAAACTGCTCTGTGTTCTGTTAATTCATCTCACAGAGTTACATCTTTCCCTTGAAGAAGCCTTTCGCTAAGGCTGTTCTTGTGGAATTGGCAAAGGGATATTTGGAAGCCCATAGAGGGCTATGGTGAAAAAGGAAATATCTTCCGTTCAAAACTGGAAAGAAGCTTTCTGAGAAACTGCTCTGTGTTCTGTTAATTCATCTCACAGAGTTACATCTTTGCCTTCAAGAAGCCTTTCGCTAAGGCTGTTCTTGTGGAATTGGCAAAGGGATATTTGGAAGCCCATAGAGGGCTATGGTGAAAAAGGAAATATCTTCCGTTGAAAACTGGAAACAAGCCTTCTGAGAAATTGCTCTGTGTTCTGTTAATTCATCTCACAGAGTTACATCTTTCCCTTTAAAAAGCCTTTCGCTAAGGATGTTCTTGTGGAATTGGCAAAGGGATATTTGGAAGCTCATAGAGTGCTATGGTGAAAAAGGAAATATCTTCCGTTCAAAACTGGAAAGAAGCTTTCTGAGAAACTGTTCTGTGTTCTGTTAATTCATCTCACAGAGTTACATCTTTCCCTTCAAGAAGCCTTTCGCTAAGGCTGTTCTTGTGGAATTGGCAAAGGGATATTTGGAAGCCCATAGAGGGCTATGGTGAAAAAGGAAATATCTTCCGTTCAAAACTGGAAAGAAGCTTTCTGAGAAACTGCTCTGTGTTCTGTTAATTCATCTCACAGAGTTACATCTTTCCCTTCAAGAAGCCTTTCGCTAAGGCTGTTCTTGTGTAATTGGCAAAGGGATATTTGGAAGCCCATAGAGGGCTATGGTGAAAAAGGAAATACCTTCCGTTCAAAACTGGAAAGAAGCTTTCTGAGAAACTGCTCTGTGTTCTGTTAATTCATCTCACAGAGTTACATCTTTCCCTTCAAGTAGCCTTTCGCTAAGGCTGTTCTTGTGGAATTGGCAAAGGGATATTTGGAAGCCCATAGAGTGCTATGGTGAAAAAGGAAATATCTTCCGTTCAAAAGTGGAAAGAAGCTTTCTGAGAAACTGCTCTGTGTTCTGTTAATTCATCTCACAGAGTTACATCTTTCCCTTCAAGAAGCCTTTCGCTAAGGCTGTTTTTGTGGAATTGGCAAAGGGATATTTGGAAGCCCATAGAGGGCCATGGTGAAAAACGAAATATCTTCCGTTCAAAACTGGAAAGAAGCTTTCTGAGAAACTGCTCTGTGTTCTGTTAATTCATCTCACAGAATTACATCTTTCCCCTCAAGAAGCCTTTCGTAAGGCTGTTCTTGTGGAATTGGAATAGGGATATTTGGAAGCCCATAGAGTGCTATGGTGAAAAAGGAAATATCTTCCGTTCAAAACTGGAAAGAAGCTTTCTGAGAAACTGCTCTGTGTTCTGCTAATTCATCTCAATGAGTTACATCTTTCCCTTCAAGAAGCCTTTCGCTAAGGCTGTTCTTGTGGAATTGGCAACGGGATATTAGGAAGCCCATAGAGGGCTTTGGTGAAAAAGGAAATATCTTCCGTTCAAAACTGGAAAGAAGCTTTCTGAGAAACTGCTCTATGTTCTGTTAATTCATCTCACAGAGTTACATCTTTCCCTTCAAGAAGCCTTTCGCTAAGGCTGTTCTTGTGGAATTGGCAAAGGGATATTTGGAAGCCCATAGAGGGCTATGGTGAAAAAGGAAATATCTTCCGTTCAAAACTGGAAAGAAGCTTTCTGAGAAACTGCTCTGTGTTCTGTTAATTCATCTCACAGAGTTACATCTTTCCCTTGAAGAAGCCTTTCGCTAAGGCTGTTCTTGTGGAATTGGCAAAGGGATATTTGGAAACCCATAGAGGGCTATGGTGAAAAAGGAAATATCTTCCGTTCAAAACTGGAAAGAAGCTTTCTGAGAAACTGCTCTGTGTTCTGTTAATTCATCTCACAGTGTTACATCTTTGCCTTCAAGAAGCCTTTCGCTAAGGCTGTTCTTGTGGAATTGGCAAAGGGATATTTGGAAGCCCATAGAGGGCTATGGTGAAAAAGGAAATATCTTCCGTTGAAAAGTGGAAACAAGCCTTCTGAGAAATTGCTCTGTGTTCTGTTAATTCATCTCACAGAGTTACATCTTTCCCTTTAAAAAGCCTTTGGCTAAGGATGTTCTTGTGGAATTGGCAAAGGGATATTTGGAAGCTCATAGAGTGCTATGGTGAAAAAGGAAATATCTTCCGTTCAAAACTGCAAAGAAGCTGTCTGAGAAACTGCTCTGTGTTCTGTTAATTCATCTCACAGAGTTACATCTTTCCCATCAAGAAGCCTTTCGCTAAGGCTGTTCTTGTGGAATTGGCAAAGGGATATTTGGAAGCCCATAGAGTGCTATGGTGAAAAAGGAAATATCTTCCGTTCAAACCTGGAAAGAAGCTTTCTGAGAAACTGCTCTGTGTTGTCTGAAATCATCTGACAGAGTTACATCTTTCCCTTCAAGAAGTCTTCCGCTAAGGCTGTTCTTGTGTAATTGGCAAAGGATATTTGGAAGCCCATAGAGGGCTATGGTGCAAAAGGAAATATCTTCCGTTCAAAACTGGAAAGAAGCTTTCTGAGAAACTGCTCTGTGTTCTGTTAATTCATCTCACAGAGTTACATCTTTCCCTTCAAGAAGCCTTTCGCTAAGGCTGTTCTTGTGGAATTGGCAAAGGGATACTTCGAAGCCCATAGAGGGCTATGGTGAAAAAGGAAATATCATCAGTTCAAATCTGGAAAGAAGCTTTCTCAGAAACTGCTCTGTGTTCTGTTAATTCATCTCACAGAGTTACATCTTTCCCTTCAAGAAGCCTTTTGCTAAGGCTGTTCTTGTGGAATTGTTAAAGGGATATTTGGAAGCCCATAGAGGGCTATGGAGAAAAAGGAAATATCTTCCGTTCAAAACTGGAAAGAAGCTTTCTGAGAAACTGCTCTGTGTTCTGTTAATTCATCTCACAGAGTTACATCTTTCCCTTCAAGAAGCCTTACGCTAAGTCTGTTCTTGTGGAATTGGCAAAGGGATATTTGGAAGCCCATAGAGGGCTATGGTGAAAAAGGAAATATCTTCCGTTCAAAACTGGAAAGAAGCTTTCTGAGAAACTGCTCTGTGTTCTGTTAATTCATCTCACAGAGTTACATCTTTCCCTTCAAGAAGCCTTTCGCTAAGGCTGTTCTTGTGGAATTTTCAAAGGGATATTTGCAAGCTCATAGAGGGCTATGGTGAAAAAGGAAATATCTTCCGTTCAAAACTGGAAAGAAGCTTTCTGAGAAACTGCTCTTTGTTCTGTTAATTCATCTCACAGAGTTACATCTTACCCTTCAATAAGCCTTTCGCTAAGGCTGTTCTTGTGGACTTTGCATAGTGATATTTGGAAGCCCATAGAGGGCTATGGTGAAAAAGGAAATATCTTCCGTTCAAAACTGGAAAGAAGCTTTCTGAGAAACTGTTCTGTGTTCTGTTAATTCATCTCACAGAGTTACATCTTTCCCTTCAATAAGCCTTTCGCTAAGGCTGTTCTTGTGGAATTGGCAAAGGGATATTTGGAAGCCCATAGAGTGCTATGGTGAAAAAGGAAATAACTTCCGTTCAAAACTGGAAAGAAGCTTTCTGAGAAACTGCTCTGTGTTCTGTTAATTCATCTCACAGAGTTACATCTTTCCCTTCAAGAAGCCTTTCGCTAAGGCTGTTCTTGTGCAATTGGCAAAGGGATATTTGGAAGCCCATAGAGGGCTATGGTGAAAAAGGAAATATCTTCCGTTCAAAACTGGAAAGAAGCTTTCTGACAAACTGCTCTGTGTTCTGTTAATTCATCTCACAGAGTTACATCTTTCCCTTCAAGAAGCCTTTCGCTAAGGATGTTCTTGTGGAATTGGCAAAGGGATATTTGGAAGCCCATAGAGGGATATGGTGAAAAAGGAAATATCTTCCGTTGAAAACTGGAAAGTAGCTTTCTGAGAAACTGCTCTGTGTTCTGTTAATTCATCTCACAAATATACATCTTTCCCTTCAAGAAGCCTTTCGCTAAGGCTGTTCTTGTGGAATTGGCAAAGGGATATTTGGAAACCCATAGAGGGCTATGGTGAAAAAGGAAATATCTTCCGTTCAAAACTGGAAAGAAGCTTTCTGAGAAACTGCTCTGTGTTCTGATAATTCATCTCACAGAGTTACATCTTTCCCTTCAAGAAGCCTTTCGCTAAGGCTGTTCTTGTGGAATTGGCAAAGGGATATTTGGAAGCCCATAGAGGGCTATGGTGAAAAAGGAAATATCTTCCGTTCAAAACTGGAAAGAAGCTTTCTGAGAAACTCCTCTGTGTTCTGTTAATTCATCTCACAGAGTTACATCTTTCCCTTCAAGAAGCCTTTCGCTAAGACTGTTCTTGTGGAATTGGCAAAGGGATATTTGGAAGCCCATAGAGGGCTATGGTGAAAAAGGAAATATCTTCCGTTCAAAACTGGAAACAAGCTTTCTGAGAAACTGCTCTGTGTTCTGTTAATTCATCTCACAGAGTTACATCTTTCCCTTCAAGAAGCCTTTCGCTAAGGCTGTTCTTGTGGAATTGGCAAAGGGATATTTGGAAGCCCATAGAGGGCTATGGTGAAAAAGGAAATATCTTCCGTTGAAAACTGGAAAGAAGCTGTCTGAGAAACTGCTCTGTGTTCTGTTAATTCATCTCACAGAGTTACATCTTTCCCATCAAGAAGCCTTTCGCTAAGGCTGTTCTTGTGGAATTGGCAAAGGGATATTTGGAAGCCCATAGAGTGCTATGGTGAAAAAGGAAATATCTTCCGTTCAAACCTGGAAAGAAGCTTTCTGAGAAACTGCTCTGTGTTGTCTGAAATCATCTGACAGAGTTACATCTTTCCCTTCAAGAAGTCTTTCGCTAAGGCTGTTCTTGTGGAATTGGCAAAGGATATTTGGAAGCCCATAGAGGGCTATGGTGAAAAAGGAAATATCTTCCTTTCAAAACTGGAAACAAGCTTTCTGAGAAACTGCTCTGTGTTCTGCTAATTCATCTCACAGAGTTACATCTTTCCCGTCAGGAAGCCTTTCGCTAAGGCTGTTCTTGTGGAATTGGCAAAGGGATATTTGGAAGCCCATAGAGGGCTATGGTGAAAAAGTAAATATCTTCCGTTCAAAACTGGAAAGAAGCTTTCTGAGAAACTGCTCTTTGTTCTGTTAATTCATCTCACAGAGTTACATCTTTCCCTTCAAGAAGCCTTTCGCTAAGGCTGTTCTTGTGGAATTGGCAAAGGGATATTTGGAAGCCCATAGAGGGCTATGGTGAAAAAGGAAATATCTTCCGTTGAAAACTGGAAACAAGCCTTCTGAGAAATTGCTCTGTGTTCTGTTAATTCATCTCACAGAGTTACATCTTTCCCTTTAAAAAGCCTTTCGCTAAGGATGTTCTTGTGGAATTGGCAAAGGGATATTTGGAAGCTCATAGAGTGCTATGGTGAAAAAGGAAATATCTTCCGTTCAAAACTGGAAAGAAGCTTTCTGAGAAACTGTTCTGTGTTCTGTTAATTCATCTCACAGAGTTACATCTTTCCCTTCAAGAAGCCTTTCGCTAAGGCTGTTCTTGTGGAATTGGCAAAGGGATATTTGGAAGCCCATAGAGGGCTATGGTGAAAAAGGAAATATCTTCCGTTCAAAACTGGAAAGAAGCTTTCTGAGAAACTGCTCTGTGTTCTGTTAATTCATCTCACAGAGTTACATCTTTCCCTTCAAGAAGCCTTTCGCTAAGGCTGTTCTTGTGTAATTGGCAAAGGGATATTTGGAAGCCCATAGAGGGCTATGGTGAAAAAGGAAATACCTTCCGTTCAAAACTGGAAAGAAGCTTTCTGAGAAACTGCTCTGTGTTCTGTTAATTCATCTCACAGAGTTACATCTTTCCCTTCAAGAAGCCTTTCGCTAAGGATGTTCTTGTAGAATTGGCAAAGGGATATTTGGAAGCCCATAGAGGACTATGGTGAAAAAGGAAATATCTTCCGTTCAAAACTGGAAAGAAGCTTTCTGACAAACTGCTCTGTGTTCTGTTAATTCATCTCACAGAGTTACATCTTTCCCTTCAAGAAGCCTTTCGCTAAGGATGTTCTTGTGGAATTGGCAAAGGGATATTTGGAAGCCCATAGAGGGATATGGTGAAAAAGGAAATATCTTCCGTTGAAAACTGGAAAGTAGCTTTCTGAGAAACTGCTCTGTGTTCTGTTAATTCATCTCACAAATATACATCTTTCCCTTCAAGAAGCCTTTCGCTAAGGCTGTTCTTGTGGAATTGGCAAAGGGATATTTGGAAACCCATAGAGGGCTATGGTGAAAAAGGAAATATCTTCCGTTCAAAACTGGAAAGAAGCTTTCTGAGAAACTGCTCTGTGTTCTGATAATTCATCTCACAGAGTTACATCTTTCCCTTCAAGAAGCCTTTCGCTAAGGCTGTTCTTGTGGAATTGGCAAAGGGATATTTGGAAGCCCATAGAGGGCTATGGTGAAAAAGGAAATATCTTCCGTTCAAAACTGGAAAGAAGCTTTCTGAGAAACTCCTCTGTGTTCTGTTAATTCATCTCACAGAGTTACATCTTTCCCTTCAAGAAGCCTTTCGCTAAGACTGTTCTTGTGGAATTGGCAAAGGGATATTTGGAAGCCCATAGAGGGCTATGGTGAAAAAGGAAATATCTTCCGTTCAAAACTGGAAACAAGCTTTCTGAGAAACTGCTCTGTGTTCTGTTAATTCATCTCACAGAGTTACATCTTTCCCTTCAAGAAGCCTTTCGCTAAGGCTGTTCTTGTGGAATTGGCAAAGGGATATTTGGAAGCCCATAGAGGGCTATGGTGAAAAAGGAAATATCTTCCGTTGAAAACTGGAAAGAAGCTGTCTGAGAAACTGCTCTGTGTTCTGTTAATTCATCTCACAGAGTTACATCTTTCCCATCAAGAAGCCTTTCGCTAAGGCTGTTCTTGTGGAATTGGCAAAGGGATATTTGGAAGCCCATAGAGTGCTATGGTGAAAAAGGAAATATCTTCCGTTCAAACCTGGAAAGAAGCTTTCTGAGAAACTGCTCTGTGTTGTCTGAAATCATCTGACAGAGTTACATCTTTCCCTTCAAGAAGTCTTTCGCTAAGGCTGTTCTTGTGGAATTGGCAAAGGATATTTGGAAGCCCATAGAGGGCTATGGTGAAAAAGGAAATATCTTCCTTTCAAAACTGGAAACAAGCTTTCTGAGAAACTGCTCTGTGTTCTGCTAATTCATCTCACAGAGTTACATCTTTCCCGTCAGGAAGCCTTTCGCTAAGGCTGTTCTTGTGGAATTGGCAAAGGGATATTTGGAAGCCCATAGAGGGCTATGGTGAAAAAGTAAATATCTTCCGTTCAAAACTGGAAAGAAGCTTTCTGAGAAACTGCTCTTTGTTCTGTTAATTCATCTCACAGAGTTACATCTTTCCCTTCAAGAAGCCTTTCGCTAAGGCTGTTCTTGTGGAATTGGCAAAGGGATATTTGGAAGCCCATAGAGGGCTATGGTGAAAAAGGAAATATCTTCCGTTGAAAACTGGAAACAAGCCTTCTGAGAAATTGCTCTGTGTTCTGTTAATTCATCTCACAGAGTTACATCTTTCCCTTTAAAAAGCCTTTCGCTAAGGATGTTCTTGTGGAATTGGCAAAGGGATATTTGGAAGCTCATAGAGTGCTATGGTGAAAAAGGAAATATCTTCCGTTCAAAACTGGAAAGAAGCTTTCTGAGAAACTGTTCTGTGTTCTGTTAATTCATCTCACAGAGTTACATCTTTCCCTTCAAGAAGCCTTTCGCTAAGGCTGTTCTTGTGGAATTGGCAAAGGGATATTTGGAAGCCCATAGAGGGCTATGGTGAAAAAGGAAATATCTTCCGTTCAAAACTGGAAAGAAGCTTTCTGAGAAACTGCTCTGTGTTCTGTTAATTCATCTCACAGAGTTACATCTTTCCCTTCAAGAAGCCTTTCGCTAAGGCTGTTCTTGTGTAATTGGCAAAGGGATATTTGGAAGCCCATAGAGGGCTATGGTGAAAAAGGAAATACCTTCCGTTCAAAACTGGAAAGAAGCTTTCTGAGAAACTGCTCTGTGTTCTGTTAATTCATCTCACAGAGTTACATCTTTCCCTTCAAGAAGCCTTTCGCTAAGGATGTTCTTGTAGAATTGGCAAAGGGATATTTGGAAGCCCATAGAGGACTATGGTGAAAAAGGAAATATCTTCCGTTCAAAACTGGAAAGTAGCTTTCTGAGAAACTGCTCTGTGTTCTGTTAATTCATCTCACAGAGTTACATCTTTCCCTTCAAGAAACCTTTCGCTAAGGCTGTTCATGTGGAATTGGCAAAGGGATATTTGGAAGCCCTTAGAGGGCTATGGTGAAAAAGGAAATATCTTCCGTTCAAAACTGGAAAGAAGCTCTCTGAGAAACTGCTCTGTGTTCTCTTAATTCATCTCACAGAGTTACATCTTTCCCTTCAAGAAGCCTTTCGCTAAGGCTGTTCTTGTGGAATTGGCAAAGGGGTATTTGGAAGCCCATAGAGTGCTATGGTGAAAAAGGAAATATCTTCCGTTCAAAACTGGAAAGAAGCTTTCTGAGAAACTGCTCTGTGTTCTGTTAATTCATCTCACAGAGTTACATCTTTCCCTTCAAGAAGCCTTTCGCTAAGGCTGTTCTTGTGGAATTGGCAAAGGGATATTTGGAAGCCCATAGAGTGCTATGGTGAAAAAGGAAATAACTTCCGTTCAAAACTGGAAAGAAGCTTTCTGAGAAACTGCTCTGTGTTCTGTTAATTCATCTCACAGAGTTACATCTTTCCCTTCAAGAAGCCTTTCGCTAAGGCTGTTCTTGTGGAATTGGCAAAGGGATATTTGGAAGCCCATAGAGGGCTATGGTGAAAAAGGAAATATCTTCCGTTCAAAACTGGAAAGAAGCTTTCTGAGAAACTGCTCTGTGTTCTGTTAATTCATCTCACAGAGTTACATCTTTCCCATCAAGAAGCCTTTCGCTAAGGCTGTTCTTGTGGAATTGGCAAAGGGATATTTGGAAGCCCATAGAGTGCTATGGTGAAAAAGGAAATATCTTCCGTTCAAACTGGAAAGAAGCTTTCTGAGAAACTGCTCTGTGTTGTCTGAAATCATCTGACAGAGTTACATCTTTCCCTTCAAGAAGTCTTTCGCTAAGGCTGTTCTTGTGGAATTGGCAAAGGATATTTGGAAGCCCATACAGGGCTATGGTGAAAAAGGAAATATCTTCCTTTCAAAACTGGAAACAAGCTTTCTGAGAAACTGCTCTGTGTTCTGCTAATTCATCTCACAGAGTTACATCTTTCCCGTCAGGAAGCCTTTCGCTAAGGCTGTTGTTGTGGAATTGGCAAAGGGATATTTGGAAGCCCATAGAGGGCTATGGTGAAAAAGTAAATATCTTCCGTTCAAAACTGGAAAGAAGCTTTCTGAGAAACTGCTCTTTGTTCTGTTAATTCATCTCACAGAGTTACATCTTTCCCTTGAAGAAGCCTTTCGCTAAGGCTGTTCTTGTGGAATTGGCAAAGGGATATTTGGAAGCCCATAGAGGGCTATGGTGAAAAAGGAAATATCTTCCGTTCAAAACTGGAAAGAAGCTTTCTGAGAAACTGCTCTGTGTTCTGTTAATTCATCTCACAGAGTTACATCTTTGCCTTCAAGAAGCCTTTCGCTAAGGCTGTTCTTGTGGAATTGGCAAAGGGATATTTGGAAGCCCATAGAGGGCTATGGTGAAAAAGGAAATATCTTCCGTTGAAAACTGGAAACAAGCCTTCTGAGAAATTGCTCTGTGTTCTGTTAATTCATCTCACAGAGTTACATCTTTCCCTTTAAAAAGCCTTTCGCTAAGGATGTTCTTGTGGAATTGGCAAAGGGATATTTGGAAGCTCATAGAGTGCTATGGTGAAAAAGGAAATATCTTCCGTTCAAAACTGGAAAGAAGCTTTCTGAAAAACTGTTCTGTGTTCTGTTAATTCATCTCACAGAGTTACATCTTTCCCTTCAAGAAGCCTTTCGCTAAGGCTGTTCTTGTGGAATTGGCAAAGGGATATTTGGAAGCCCATAGAGGGCTATGGTGAAAAAGGAAATATCTTCCGTTCAAAAGTGGAAAGAAGCTTTCTGAGAAACTGCTCTGTGTTCTGTTAATTCATCTCACAGAGTTACATCTTTCCCTTCAAGAAGCCTTTCGCTAAGGCTGTTCTTGTGTAATTGGCAAAGGGATATTTGGAAGCCCATAGAGGGCTATGGTGAAAAAGGAAATACCTTCCGTTCAAAACTGGAAAGAAGCTTTCTGAGAAACTGCTCTGTGTTCTGTTAATTCATCTCACAGAGTTACATCTTTCCCTTCAAGTAGCCTTTCGCTAAGGCTGTTCTTGTGGAATTGGCAAAGGGATATTTGGAAGCCCATAGAGTGCTATGGTGAAAAAGGAAATATCTTCCGTTCAAAAGTGGAAAGAAGCTTTCTGAGAAACTGCTCTGTGTTCTGTTAATTCATCTCACAGAGTTACATCTTTCCCTTCAAGAAGCCTTTCGCTAAGGCTGTTTTTGTGGAATTGGCAAAGGGATATTTGGAAGCCCATAGAGGGCCATGGTGAAAAACGAAATATCTTCCGTTCAAAACTGGAAAGAAGCTTTCTGAGAAACTGCTCTGTGTTCTGTTAATTCATCTCACAGAATTACATCTTTCCCCTCAAGAAGCCTTTCGTAAGGCTGTTCTTGTGGAATTGGAATAGGGATATTTGGAAGCCCATAGAGTGCTATGGTGAAAAAGGAAATATCTTCCGTTCAAAACTGGAAAGAAGCTTTCTGAGAAACTGCTCTGTGTTCTGCTAATTCATCTCAATGAGTTACATCTTTCCCTTCAAGAAGCCTTTCGCTAAGGCTGTTCTTGTGGAATTGGCAACGGGATATTAGGAAGCCCATAGAGGGCTTTGGTGAAAAAGGAAATATCTTCCGTTCAAAACTGGAAAGAAGCTTTCTGAGAAACTGCTCTATGTTCTGTTAATTCATCTCACAGAGTTACATCTTTCCCTTCAAGAAGCCTTTCGCTAAGGCTGTTCTTGTGGAATTGGCAAAGGGATATTTGGAAGCCCATAGAGGGCTATGGTGAAAAAGGAAATATCTTCCGTTCAAAACTGGAAAGAAGCTTTCTGAGAAACTGCTCTGTGTTCTGTTAATTCATCTCACAGAGTTACATCTTTCCCTTGAAGAAGCCTTTCGCTAAGGCTGTTCTTGTGGAATTGGCAAAGGGATATTTGGAAGCCCATAGAGGGCTATGGTGAAAAAGGAAATATCTTCCGTTCAAAACTGGAAAGAAGCTTTCTGAGAAACTGCTCTGTGTTCTGTTAATTCATCTCACAGTGTTACATCTTTGCCTTCAAGAAGCCTTTCGCTAAGGCTGTTCTTGTGGAATTGGCAAAGGGATATTTGGAAGCCCATAGAGGGCTATGGTGAAAAAGGAAATATCTTCCGTTGAAAAGTGGAAACAAGCCTTCTGAGAAATTGCTCTGTGTTCTGTTAATTCATCTCACAGAGTTACATCTTTCCCTTTAAAAAGCCTTTGGCTAAGGATGTTCTTGTGGAATTGGCAAAGGGATATTTGGAAGCTCATAGAGTGCTATGGTGAAAAAGGAAATATCTTCCGTTCAAAACTGGAAAGAAGCTGTCTGAGAAACTGCTCTGTGTTCTGTTAATTCATCTCACAGAGTTACATCTTTCCCATCAAGAAGCCTTTCGCTAAGGCTGTTCTTGTGGAATTGGCAAAGGGATATTTGGAAGCCCATAGAGTGCTATGGTGAAAAAGGAAATATCTTCCGTTCAAACCTGGAAAGAAGCTTTCTGAGAAACTGCTCTGTGTTGTCTGAAATCATCTGACAGAGTTACATCTTTCCCTTCAAGAAGTCTTCCGCTAAGGCTGTTCTTGTGGAATTGGCAAAGGATATTTGGAAGCCCATAGAGGGCTATGGTGCAAAAGGAAATATCTTCCGTTCAAAACTGGAAAGAAGCTTTCTGAGAAACTGCTCTGTGTTCTGTTAATTCATCTCACAGAGTTACATCTTTCCCTTCAAGAAGCCTTTCGCTAAGGCTGTTCTTGTGGAATTGGCAAAGGGATACTTCGAAGCCCATAGAGGGCTATGGTGAAAAAGGAAATATCATCAGTTCAAATCTGGAAAGAAGCTTTCTCAGAAACTGCTCTGTGTTCTGTTAATTCATCTCACAGAGTTACATCTTTCCCTTCAAGAAGCCTTTTGCTAAGGCTGTTCTTGTGGAATTGTTAAAGGGATATTTGGAAGCCCATAGAGGGCTATGGAGAAAAAGGAAATATCTTCCGTTCAAAACTGGAAAGAAGCTTTCTGAGAAACTGCTCTGTGTTCTGTTAATTCATCTCACAGAGTTACATCTTTCCCTTCAAGAAGCCTTACGCTATGTCTGTTCTTGTGGAATTGGCAAAGGGATATTTGGAAGCCCATAGAGGGCTATGGTGAAAAACGAAATATCTTCCGTTCAAAACTGGAAAGAAGCTTTCTGACAAACTGCTCTGTGTTCTGTTAATTCATCTCACAGAGTTACATCTTTCCCTTCAAGAAGCCTTTCGCTAAGGATGTTCTTGTGGAATTGGCAAAGGGATATTTGGAAGCCCATAGAGGGATATGGTGAAAAAGGAAATATCTTCCGTTGAAAACTGGAAAGTAGCTTTCTGAGAAACTGCTCTGTGTTCTGTTAATTCATCTCACAAATTTACATCTTTCCCTTCAAGAAGCCTTTCGCTAAGGCTGTTCTTGTGGAATTGGCAAAGGGATATTTGGAAACCCATAGAGGGCTATGGTGAAAAAGGAAATATCTTCCGTTCAAAACTGGAAAGAAGCTTTCTGAGAAACTGCTCTGTGTTCTGATAATTCATCTCACAGAGTTACATCTTTCCCTTCAAGAAGCCTTTCGCTAAGGCTGTTCTTGTGGAATTGGCAAAGGGATATTTGGAAGCCCATAGAGGGCTATGGTGAAAAAGGAAATATCTTCCGTTCAAAACTGGAAAGAAGCTTTCTGAGAAACTCCTCTGTGTTCTGTTAATTCATCTCACAGAGTTACATCTTTCCCTTCAAGAAGCCTTTCGCTAAGACTGTTCTTGTGGAATTGGCAAAGGGATATTTGGAAGCCCATAGAGGGCTATGGTGAAAAAGGAAATATCTTCCGTTCAAAACTGGAAACAAGCTTTCTGAGAAACTGCTCTGTGTTCTGTTAATTCATCTCACAGAGTTACATCTTTCCCTTCAAGAAGCCTTTCGCTAAGGCTGTTCTTGTGGAATTGGCAAAGGGATATTTGGAAGCCCATAGAGGGCTATGGTGAAAAAGGAAATATCTTCCGTTGAAAACTGGAAAGAAGCTGTCTGAGAAACTGCTCTGTGTTCTGTTAATTCATCTCACAGAGTTACATCTTTCCCATCAAGAAGCCTTTCGCTAAGGCTGTTCTTGTGGAATTGGCAAAGGGATATTTGGAAGCCCATAGAGTGCTATGGTGAAAAAGGAAATATCTTCCGTTCAAACCTGGAAAGAAGCTTTCTGAGAAACTGCTCTGTGTTGTCTGAAATCATCTGACAGAGTTACATCTTTCCCTTCAAGAAGTCTTTCGCTAAGGCTGTTCTTGTGGAATTGGCAAAGGATATTTGGAAGCCCATAGAGGGCTATGGTGAAAAAGGAAATATCTTCCTTTCAAAACTGGAAACAAGCTTTCTGAGAAACTGCTCTGTGTTCTGCTAATTCATCTCACAGTGTTACATCTTTCCCGTCAGGAAGCCTTTCGCTAAGGCTGTTCTTGTGGAATTGGCAAAGGGATATTTGGAAGCCCATAGAGGGCTATGGTGAAAAAGTAAATATCTTCCGTTCAAAACTGGAAAGAAGCTTTCTGAGAAACTGCTCTTTGTTCTGTTAATTCATCTCACAGAGTTACATCTTTCCCTTCAAGAAACCTTTCGCTAAGGCTGTTCTTGTGGAATTGGCAAAGGGATATTTGGAAGCCCATAGAGGGCTATGGTGAAAAAGGAAATATCTTCCGTTGAAAACTGGAAACAAGCCTTCTGAGAAATTGCTCTGTGTTCTGTTAATTCATCTCACAGAGTTACATCTTTCCCTTTAAAAAGCCTTTCGCTAAGGATGTTCTTGTGGAATTGGCAAAGGGATATTTGGAAGCTCATAGAGTGCTATGGTGAAAAAGGAAATATCTTCCGTTCAAAACTGGAAAGAAGCTTTCTGAGAAACTGTTCTGTGTTCTGTTAATTCATCTCACAGAGTTACATCTTTCCCTTCAAGAAGCCTTTCGCTAAGGCTGTTCTTGTGGAATTGGCAAAGGGATATTTGGAAGCCCATAGAGGGCTATGGTGAAAAAGGAAATATCTTCCGTTCAAAACTGGAAAGAAGCTTTCTGAGAAACTGCTCTGTGTTCTGTTAATTCATCTCACAGAGTTACATCTTTCCCTTCAAGAAGCCTTTCGCTAAGGCTGTTCTTGTGTAATTGGCAAAGGGATATTTGGAAGCCCATAGAGGGCTATGGTGAAAAAGGAAATACCTTCCGTTCAAAACTGGAAAGAAGCTTTCTGAGAAACTGCTCTGTGTTCTGTTAATTCATCTCACAGAGTTACATCTTTCCCTTCAAGTAGCCTTTCGCTAAGGCTGTTCTTGTGGAATTGGCAAAGGGATATTTGGAAGCCCATAGAGTGCTATGGTGAAAAAGGAAATATCTTCCGTTCAAAAGTGGAAAGAAGCTTTCTGAGAAACTGCTCTGTGTTCTGTTAATTCATCTCACAGAGTTACATCTTTCCCTTCAAGAAGCCTTTCGCTAAGGCTGTTTTTGTGGAATTGGCAAAGGGATATTTGGAAGCCCATAGAGGGCCATGGTGAAAAACGAAATATCTTCCGTTCAAAACTGGAAAGAAGCTTTCTGAGAAACTGCTCTGTGTTCTGTTAATTCATCTCACAGAATTACATCTTTCCCCTCAAGAAGCCTTTCGTAAGGCTGTTCTTGTGGAATTGGAATAGGGATATTTGGAAGCCCATAGAGTGCTATGGTGAAAAAGGAAATATCTTCCGTTCAAAACTGGAAAGAAGCTTTCTGAGAAACTGCTCTGTGTTCTGCTAATTCATCTCACTGAGTTACATCTTTCCCTTCAAGAAGCCTTTCGCTAAGGCTGTTCTTGTGGAATTGGCAACGGGATATTAGGAAGCCCATAGAGGGCTTTGGTGAAAAAGGAAATATCTTCCGTTCAAAACTGGAAAGAAGCTTTCTGAGAAACTGCTCTATGTTCTGTTAATTCATCTCACAGAGTTACATCTTTCCCTTCAAGAAGCCTTTCGCTAAGGCTGTTCTTGTGGAATTGGCAAAGGGATATTTGGAAGCCCTTAGAGGGCTATGGTGAAAAAGGAAATATCTTCCGTTCAAAACTGGAAAGAAGCTTTCTGAGAAACTGCTCTGTGTTCTGTTAATTCATCTCACAGAGTTACATCTTTCCCTTGAAGAAGCCTTTCGCTAAGGCTGTTCTTGTGGAATTGGCAAAGGGATATTTGGAAGCCCATAGAGGGCTATGGTGAAAAAGGAAATATCTTCCGTTCAAAACTGGAAAGAAGCTTTCTGAGAAACTGCTCTGTGTTCTGTTAATTCATCTCACAGTGTTACATCTTTGCCTTCAAGAAGCCTTTCGCTAAGGCTGTTCTTGTGGAATTGGCAAAGGGATATTTGGAAGCCCATAGAGGGCTATGGTGAAAAAGGAAATATCTTCCGTTCAAAACTGGAAAGAAGCTTTCTGAGAAACTGCTCTGTGTTCTGTTAATTCATCTCACAGAGTTACATCTTTCCCTTCAAGAAGCCTTTCGCTAAGGCTGTTCTTGTGGAATTGGCAAAGGGATATTTGGAAGCCCATAGAGGGCTATGGTGAAAAAGGAAATACCTTCCGTTCAAAAGTGGAAAGAAGCTTTCTGAGAAACTGCTCTGTGTTCTGTTAATTCATCTCACAGAGTTACATCTTTCCCTTCAAGAAGCCTTTCGCTAAGGCTGTTCTTGTGGAATTGGCAAAGGGATATTTGGAAGCCCATAGAGGGCCATGGTGAAAAACGAAATATCTTCCGTTCAAAACTGGAAAGAAGCTTTCTGAGAAACTGCTCTGTGTTCTGTTAATTCATCTCACAGAATTTCATCTTTCCCCTCAAGAAGCCTTTCGTAAGGCTGTTCTTGTGGAATTGGAATAGGGATATTTGGAAGCCCATAGAGTGCTATGGTGAAAAAGGAAATATCTTCCGTTCAAAACTGGAAAGAAGCTTTCTGAGAAACTGCTCTGTGTTCTGCTAATTCATCTCACTGAGTTACATCTTTCCCTTCAAGAAGCCTTTCGCTAAGGCTGTTCTTGTGGAATTGGCAACGGGATATTAGGAAGCCCATAGAGGGCTTTGGTGAAAAAGGAAATATCTTCCGTTCAAAACTGGAAAGAAGCTTTCTGAGAAACTGCTCTATGTTCTCTTAATTCATCTCACAGAGTTACATCTTTCCCTTCAAGAAGCCTTTCGCTAAGGCTGTTCTTGTGGAATTGGCAAAGGGATATTTGGAAGCCCATAGAGGGCTATGGTGAAAAAGGAAATATCTTCCGTTCAAAACTGGAAAGAAGCTTTCTGAGAAACTGCTCTGTGTTCTGTTAATTCATCTCACAGAGTTACATCTTTCCCTTCAAGAAGCCTTTCGCTAAGGCTGTTCTTGTGGAATTGGCAAGGGGATATTTGGAAGCCCATAGAGGGCTATTGTGAAAAAGAAAATATCTTCCGTTCAAAACTGGAAAGAAGCTTTCTGAGAAACTGCTCTGTGTTCTGTTAATTCATCTCACAGAGTTACATCTTTGCCTTCAAGAAGCCTTTCGCTAAGGCTGTTCTTGTGGAATTGGCAAAGGGATATTTGGAAGCCCATAGAGGGCTATGGTGAAAAAGGAAATATCTTCCGTTGAAAACTGGAAACAAGCCTTCTGAGAAATTGCTCTGTGTTCTGTTAATTCATCTCACAGAGTTACATCTTTCCCTTTAAAAAGCCTTTCGCTAAGGATGTTCTTGTGGAATTGGCAAAGGGATATTTGGAAGCTCATAGAGTGCTATGGTGAAAAAGGAAATATCTTCCGTTCAAAACTGGAAAGAATCTTTCTGAGAAACTGTTCTGTGTTCTGTTAATTCATCTCACAGAGTTACATCTTTCCCTTCAAGAAGCCTTTCGCTAAGGCTGTTCTTGTGGAATTGGCAAAGGGATATTTGGAAGCCCATAGAGGGCTATGGTGAAAAAGGAAATATCTTCCGTTCAAAACTGGAAAGAAGCTTTCTGAGAAACTGCTCTGTGTTCTGTTAATTCATCTCACAGAGTTACATCTTTCCCTTCAAGAAGCCTTTCGCTAAGGCTGTTCTTGTGGAATTGGCAAAGGGATATTTGGAAGCCCATAGAGGGCTATGGTGAAAAAGGAAATACCTTCCGTTCAAAACTGGAAAGAAGCTTTCTGAGAAACTGCTCTGTGTTCTGTTAATTCATCTCACAGAGTTACATCTTTCCCTTCAAGTAGCCTTTCGCTAAGGCTGTTCTTGTGGAATTGGCAAAGGGATATTTGGAAGCCCATAGAGTGCTATGGTGAAAAAGGAAATATCTTCCGTTCAAAAGTGGAAAGAAGCTTTCTGAGAAACTGCTCTGTGTTCTGTTAATTCATCTCACAGAGTTACATCTTTCCCTTCAAGAAGCCTTTCGCTAAGGCTGTTGTTGTGGAATTGGCAAAGGGATATTTGGAAGCCCATAGAGGGCCATGGTGAAAAACGAAATATCTTCCGTTCAAAACTGGAAAGAAGCTTTCTGAGAAACTGCTCTGTGTTCTGTTAATTCATCTCACAGAATTACATCTTTCCCCTCAAGAAGCCTTTCGTAAGGCTGTTCTTGTGGAATTGGAATAGGGATATTTGGAAGCCCATAGAGTGCTATGGTGAAAAAGGAAATATCTTCCGTTCAAAACTGGAAAGAAGCTTTCTGAGAAACTGCTCTGTGTTCTGCTAATTCATCTCACTGAGTTACATCTTTCCCTTCAAGAAGCCTTTCGCTAAGGCTGTTCTTGTGGAATTGGCAACGGGATATTAGGAAGCCCATAGAGGGCTATGGTGAAAAAGGAAATATCTTCCGTTGAAAACTGGAAAGAAGCTTTCTGAGAAACTGCTCTGTGTTCTGTTAATTCATCTCACAGAGTTACATCTTTCCCTTCAAGAAGCCTTTCGCTAAGGCTGTTCTTGTGGAATTGGCAAAGGGATATTTGGAAGTCCATAGAGGGCTATGGTGAAAAAGGAAATATCTTCCGTTCAAAACTGGAAAGAAGCTTTCTGAGAAACTGCTCTGTGTTCTGATAATTCTTCTCACAGAGTTACATCTTTCCCTTCAAGAAGCCTTTCGCTAAGGCTGTTCTTGTGGAATTGGCAAAGGGATATTTGGAAGCCTATAGAGGGCTATGGTGAAAAAGGAAATATCTTCCGTTCAAAACTGGAAAGAAGCTTTCTGAGAAACTGCTCTGTGTTCTGTTAATTCATCTCACAGAGTTACATCTTTCCCTTGAAGAAGCCTTTCGCTAAGGCTGTTCTTGTGGAATTGGCAAAGGGATATTTGGAAGCCCATAGAGGGCTATGGTGAAAAAGGAAATATCTTCCGTTCAAAACTGGAAAGAAGCTTTCTGAGAAACTGCTCAGTGTTCTGTTAATTCATCTCACAGAGTTACATCTTTGCCTTCAAGAAGCCTTTCGCTAAGGCTGTTCTTGTGGAATTGGCAAAGGGATATTTGGAAGCCCATAGAGGGCTATGGTGAAAAAGGAAATATCTTCCGTTGAAAACTGGAAACAAGCCTTCTGAGAAATTGCTCTGTGTTCTGTTAATTCATCTCACAGAGTTACATCTTTCCCTTTAAAAAGCCTTTCGCTAAGGATGTTCTTGTGGAATTGGCAAAGGGATATTTGGAAGCTCATAGAGTGCTATGGTGAAAAAGGAAATATCTTCCGTTCAAAACTGGAAAGAATCTTTCTGAGAAACTGTTCTGTGTTCTGTTAATTCATCTCACAGAGTTACATCTTTCCCTTCAAGAAGCCTTTCGCTAAGGCTGTTCTTGTGGAATTGGCAAAGGGATATTTGGAAGCCCATAGAGGGCTATGGTGAAAAAGGAAATATCTTCCGTTCAAAACTGGAAAGAAGCTTTCTGAGAAACTGCTCTGTGTTCTGTTAATTCATCTCACAGAGTTACATCTTTCCCTTCAAGAAGCCTTTCGCTAAGGCTGTTCTTGTGGAATTGGCAAAGGGATATTTGGAAGCCCATAGAGGGCTATGGTGAAAAAGGAAATACCTTCCGTTCAAAACTGGAAAGAAGCTTTCTGAGAAACTGCTCTGTGTTCTGTTAATTCATCTCACAGAGTTACATCTTTCCCTTCAAGAAGCCTTTCGCTAAGGCTGTTGTTGTGGAATTGGCAAAGGGATATTTGGAAGCCCATAGAGGGCCATGGTGAAAAACGAAATATCTTCCGTTCAAAACTGGAAAGAAGCTTTCTGAGAAACTGCTCTGTGTTCTGTTAATTCATCTCACAGAATTACATCTTTCCCCTCAAGAAGCCTTTCGTAAGGCTGTTCTTGTGGAATTGGAATAGGGATATTTGGAAGCCCATAGAGTGCTATGTTGAAAAAGGAAATATCTTCCGTTCAAAACTGGAAAGAAGCTTTCTGAGAAACTGCTCTGTGTTCTGCTAATTCATCTCACTGAGTTACATCTTTCCCTTCAAGAAGCCTTTCGCTAAGGCTGTTCTTGTGGAATTGGCAACGGGATATTAGGAAGCCCATAGAGGGCTTTGGTGAAAAAGGAAATATCTTCCGTTCAAAACTGGAAAGAAGCTTTCTGAGAAACTGCTCTATGTTCTGTTAATTCATCTCACAGAGTTACATCTTTCCCTTCAAGAAGCCTTTTGCTAAGGCTGTTCTTGTGGAATTGGCAAAGGGATATTTGGAAGCCCATAGAGGGCTATGGTGAAAAAGGAAATATCTTCCGTTCAAAACTGGAAAGAAGCTTTCTGAGAAACTGCTCTGTGTTCTGTTAATTCATCTCACAGAGTTACATCTTTCCCTTCAAGAAGCCTTTCGCTAAGGCTGTTCTTGTGGAATTGGCAAGGGGATATTTGGAAGCCCATAGAGGGCTATTGTGAAAAAGAAAATATCTTCCGTTCAAAACTGGAAAGAAGCTTTCTGAGAAACTGGTCGGTGTTCTGTAAATTCATCTCACAGAGTTACATCTTTCCCTTCAAGAAGCCTTTCGCTAAGTCTGTTCTTGTGGAATTGGCAAAGGGATATTTGGAAGCCCATAGAGAGTTATGGTGAAAAAGGAAATATCTTCCGTTCAAAACTGGAAAGAAGCTTTCTGAGAAACTGCTCTGTCTTCTCTTAATTCATCTCACAGAGTTACATCTTTCCCTTCAAGAAGCCTTTCGCTAAGGCTGTTCTTGTGGAATTGGCAAAGGGATATTTAGAAACCCATAGAGGGCTATGGTGAAAAAGGAAATATCTTCCGTTCAAAACTGGAAAGAAGCTTTCTGAGAAACTGCTCTGTGTTCTGTTAATTCATCTCACAGAGTTACATCTTTCCTACAAGAAGCCTTTCGCTAAGGCTGTTCTTGTGGAATTGGAAAAGGGATATTTGGAAGCCCATAGAGGGCTATGGTGAAAAAGGAAATATCTTCCGTTCAAAACTGGAGAGAAGCTTTCTGAGAAACTGCTCTGTGTTCTGTTAATTCATCTCACAGAGTTACATCTTTCCCTTCAAGAAGCCTTTCGCTAAGGCTGTTCTTGTGGAATTGGCAAAGGGATATTTGGAAGCCCATAGAGAGCTATGGTGAAAAAGGAAATATCTTCCGTTCAAAACTGGAAAGAAGCTTTCTGAGAAACTGCTCTGTGTTCTGTTAATTCATCTCACGGAGTTACATCTTTCCCTTGAAGAAGCCTTTCGCTAAGGCTGTTCTTGTGGAATTGGAAAAGGGATATTTGGAAGCCCATAGAGGGCTATGGTGAAAAAGGAAATATCTTCCGTTCAAAACTGGAAAGAAGCTTTCTGAGAAACTGCTCTATGTTCTGTAAATTCATCTCACAGAGATACATCTTTCCTTTCAAGAAGCCTTTCGCTAAGGCTGTTCTTGTGGAATTGGAAAAGGGATATTTGGAAGCCCATAGAGTGTTATGGTGAAAAAGGAAATATCTTCCGTTCAAAACTGGAAAGAAGCTTTCTGAGAAAGTGCTCTGTGTTCTGTTAATTCATCTCACAGTGTTACATCTTTCCCTTCAAGAAGCCTTTCTCTAAGGCTTTTCTTGTGGAAATGGCAAAGGGATATTTGGAAACCCTTAGAGGGCTATGGTGAAAAAGGAAATATCTTCCGTTCAAAACTGGAAAGAAGCTTTCTGAGAAACTGCTCTGTGTTCTGTTAATTCATCTCACAGAGTTACATCTTTCCCTTCAAGAAGCCTTTCGCTAAGGCTGTTCTTGTGGAATTGGCAAAGGGATATTTGGAAGCCCATAAAGGGCTATTGTGAAAAAGGAAATATCTTCCGTTCAAAACTGGAAAGAAGCTTTCTGAGAAACTGCTCTTTGTTCTGTTAATTCATCTCACAGAGTTACATCTTTCCTACAAGAAGCCTTTCGCTAAGGCTGTTCTTGTGGAATTGGAAAAGGGATATTTGGAAGCCCATAGAGGGCTATGGTGAAAAAGGAAATATCTTCCGTTCAAAACTGGAAAGAAGCTTTCTGAGAAACTGCTCTGTGTTCTGTTAATTCATCTCACAGAGTTACATCTTTCCCTTCAAGAAGCCTTTCGCTAAGGCTGTTCTTGTGGAATTGGCAAAGGGATATTTGGAAGCCCATAGAGAGCTATGGTGAAAAAGGAAATATCTTCCGTTCAAAACTGGAAAGAAGCTTTCTGAGAAACTGCTCTGTGTTCTGTTAATTCATCTCACGGAGTTACATCTTTCCCTTGAAGAAGCCTTTCGCTAAGGCTGTTCTTGTGGAATTGGAATAGGGATATTTGGAAGCCCATAGAGTGCTATGGTGAAAAAGGAAATATCTTCCGTTCAAAACTGGAAAGAAGCTTTCTGAGAAACTGCTCTGTGTTCTGCTAATTCATCTCACTGAGTTACATCTTTCCCTTCAAAAAGCCTTTCGCTAAGGCTGTTCTTGTGGAATTGGCAACGGGATATTAGGAAGCCCATAGAGGGCTTTGGTGAAAAAGGAAATATCTTCCGTTCAAAACTGGAAAGAAGCTTTCTGAGAAACTGCTCTATGTTCTGTTAATTCATCTCACAGAGTTACATCTTTCCCTTCAAGAATCCTTTCGCTAAGGCTGTTCTTGTGGAATTGGCACAGGGATATTTGGAAGCCCATAGAGGGCTATGGTGAAAAAGGAAATATCTTCCGTTCAAAACTGGAAAGAAGCTTTCTGAGAAACTGCTCTGTGTTCTGTTAATTCATCTCACAGAGTTACATCTTTCCCTTCAAGAAGCCTTTCGCTAAGGCTGTTCTTGTGGAATTGGCAAGGGGATATTTGGAAGCCCATAGAGGGCTATTGTGAAAAAGAAAATAACTTCCGTTCAAAACTGGAAAGAAGCATTCTGAGAAACTGGTCGGTGTTCTGTAAATTCATCTCACAGAGTTACATCTTTCCCTTCAAGAAGCCTTTCGCTAAGTCTGTTCTTGTGGAATTGGCAAAGGGATATTTGGAAGCCCATAGAGAGTTATGGTGAAAAAGGAAATATCTTCCGTTCAAAACTGGAAAGAAGCTTTCTGAGAATCTGCTCTGTGTTCTCTTAATTCATCTCACAGAGTTACATCTTTCCCTTCAAAAAGCCTTTCGCTAAGGCTGTTCTTGTGGAATTGGCAAAGGGATATTTAGAAACCCATAGAGGGCTATGGTGAAAAAGGAAATATCTTCCGTTCAAAACTGGAAAGAAGCTTTCTGAGAAACTGGTCGGTGTTCTGTAAATTCATCTCACAGAGTTACATCCTTCCCTTCAAGAAGCCTTTCGCTAAGTCTGTTCTTGTGGAATGGGCAAAGGGATATTTGGAAGCCCATAGAGAGCTATGGTGAAAAAGGAAATATCTTCCGTTCAAAACTGGAAAGAAGCTTTCTGAGAAACTGCTCTGTGTTCTGTTAATTCATCTCACAGAGTTACATCTTTCCTACAAGGAGCCTTTCGCTAAGGCTGTTCTTGTGGAATTGGAAAAGGGATATTTCGAAGCCCATAGAGGGCTATGGTGAAAAAGGAAATATCTTCCGTTCAAAACTGGAAAGAAGCATTCTGAGAAACAGCTCTGACTTCTGTTAATTCATCTCACAGAGTTACATCTTTCCCTTCAAGAAGTCTTTCGCTAAGGCTGTTCTTGTGGAGTTGGCAAAGGGATATTTGGAAGCCCATAGAGGGCTATGGTGAAAAAGGAAATATCTTCCGTTCAAAACTGGAAAGAAGCTTTCTGAGAAACTGCTCTGTGTTCTGTTAATTCATCTCACAGAGTTACATCTTTGCCTTCAAGAAGCCTTTCGCTGTGGCTGTTCTTGTGGAATTGGCAAAGGGATATTTGGAAGCCCATAGAGGGCTATGGTGAAAAAGGAAATATCTTCCGTTGAAAACTGGAAACAAGCCTTCTGAGAAACTGCTCTGTGTTCTGTTAATTCATCTCACAGAGTTACATCTTTCCCTTTAAGAAGCCTTTCGCTAAGGCTGTTATTGTGGAATTGGCAAAGGGATATTTGGAAGCCCAGAGAGGGCTATGTTGAAAAAGGAAATATCTTCCGTTCAAAACTGGAAAGAAGCTTTCTGAGAAACTGCTCTGTGTTCTGTTAATTCATCTCACAGAGTTACATCTTTCCCTTCAAGAAGCCTTTCGCTAAGGCTGTTCTTGTGGAATTGGCAAAGGGATATTTGGATGCCCATAGAGGGCTATGGTGAAAAAGGAAATATCTTCCGTTCAAAACTGGAAAGAAGCTTTCTGAGAAACTGCTCTGTGTTCTGTTAATTCATCTCACAGAGTTACATCTTTCCCTTCAAGAAGCCTTTCGCTAAGGCTGTTCTTGTGGAATTGGCAAAGGGATATTTGGAAGCCCATAGAGGTCTATGGTGAAAAAGGAAATATCTTCCGTTCAAAACTGGAAAGTAGCTTTCTGAGAAACTGCTCTGTGTTCTGTTAATTCATCTCACAGAGTTACATCTTTCCCTTCAAGAAGCCTTTCGCTAAGGCTGTTCTTGTGGAATTGGCAAAGGGATATTTGGAAGCCCTTAGAGGGCTATGGTGAAAAAGGAAATATCTTCCGTTCAAAACTGGAAAGAAGCTTTCTGAGAAACTGCTCTGTGTTCTGTAAATTCATCTCACAGAGTTACATCTTTCCCTTCAATAAGCCTTTCGCTAAGGCTGTTCTTGTGGAATTGGCAAAGGGATATTTGGAAGCCCATAGAGTGCTATGGTGAAAAAGGAAATATCTTCCGTTCAAAACTGGAAAGAAGCTTTCTGAGAAACTGCTCTGTGTTCTGTTAATTCATCTCACAGAGTTACATCTTTCCCTTCAAGAAGTCTTTCGGTAAGGCTGTTCTTGTGGAATTGGCAAGGGGATATTTGGAAGCCCATAGAGGGCTATGGTGAAAAAGGAAATATCTTCCGTTCAAAACTGGAAAGAAGCTTTCTGAGAAACTGCTCTGTGTTCTGTTAATTCATCTCACAGAGTTACATCTTTCCCTTCAAGAAGCCTTTCGCTAAGGCTGTTCTTGTGGAATTGGCAAAGGGATATTTGGAACCCCTAGAGGGCTATGGTGAAAAAGGAAATATCTTCCGTTCAAAACTGGAAAGAGGCTTTCTGAGAAACTGCTCTGTGTTCTGTTAATTTATCTCACAGAGTTACATCTTTCCCTTCAAGAAGCCTTTCGCTAAGGCTGTTCTTGTGGAATTGGCAAAGGGATATTTGGAAGCCCATAGAGGACTATGGTGAAAAAGGAAATATCTTCCGTTCAAAACTGGAAAGAAGCTTTCTGAGAAACTGCTCTGTGTTCTGTTAATTCATCTCAAAGAGTTACATCTTTCCCTTCAAGAAGCCTTTCGCTAAGGCGGTTCTTATGGAATTGGAAAAGGGATATTTGGAAGCCCATAGAGGGCTATGGTGAAAAAGGAAATATCTTCCGTTCAAAACTGGAAAGAAGCTTTCTGAGAAACTGCTCTGTGTTCTGTTAATTCATCTCACAGAGTTACATCTTTCCCTTCAAGAAGCCTTTCGCTAAGGCTGTTCTTGTGGAATTGGCAAAGGGATATTTGGAGGCCCATAGAGGGCTATGGTGAAAAAGGAAATATCTTCCGTTCAAAACTGGAAAGAAGCTTTCTGAGAAACTGCTCTGTTTTCTCTTAATTCATCTCACAGAGTTACATCTTTCCCTTCAAGAAGCCTTTCGCTAAGGCTGTTCTTGTGGAATTGGCAAAGGGATATTTGGAAGCCCATAGAGTGCTATGGTGAAAAAGGAAATATCTTCCGTTCAAAACTGGAAAGAAGCTTTCTGAGAAACTGCTCTGTGTTCTGTTAATTCATGTCACAGAGTTACATCTTTCCCTTCAAGAAGCCTTTCGCTAAGGCTGTTCTTGTGGAATTGGCAAAGGGATATTTGGAAGCCCATAGAGGGCTAAGGTGAAAAAGGAAATATCTTCCGTTCAAAACTGGAAAGAAGCTTTCTGAGAAACTGCTCTGTGTTCTGTTAATTCATCTCACAGAGTTACATCTTTCCCTTCAAGAAGCCTTTCGCTAAGGCTGTTCTTGTGGAATTGGCAAAGGGATATTTGGAAGCCCATAGAGTGCTATGGTGAAAAAGGAAATAACTTCCGTTCAAAACTGGAAAGAAGCTTTCTGAGAAACTGCTCTGTGTTCTGTTAATTCATCTCACAGAGTTACATCTTTCCCTTCAAGAAGCCTTTCGCTAAGGCTGTTCTTGTGGAATTGGCAAAGGGATATTTGGAAGCCCATAGAGGGCTATGGTGAAAAAGGAAATATCTTCCGTTCAAAACTGGAAAGAAGCTGTCTGAGAAACTGCTCTGTGTTCTGTTAATTCATCTCACGGAGTTACATCTTTCCCATCAAGAAGCCTTTCGCTAAGGCTGTTCTTGTGGAATTGGCAAAGGGATATTTGGAAGCCCATAGAGTGCTATGGTGAAAAAGGAAATATCTTCCGTTCAAACCTGGAAAGAAGCTTTCTGAGAAACTGCTCTGTGTTGTCTGAAATCATCTGACAGAGTTACATCTTTCCCTTCAAGAAGTCTTTCGCTAAGGCTGTTCTTGTGGAATTGGCAAAGGATATTTGGAAGCCCATAGAGGGCTATGGTGAAAAAGGAAATATCTTCCGTTCAAAACTGGAAACAAGCTTTCTGAGAAACTGCTCTGTGTTCTGCTAATTCATCTCACAGAGTTACATCTTTCCCTTCAAGAAGCCTTTCGCTAAGGCTGTTCTTGTGGAATTGGCAAAGGGATATTTGGAAGCCCATAGAGGGCTATGGTGAAAAAGGAAATATCTTCCGTTCAAAACTGGAAAGAAGCTTTCTGAGAAACTGCTCTTTGTTCTGTTAATTCATCTCACAGAGTTACATCTTTCCCTTCAATAAGCCTTTCGCTAAGGCTGTTCTTCTGGAATTGGCAAAGGGATATTTGGAAACCCATAGAGGGCTAAGACGAAAAAGGAAATATCTTCAGTTCAAAACTGGAAAGAAGCTTTCTGAGAAACTGCTCTGTGTTCTGTTAATTCATCTCACAGAGTTACATCTTTCCCTTCAAGAAGCCTTTCGCTAAGGCTGTTCTTGTGGAATTGGCAAAGGATATTTGGAAGCCCATAGAGGGCTATGGTGAAAAAGGAAATATCTTCCGTTCAAAACTGGAAACAAGCTTTCTGAGAAACTGCTCTGTGTTCTGCTAATTTATCTCACAGAGTTACATCTTTCCCTTCAAGAAGCCTTTCGCTAAGGCTGTTCTTGTGGAATTGGCAAAGGGATATTTGGAAGCCCATAGAGGGCTATGGTGAAAAAGGAAATATCTTCCGTTCAAAACTGGAAAGAAGCTTTCTGAGAAACTGCTCTTTGTTCTGTTAATTCATCTCACAGAGTTACATCTTTCCCTTCAATAAGCCTTTCGCTAAGGCTGTTCTTCTGGAATTGGCAAAGGGATATTTGGAAACCCATAGAGGGCTAAGACGAAAAAGGAAATATCTTCAGTTCAAAACTGGAAAGAAGCTTTCTGAGAAACTGCTCTGTGTTCTGTTAATTCATCTCACAGAGTTACATCTTTCCCTTCAAGAAGCCTTTCGCTAAGGCTGTTCTTGTGGAATTGGCAAAGGGATATTTGGAAGCCCATAGAGGGCTATGGTGAAAAAGGAAATATCTTCCGTTCAAAACTGGAAAGAAGCTTTCTGAGAAACTGCTCTGTGTTCTGTTAATTCATCTCACAGAGTTACATCTTTCCCTTCAATAAGCCTTTCGCTAAGGCTGTTCTTGTGGACTTTGCATAGGGATATTTGGAAGCCCATAGAGATCTATGGTGAAAAAGGAAATATCTTCCGTTCAAAACTGGAAAAAAGCTTTCTGAGAAACTGCTCTGTGTTCTGTTAATTCATCTCACAGAGTTACATCTTTCCCTTCAAGAAGCCTTTCGCTAAGGATGTTCTTGTAGAATTGGCAAAGGGATATTTGGAAGCCCATAGAGGACTATGGTGAAAAAGGAAATATCTTCCGTTCAAAACTGGAAAGTAGCTTTCTGAGAAACTTCTCTGTGTTCTGTTAATTCATCTCACAGAGTTACATCTTTCCCTTCAAGAAACCTTTCGCTAAGGCTGTTCATGTGGAATTGGCAAAGGGATATTTGGAAGCCCTTAGAGGGCTATGGTGAAAAAGGAAATATCTTCCGTTCAAAACTGGAAAGAAGCTTTCTGAGAAACTGCTCTGTGTTCTCTTAATTCATCTCACAGAGTTACATCTTTCCCTTCAAGAAGCCTTTCGCTAAGGCTGTTCTTGTGGAATTGGCAAAGGGATATTTGGAAGCCCATAGAGTGCTATGGTGAAAAAGGAAATATCTTCCGTTCAAAACTGGAAAGAAGCTTTCTGAGAAACTGCTCTGTGTTCTGTTAATTCATCTCACAGAGTTACATCTTTCCCTTCAAGAAGCCTTTCGCTAAGGCTGTTCTTGTGGAATTGGCAAAGGGATATTTGGAAGCCCATAGAGTGCTATGGTGAAAAAGGAAATATCTTCCGTTCAAAACTGGAAAGAAGCTTTCTGAGAAACTGCTCTGTGTTCTGTTAATTCATGTCACAGAGTTACATCTTTCCCTTCAAGAAGCCTTTCGCTAAGGCTGTTCTTGTGGAATTGGCAAAGGATATTTGGAAGCCCATAGAGGGCTATGGTGAAAAAGGAAATATCTTCCGTTCAAAACTGGAAACAAGCTTTCTGAGAAACTGCTCTGTGTTCTGCTAATTCATCTCACAGAGTTACATCTTTCCCTTCAAGAAGCCTTTCGCTAAGGCTGTTCTTGTGGAATTGGCAAAGGGATATTTGGAAGCCCATAGAGGGCTATGGTGAAAAAGGAAATATCTTCCGTTCAAAACTGGAAAGAAGCTTTCTGAGAAACTGCTCTTTGTTCTGTTAATTCATCTCACAGAGTTACATCTTTCCCTTCAATAAGCCTTTCGCTAAGGCTGTTCTTCTGGAATTGGCAAAGGGATATTTGGAAACCCATAGAGGGCTAAGACGAAAAAGGAAATATCTTCAGTTCAAAACTGGAAAGAAGCTTTCTGAGAAACTGCTCTGTGTTCTGTTAATTCATCTCACAGAGTTACATCTTTCCCTTCAAGAAGCCTTTCGCTAAGGCTGTTCTTGTGGAATTGGCAAAGGGATATTTGGAAGCCCATAGAGGGCTATGGTGAAAAAGGAAATATCTTCCGTTCAAAACTGGAAAGAGGCTTTCTGAGAAACTGCTCTGTGTTCTGTTAATTCATCTCACAGAGTTACATCTTTCCCTTCAAGAAGCCTTTCGCTAAGGCTGTTCTTGTGGAATTGGCAAAGGGATATTTGGAAGCCCATAGAGGGCTACGGTGAAAAAGGAAATATCTTCCGTTCAAAACTGGAAAGAAGCTTTCTGAGAAACTGCTCTGTGTTCTGTTAATTCATCTCACAGAGTTACATCTTTCCCTTCAAGAAGCCTTTCGCTAAGACTGTTCTTGTGGAATTGGCAAAGGGATATTTGGAAGCCCATAGAGGGCTACGGTGAAAAAGGAAATATCTTCCGTTCAAAACTGGAAAGAGGCTTTCTGAGAAACTGCTCTGTGTTCTGTTAATTCATCTCACAGAGTTACATCTTTCCCTTCAAGAAGCCTTTCGCTAAGGCTGTTCTTGTGGAATTGGCAAAGGGATATTTGGAAGCCCATAGAGGGCTACGGTGAAAAAGGAAATATCTTCCGTTCAAAACTGGAAAGAAGCTTTCTGAGAAACTGCTCTGTGTTCTGTTAATTCATCTCACAGAGTTCCATCTTTCCCTTCAAGAAGCCTTTCGCTAAGACTGTTCTTGTGGAATTGGCAAAGGGATATTTGGAAGCCCATAGAGGGCTATGGTGAAAAAGGAAATATCTTCCGTTCAAAACTGGAAACAAGCTTTCTGAGAAACTGCTCTGTGTTCTGTTAATTCATCTCACAGAGTTACATCTTTCCCTTCAAGAAGCCTTTCGCTAAGGCTGTTCTTGTGGAATTGGCAAAGGGATATTTGGAAGCCCATAGAGTGCTATGGTGAAAAAGGAAATATCTTCCGTTCAAAACTGGAAAGAAGCTGTCTGAGAAACTGCTCTGTGTTCTGTTAATTCATCTCACAGAGTTACATCTTTCCCTTCAAGAAGCCTTTCGCTAAGGCTGTTCTTGTGGAATTGGCAAAGGGATACTTCGAAGCCCATAGAGGGCTATGGTGAAAAAGGAAATATCATCAGTTCAAATCTGGAAAGAAGCTTTCTCAGAAACTGCTCTGTGTTCTGTTAATTCATCTCACAGAGTTACATCTTTCCCTTCAAGGAGCCTTTTGCTAAGGCTGTTCTTGTGGAATTGTTAAAGGGATATTTGGAAGCCCATAGAGGGCTATGGAGAAAAAGGAAATATCTTCCGTTCAAAACTGGAAAGAAGCTTTCTGAGAAACTGCTCTGTGTTCTGTTAATTCATCTCACAGAGTTACATCTTTCCCTTCAAGAAGCCTTACGCTAAGTCTGTTCTTGTGGAATTGGCAAAGGGATATTTGGAAGCCCATAGAGGGCTATGGTGAAAAAGGAAATATCTTCCGTTCAAAACTGGAAAGAAGCTTTCTGAGAAACTGCTCTGTGTTCTGTTAATTCATCTCACAGAGTTACATCTTTCCCTTCAAGAAGCCTTTCGCTAAGGCTGTTCTTGTGGAATTTTCAAAGGGATATTTGGAAGCTCATAGAGGGCTACGGTGAAAAAGGAAATATCTTCCGTTCAAAACTGGAAAGAAGCTTTCTGAGAAACTGCTCTGTGTTCTGTTAATTCATCTCACAGAGTTACATCTTACCCTTCAATAAGCCTTTCGCTAAGGCTGTTCTTCTGGAATTGGCAAAGGGATATTTGGAAACCCATAGAGGGCTAAGACGAAAAAGGAAATATCTTCAGTTCAAAACTGGAAAGAAGCTTTCTGAGAAACTGCTCTGTGTTCTGTTAATTCATCTCACAGAGTTACATCTTTCCCTTCAAGAAGCCTTTCGCTAAGGCTGTTCTTGTGGAATTGGCAAAGGATATTTGGAAGCCCATAGAGGGCTATGGTGAAAAAGGAAATATCTTCCGTTCAAAACTGGAAACAAGCTTTCTGAGAAACTGCTCTGTGTTCTGCTAATTTATCTCACAGAGTTACATCTTTCCCTTCAAGAAGCCTTTCGCTAAGGCTGTTCTTGTGGAATTGGCAAAGGGATATTTGGAAGCCCATAGAGGGCTATGGTGAAAAAGGAAATATCTTCCGTTCAAAACTGGAAAGAAGCTTTCTGAGAAACTGCTCTTTGTTCTGTTAATTCATCTCACAGAGTTACATCTTTCCCTTCAATAAGCCTTTCGCTAAGGCTGTTCTTCTGGAATTGGCAAAGGGATATTTGGAAACCCATAGAGGGCTAAGACGAAAAAGGAAATATCTTCAGTTCAAAACTGGAAAGAAGCTTTCTGAGAAACTGCTCTGTGTTCTGTTAATTCATCTCACAGAGTTACATCTTTCCCTTCAAGAAGCCTTTCGCTAAGGCTGTTCTTGTGGAATTGGCAAAGGGATATTTGGAAGCCCATAGAGGGCTATGGTGAAAAAGGAAATATCTTCCGTTCAAAACTGGAAAGAGGCTTTCTGAGAAACTGCTCTGTGTTCTGTTAATTTATCTCACAGAGTTACATCTTTCCCTTCAAGAAGCCTTTCGCTAAGGCTGTTCTTGTGGAATTGGCAAAGGGATATTTGGAAGCCCATAGAGGGCTACGGTGAAAAAGGAAATATCTTCCGTTCAAAACTGGAAAGAAGCTTTCTGAGAAACTGCTCTGTGTTCTGTTAATTCATCTCACAGAGTTACATCTTTCCCATCAAGAAGCCTTTCGCTAAGACTGTTCTTGTGGAATTGGCAAAGGGATATTTGGAAGCCCATAGAGGGCTATGGTGAAAAAGGAAATATCTTCCGTTCAAAACTGGAAACAAGCTTTCTGAGAAACTGCTCTGTGTTCTGTTAATTCATCTCACAGAGTTACATCTTTCCCTTCAAGAAGCCTTTCGCTAAGGCTGTTCTTGTGGAATTGGCAAAGGGATATTTGGAAGCCCATAGAGTGCTATGGTGAAAAAGGAAATATCTTCCGTTCAAAACTGGAAAGAAGCTGTCTGAGAAACTGCTCTGTGTTCTGTTAATTCATCTCACAGAGTTACATCTTTCCCATCAAGAAGCCTTTCGCTAAGGCTGTTCTTGTGGAATTGGCAAAGGGATATTTGGAAGCCCATAGAGTGCTATGGTGAAAAAGGAAATATCTTCCGTTCAAACCTGGAAAGAAGCTTTCTGAGAAACTGCTCTGTGTTGTCTGAAATCATCTGACAGAGTTACATCTTTCCCTTCAAGAAGTCTTTCGCTAAGGCTGTTCTTGTGGAATTGGCAAAGGATATTTGGAAGCCCATAGAGGGCTATGGTGAAAAAGGAAATATCTTCCGTTCAAAACTGGAAAGAAGCTTTCTGAGAAACTGCTCTGTGTTCTGTTAATTCATCTCACAGAGTTACATCTTTCCCTTCAAGAAGCCTTTTGCTAAGGCTGTTCTTGTGGAATTGTTAAAGGGATATTTGGAAGCCCATAGAGGGCTATGGTGAAAAAGGAAATATCTTCCGTTCAAAACTGGAAAGAAGCTTTCTGAGAAACTGCTCTGTGTTCTGTTAATTCATCTCACAGAGTTACATCTTTCCCTTCAAGAAGCCTTACGCTAAGTCTGTTCTTGTGGAATTGGCAAAGGGATATTTGGAAGCCCATAGAGGGCTATGGTGAAAAAGGAAATATCTTCCGTTCAAAACTGGAAAGAAGCTTTCTGAGAAACTGCTCTGTGTTCTGTTAATTCATCTCACAGAGTTACATCTTTCCCTTCAAGAAGCCTTTCGCTAAGTCTGTTCTTGTGGAATTGGCAAAGGGATATTTGGAAGCCCATAGAGGGCTATGGTGAAAAAGGAAATATCTTCCGTTCAAAACTGGAAAGAAGCTTTCTGAGAAACTGCTCTGTGTTCTGTTAATTCATCTCACAGAGTTACATCTTTCCCTTCAATAAGCCTTTCGCTAAGGCTGTT
Source organism: Chlorocebus sabaeus (assembly GCF_047675955.1). NCBI lineage: Eukaryota > Metazoa > Chordata > Mammalia > Primates > Cercopithecidae > Chlorocebus > Chlorocebus sabaeus. The sequence goes on from NW_027327981.1 coordinate 516,995, forward strand.
CTTGTGGACTTTGCATAGGGATATTTGGAAGCCCATAGAGATCTATGGTGAAAAAGGAAATATCTTCCGTTCAAAACTGGAAAAAAGCTTTCTGAGAAACTGCTCTGTGTTCTGTTAATTCATCTCACAGAGTTACATCTTTCCCTTCAAGAAGCCTTTCGCTAAGGATGTTCTTGTAGAATTGGCAAAGGGATATTTGGAAGCCCATAGAGGACTATGGTGAAAAAGGAAATATCTTCCGTTCAAAACTGGAAAGTAGCTTTCTGAGAAACTTCTCTGTGTTCTGTTAATTCATCTCACAGAGTTACATCTTTCCCTTCAAGAAACCTTTCGCTAAGGCTGTTCATGTGGAATTGGCAAAGGGATATTTGGAAGCCCTTAGAGGGCTATGGTGAAAAAGGAAATATCTTCCGTTCAAAACTGGAAAGAAGCTTTCTGAGAAACTGCTCTGTGTTCTCTTAATTCATCTCACAGAGTTACATCTTTCCCTTCAAGAAGCCTTTCGCTAAGGCTGTTCTTGTGGAATTGGCAAAGGGATATTTGGAAGCCCATAGAGTGCTATGGTGAAAAAGGAAATATCTTCCGTTCAAAACTGGAAAGAAGCTTTCTGAGAAACTGCTCTGTGTTCTGTTAATTCATCTCACAGAGTTACATCTTTCCCTTCAAGAAGCCTTTCGCTAAGGCTGTTCTTGTGGAATTGGCAAAGGGATATTTGGAAGCCCATAGAGTGCTATGGTGAAAAAGGAAATATCTTCCGTTCAAAACTGGAAAGAAGCTTTCTGAGAAACTGCTCTGTGTTCTGTTAATTCATGTCACAGAGTTACATCTTTCCCTTCAAGAAGCCTTTCGCTAAGGCTGTTCTTGTGGAATTGGCAAAGGATATTTGGAAGCCCATAGAGGGCTATGGTGAAAAAGGAAATATCTTCCGTTCAAAACTGGAAACAAGCTTTCTGAGAAACTGCTCTGTGTTCTGCTAATTCATCTCACAGAGTTACATCTTTCCCTTCAAGAAGCCTTTCGCTAAGGCTGTTCTTGTGGAATTGGCAAAGGGATATTTGGAAGCCCATAGAGGGCTATGGTGAAAAAGGAAATATCTTCCGTTCAAAACTGGAAAGAAGCTTTCTGAGAAACTGCTCTTTGTTCTGTTAATTCATCTCACAGAGTTACATCTTTCCCTTCAATAAGCCTTTCGCTAAGGCTGTTCTTCTGGAATTGGCAAAGGGATATTTGGAAACCCATAGAGGGCTAAGACGAAAAAGGAAATATCTTCAGTTCAAAACTGGAAAGAAGCTTTCTGAGAAACTGCTCTGTGTTCTGTTAATTCATCTCACAGAGTTACATCTTTCCCTTCAAGAAGCCTTTCGCTAAGGCTGTTCTTGTGGAATTGGCAAAGGGATATTTGGAAGCCCATAGAGGGCTATGGTGAAAAAGGAAATATCTTCCGTTCAAAACTGGAAAGAGGCTTTCTGAGAAACTGCTCTGTGTTCTGTTAATTCATCTCACAGAGTTACATCTTTCCCTTCAAGAAGCCTTTCGCTAAGGCTGTTCTTGTGGAATTGGCAAAGGGATATTTGGAAGCCCATAGAGGGCTACGGTGAAAAAGGAAATATCTTCCGTTCAAAACTGGAAAGAAGCTTTCTGAGAAACTGCTCTGTGTTCTGTTAATTCATCTCACAGAGTTACATCTTTCCCTTCAAGAAGCCTTTCGCTAAGACTGTTCTTGTGGAATTGGCAAAGGGATATTTGGAAGCCCATAGAGGGCTATGGTGAAAAAGGAAATATCTTCCGTTCAAAACTGGAAACAAGCTTTCTGAGAAACTGCTCTGTGTTCTGTTAATTCATCTCACAGAGTTACATCTTTCCCTTCAAGAAGCCTTTCGCTAAGGCTGTTCTTGTGGAATTGGCAAAGGGATATTTGGAAGCCCATAGAGTGCTATGGTGAAAAAGGAAATATCTTCCGTTCAAAACTGGAAAGAAGCTGTCTGAGAAACTGCTCTGTGTTCTGTTAATTCATGTCACAGAGTTACATCTTTCCCTTCAAGAAGCCTTTCGCTAAGGCTGTTCTTGTGGAATTGGCAAAGGATATTTGGAAGCCCATAGAGGGCTATGGTGAAAAAGGAAATATCTTCCGTTCAAAACTGGAAACAAGCTTTCTGAGAAACTGCTCTGTGTTCTGCTAATTCATCTCACAGAGTTACATCTTTCCCTTCAAGAAGCCTTTCGCTAAGGCTGTTCTTGTGGAATTGGCAAAGGGATATTTGGAAGCCCATAGAGGGCTATGGTGAAAAAGGAAATATCTTCCGTTCAAAACTGGAAAGAAGCTTTCTGAGAAACTGCTCTTTGTTCTGTTAATTCATCTCACAGAGTTACATCTTTCCCTTCAATAAGCCTTTCGCTAAGGCTGTTCTTCTGGAATTGGCAAAGGGATATTTGGAAACCCATAGAGGGCTAAGACGAAAAAGGAAATATCTTCAGTTCAAAACTGGAAAGAAGCTTTCTGAGAAACTGCTCTGTGTTCTGTTAATTCATCTCACAGAGTTACATCTTTCCCTTCAAGAAGCCTTTCGCTAAGGCTGTTCTTGTGGAATTGGCAAAGGCATATTTGGAAGCCCATAGAGGGCTATGGTGAAAAAGGAAATATCTTCCGTTCAAAACTGGAAAGAGGCTTTCTGAGAAACTGCTCTGTGTTCTGTTAATTTATCTCACAGAGTTACATCTTTCCCTTCAAGAAGCCTTTCGCTAAGGCTGTTCTTGTGGAATTGGCAAAGGGATATTTGGAAGCCCATAGAGGGCTACGGTGAAAAAGGAAATATCTTCCGTTCAAAACTGGAAAGAAGCTTTCTGAGAAACTGCTCTGTGTTCTGTTAATTCATCTCACAGAGTTCCATCTTTCCCTTCAAGAAGCCTTTCGCTAAGACTGTTCTTGTGGAATTGGCAAAGGGATATTTGGAAGCCCATAGACGGCTATGGTGAAAAAGGAAATATCTTCCGTTCAAAACTGGAAACAAGCTTTCTGAGAAACTGCTCTGTGTTCTGTTAATTCATCTCACAGAGTAACATCTTTCCCTTCAAGAAGCCTTTCGCTAAGGCTGTTCTTGTGGAATTGGCAAAGGGATATTTGGAAGCCCATAGAGTGCTATGGTGAAAAAGGAAATATCTTCCGTTCAAAACTGGAAAGAAGCTGTCTGAGAAACTGCTCTGTGTTCTGTTAATTCATCTCACAGAGTTACATCTTTCCCTTCAAGAAGCCTTTCGCTAAGGCTGTTCTTGTGGAATTGGCAAAGGGATACTTCGAAGCCCATAGAGGGCTATGGTGAAAAAGGAAATATCATCAGTTCAAATCTGGAAAGAAGCTTTCTCAGAAACTGCTCTGTGTTCTGTTAATTCATCTCACAGAGTTACATCTTTCCCTTCAAGGAGCCTTTTGCTAAGGCTGTTCTTGTGGAATTGTTAAAGGGATATTTGGAAGCCCATAGAGGGCTATGGAGAAAAAGGAAATATCTTCCGTTCAAAACTGGAAAGAAGCTTTCTGAGAAACTGCTCTGTGTTCTGTTAATTCATCTCACAGAGTTACATCTTTCCCTTCAAGAAGCCTTACGCTAAGTCTGTTCTTGTGGAATTGGCAAAGGGATATTTGGAAGCCCATAGAGGGCTATGGTGAAAAAGGAAATATCTTCCGTTCAAAACTGGAAAGAAGCTTTCTGAGAAACTGCTCTGTGTTCTGTTAATTCATCTCACAGAGTTACATCTTTCCCTTCAAGAAGCCTTTCGCTAAGGCTGTTCTTGTGGAATTTTCAAAGGGATATTTGGAAGCTCATAGAGGGCTACGGTGAAAAAGGAAATATCTTCCGTTCAAAACTGGAAAGAAGCTTTCTGAGAAACTGCTCTGTGTTCTGATAATTCATCTCACAGAGTTACATCTTACCCTTCAATAAGCCTTTCGCTAAGGCTGTTCTTGTGGACTTTGCATAGGGATATTTGGAAGCCCATAGAGGGCTATGGTGAAAAAGGAAATATCTTCCGTTCAAAACTGGAAAGAAGCTTTCTGAGAAACTGCTCTGTGTTCTGTTAATTCATCTCACAGAGTTACATCTTTCCCTTCAAGAAGCCTTTCGCTAAGGATGTTCTTGTAGAATTGGCAAAGGGATATTTGGAAGCCCATAGAGGACTATGGTGAAAAAGGAAATATCTTCCGTTCAAAACTGGAAAGTAGCTTTCTGAGAAACTGCTCTGTGTTCTGTTAATTCATCTCACAGAGTTACATCTTTCCCTTCAAGAAACCTTTCGCTAAGGCTGTTCATGTGGAATTGGCAAAGGGATATTTGGAAGCCCTTAGAGGGCTATGGTGAAAAAGGAAATATCTTCCGTTCAAAACTGGAAAGAAGCTTTCTGAGAAACTGCTCTGTGTTCTCTTAATTCATCTCACAGAGTTACATCTTTCCCTTCAAGAAGCCTTTCGCTAAGGCTGTTCTTGTGGAATTGGCAAAGGGGTATTTGGAAGCCCATAGAGTGCTATGGTGAAAAAGGAAATATCTTCCGTTCAAAACTGGAAAGAAGCTTTCTGAGAAACTGCTCTGTGTTCTGTAAATTCATCTCACAGAGTTACATCTTTCCCTTCAAGAAGCCTTTCGCTAAGGCTGTTCTTGTGGAATTGGCAAAGGGATATTTGGAAGCCCATAGAGTGCTATGGTGAAAAAGGAAATATCTTCCGTTCAAAACTGGAAAGAAGCTTTCTGAGAAACTGCTCTGTGTTCTGTTAATTCATGTCACAGAGTTACATCTTTCCCTTCAAGAAGCCTTTCGCTAAGACTGTTCTTGTGGAATTGGCAAAGGGATATTTGGAAGCCCATAGAGGGCTATGGTGAAAAAGGAAATATCTTCCGTTCAAAACTGGAAAGAAGCTTTCTGAGAAACTGCTCTGTGTTCTGTTAATTCATCTCACAGAGTTACATCTTTCCCTTCAAGAAGCCTTTCGCTAAGGCTGTTCTTGTGGAATTGGCAAAGGGATATTTGGAAGCCCATAGAGTGCTATGGTGAAAAAGGAAATAACTTCCGTTCAAAACTGGAAAGAAGCTTTCTGAGAAACTGCTCTGTGTTCTGTTAATTCATCTCACAGAGTTACATCTTTCCCTTCAAGAAGCCTTTCGCTAAGGCTGTTCTTGTGGAATTGGCAAAGGGATATTTGGAAACCCATAGAGGGCTATGGTGAAAAAGGAAATATCTTCCGTTCAAAACTGGAAAGAAGCTTTCTGAGAAACTGCTCTGTGTTCTGATAATTCATCTCACAGAGTTACATCTTTCCCTTCAAGAAGCCTTTCGCTAAGGCTGTTCTTGTGGAATTGGCAAAGGGATATTTGGAAGCCCATAGAGGGCTATGGTGAAAAAGGAAATATCTTCCGTTGAAAACTGGAAAGAAGCTGTCTGAGAAACTGCTCTGTGTTCTGTTAATTCATCTCACAGAGTTACATCTTTCCCATCAAGAAGCCTTTCGCTAAGGCTGTTCTTGTGGAATTGGCAAAGGGATATTTGGAAGCCCATAGAGTGCTATGGTGAAAAAGGAAATATCTTCCGTTCAAACCTGGAAAGAAGCTTTCTGAGAAACTGCTCTGTGTTGTCTGAAATCATCTGACAGAGTTACATCTTTCCCTTCAAGAAGTCTTTCGCTAAGGCTGTTCTTGTGGAATTGGCAAAGGATATTTGGAAGCCCATAGAGGGCTATGGTGAAAAAGGAAATATCTTCCTTTCAAAACTGGAAACAAGCTTTCTGAGAAACTGCTCTGTGTTCTGCTAATTCATCTCAAAGAGTTACATCTTTCCCGTCAGGAAGCCTTTCGCTAAGGCTGTTCTTGTGGAATTGGCAAAGGGATATTTGGAAGCCCATAGAGGGCTATGGTGAAAAAGTAAATATCTTCCGTTCAAAACTGGAAAGAAGCTTTCTGAGAAACTGCTCTTTGTTCTGTTAATTCATCTCACAGAGTTACATCTTTCCCTTCAATAAGCCTTTCGCTAAGGCTGTTCTTCTGGAATTGGCAAAGGGATATTTGGAAACCCATAGAGGGCTATGACGAAAAAGGAAATATCTTCAGTTCAAAACTGGAAAGAAGCTTTCTGAGAAACTGCTCTGTGTTCTGTTAATTCATCTCACAGAGTTACATCTTTCCCTTCAAGAAGCCTTTCGCTAAGGCTGTTCTTGTGGAATTGGCAAAGGGATATTTGGAAGCCCATAGAGGGCTATGGTGAAAAAGGAAATATCTTCCGTTCAAAACTGGAAACAAGCTTTCTGAGAAACTGCTCTGTGTTCTGTTAATTCATCTCACAGAGTTACATCTTTCCCTTCAAGAAGCCTTTCGCTAAGGCTGTTCTTGTGGAATTGGCAAAGGGATATTTGGAAGCCCATAGAGTGCTATGGTGAAAAAGGAAATATCTTCCGTTCAAAACTGGAAAGAAGCTGTCTGAGAAACTGCTCTGTGTTCTGTTAATTCATCTCACAGAGTTACATCTTTCCCTTCAAGAAGCCTTTCGCTAAGGCTGTTCTTGTGGAATTGGCAAAGGGATACTTCGAAGCCCATAGAGGGCTATGGTGAAAAAGGAAATATCATCAGTTCAAATCTGGAAAGAAGCTTTCTCAGAAACTGCTCTGTGTTCTGTTAATTCATCTCACAGAGTTACATCTTTCCCTTCAAGGAGCCTTTTGCTAAGGCTGTTCTTGTGGAATTGTTAAAGGGATATTTGGAAGCCCATAGAGGGCTATGGAGAAAAAGGAAATATCTTCCGTTCAAAACTGGAAAGAAGCTTTCTGAGAAACTGCTCTGTGTTCTGTTAATTCATCTCACAGAGTTACATCTTTCCCTTCAAGAAGCCTTACGCTAAGTCTGTTCTTGTGGAATTGGCAAAGGGATATTTGGAAGCCCATAGAGGGCTATGGTGAAAAAGGAAATATCTTCCGTTCAAAACTGGAAAGAAGCTTTCTGAGAAACTGCTCTGTGTTCTGTTAATTCATCTCACAGAGTTACATCTTTCCCTTCAAGAAGCCTTTCGCTAAGGCTGTTCTTGTGGAATTTTCAAAGGGATATTTGGAAGCTCATAGAGGGCTACGGTGAAAAAGGAAATATCTTCCGTTCAAAACTGGAAAGAAGCTTTCTGAGAAACTGCTCTGTGTTCTGTTAATTCATCTCACAGAGTTACATCTTACCCTTCAATAAGCCTTTCGCTAAGGCTGTTCTTGTGGACTTTGCATAGGGATATTTGGAAGCCCATAGAGGGCTATGGTGAAAAAGGAAATATCTTCCGTTCAAAACTGGAAAGAAGCTTTCTGAGAAACTGCTCTGTGTTCTGTTAATTCATCTCACAGAGTTACATCTTTCCCTTCAAGAAACCTTTCGCTAAGGCTGTTCATGTGCAATTGGCAAAGGGATATTTGGAAGCCCTTAGAGGGCTATGGTGAAAAAGGAAATATCTTCCGTTCAAAACTGGAAAGAAGCTTTCTGAGAAACTGCTCTGTGTTCTCTTAATTCATCTCACAGAGTTACATCTTTCCCTTCAAGAAGCCTTTCGCTAAGGCTGTTCTTGTGGAATTGGCAAAGGGGTATTTGGAAGCCCATAGAGTGCTATGGTGAAAAAGGAAATATCTTCCGTTCAAAACTGGAAAGAAGCTTTCTGAGAAACTGCTCTGTGTTCTGTAAATTCATCTCACAGAGTTACATCTTTCCCTTCAAGAAGCCTTTCGCTAAGGCTGTTCTTGTGGAATTGGCAAAGGGATATTTGGAAGCCCATAGAGTGCTATGGTGAAAAAGGAAATATCTTCCGTTCAAAACTGGAAAGAAGCTTTCTGAGAAACTGCTCTGTGTTCTGTTAATTCATGTCACAGAGTTACATCTTTCCCTTCAAGAAGCCTTTCGCTAAGACTGTTCTTGTGGAATTGGCAAAGGGATATTTGGAAGCCCATAGAGTGCTATGGTGAAAAAGGAAATATCTTCCGTTCAAACCTGGAAAGAAGCTTTCTGAGAAACTGCTCTGTGTTGTCTGAAATCATCTGACAGAGTTACATCTTTCCCTTCAAGAAGTCTTTCGCTAAGGCTGTTCTTGTGGAATTGGCAAAGGATATTTGGAAGCCCATAGAGGGCTATGGTGAAAAAGGAAATATCTTCCTTTCAAAACTGGAAACAAGCTTTCTGAGAAACTGCTCTGTGTTCTGCTAATTCATCTCACAGAGTTACATCTTTCCCGTCAGGAAGCCTTTCGCTAAGGCTGTTCTTGTGGAATTGGCAAAGGGATATTTGGAAGCCCATAGAGGGCTATGGTGAAAAAGTAAATATCTTCCGTTCAAAACTGGAAAGAAGCTTTCTGAAAAACTGCTCTTTGTTCTGTTAATTCATCTCACAGAGTTACATCTTTCCCTTCAATAAGCCTTTCGCTAAGGCTGTTCTTCTGGAATTGGCAAAGGGATATTTGGAAACCCATAGAGGGCTATGACGAAAAAGGAAATATCTTCAGTTCAAAACTGGAAAGAAGCTTTCTGAGAAACTGCTCTGTGTTCTGTTAATTCATCTCAAAGAGTTACATCTTTCCCTTCAAGAAGCCTTTCGCTAAGGCTGTTCTTATGGAATTGGCAAAGGGATATTTGGAAGCCCATAGAGGGCTATGGTGAAAAAGGAAATATCTTCCGTTCAAAACTGGAAAGAAGCTTTCTGAGAAACTGCTCTGTGTTCTCTTAATTCATCTCACAGAGTTACATCTTTCCCTTCAAGAAGCCTTTCGCTAAGGCTGTTCTTGTGGAATTGGCAAAGGGATATTTGGAGGCCCATAGAGGGCTATGGTGAAAAAGGAAATATCTTCCGTTCAAAACTGGAAAGAAGCTTTCTGAGAAACTGCTCTGTGTTCTGTTAATTCATCTCACAGAGTTACATCTTTCCCTTCAAGAAGTCTTTCGCTAAGGCTGTTCTTGTGGAATTTGTAAAGGGATATTTGGAAGGCCATAGAGGGCTATGGTGAAAAAGGAAATATCTTCCGTTGAAAACTGGAAACAAGCCTTCTGAGGAACTGCTCTGTGTTCTGTTAATTCATCGCACAGAGTTACATCTTTCCCTTCAAGAAGCCTTTCGCTAAGGCTGTTCTTGTGGAATTGGCAAAGGATATTTGGAAGCCCATAGAGGGCTATGGTGAAAAAGGAAATATCTTCCTTTCAAAACTGGAAACAAGCTTTCTGAGAAACTGCTCTGTGTTCTGCTAATTCATCTCACAGAGTTACATCTTTCCCGTCAGGAAGCCTTTCGCTAAGGCTGTTCTTGTGGAATTGGCAAAGGGATATTTGGAAGCCCATAGAGGGCTATGGTGAAAAAGTAAATATCTTCCGTTCAAAACTGGAAAGAAGCTTTCTGAAAAACTGCTCTTTGTTCTGTTAATTCATCTCACAGAGTTACATCTTTCCCTTCAATAAGCCTTTCGCTAAGGCTGTTCTTCTGGAATTGGCAAAGGGATATTTGGAAACCCATAGAGGGCTATGACGAAAAAGGAAATATCTTCAGTTCAAAACTGGAAAGAAGCTTTCTGAGAAACTGCTCTGTGTTCTGTTAATTCATCTCAAAGAGTTACATCTTTCCCTTCAAGAAGCCTTTCGCTAAGGCTGTTCTTATGGAATTGGCAAAGGGATATTTGGAAGCCCATAGAGGGCTATGGTGAAAAAGGAAATATCTTCCGTTCAAAACTGGAAAGAAGCTTTCTGAGAAACTGCTCTGTGTTCTCTTAATTCATCTCACAGAGTTACATCTTTCCCTTCAAGAAGCCTTTCGCTAAGGCTGTTCTTGTGGAATTGGCAAAGGGATATTTGGAGGCCCATAGAGGGCTATGGTGAAAAAGGAAATATCTTCCGTTCAAAACTGGAAAGAAGCTTTCTGAGAAACTGCTCTGTGTTCTGTTAATTCATCTCACAGAGTTACATCTTTCCCTTCAAGAAGTCTTTCGCTAAGGCTGTTCTTGTGGAATTTGTAAAGGGATATTTGGAAGGCCATAGAGGGCTATGGTGAAAAAGGAAATATCTTCCGTTGAAAACTGGAAACAAGCCTTCTGAGGAACTGCTCTGTGTTCTGTTAATTCATCGCACAGAGTTACATCTTTCCCTTCAAGAAGCCTTTCGCTAAGGCTGTTCTTGTGGAATTGGCAAAGGGATATTTGGAAGTCCATAGAGGGCTATGGTGAAAAAGGAAATATCTTCCGTTCAAAACTGGAAAGAAGCTTTCTGAGAAACTGCTCTGTGTTCTGTTAATTCATCTCACAGAGTTACATCTTTCCCTTCAAGAAGCCTTTCGCTAAGGCTGTTCTTGTGGAATTGGCAAAGGGATATTTGGAAGCCCATAGAGGGCTATGGTGAAAAAGGAAATATCTTCCGTTCAAAACTGGAAAGAAGCTTTCTGAGAAACTGCTCTGTGTTCTGTTAATACATCTCACAGAGTTACATCTTTCCCTTCAAGAAGCCTTTCGCTAAGGCTGTTCTTGTGGAATTGGCAAAGGGATATTTGGAAGCCCTTAGAGGGCTATGGTGAAAAAGGAAATATCTTCCGTTCAAAACTGGAAAGAAACTTTCTGAGAAACTGCTCTGTGTTCTGTTAATTCATCTCACAGAGTTACATCTTTCCCTTCAAGAAGCCTTTCGCTAAGCCTGTTCTTGTGGAATTGGCTAAGGGATATTTGGAAGCCCATAGAGTGCTATGGTGAAAAAGGAAATATCTTCCGTTCAAAACTGGAAAGAAGCTTTCTGAGAAACTGCTCTGTGTTCTGTTAATTCATCTCACAGAGTTACATCTTTCCCTTCAAGAAGCCTTTCGCTAAGGCTGTTCTTGTGGAATTTGCAAAGGGATACTTCGAAGCCCATAGAGGGCTATGGTGAAAAAGGAAATATCATCAGTTCAAATCTGGAAAGAAGCTTTCTCAGAAACTGCTCTGTGTTCTGTTAATTCATCTCACAGAGTTACATCTTTCCCTTCAAGAAGCCTTTTGCTAAGGCTGTTCTTGTGGAATTGTTAACGGGATATTTGGAAGCCCATAGAGGGCTATGGGGAAAAAGGAAATATCTTCCGTTCAAAACTGGAAAGAAGCTTTCTGAGAAACTGCTCTGTGTTCTGTTAATTCATCTCACAGAGTTACATCTTTCCCTTCAAGAAGCCTTTCGCAAAGGCTGTTCTTGTGGAATTGGCAAAGGGATATTTGGAAGCCCATAGAGGGCTAAGGTGAAAAAGGTAATATCTTCCGTTCAAAACTGGAAAGAAGCTTTCTGAGAAACTGCTCTGTGTTCTGTTAATTCATCTCACAGAGTTACATCTTTCCCTTCAATAAGCCTTTCGCTAAGGCTGTTCTTGTGGACTTTGCATAGGGATATTTGGAAGCCCATAGAGGGCTATGGTGAAAAAGGAAATATCTTCCGTTCAAAATTGGAAAGAAGCTTTCTGAGAAACTGCTCTGTGTTCTGTTAATTCATCTCACAGAGTTACATCTTTCCCTTCAAGAAGCCTTTCGTTAAGGATGTTCTTGTGGAATTGCAAAGGGATATTTGGAAGCCCATAGAGGGCTATGGTGAAAAAGGAAATATCTTCCGTTGAAAACTGGAAAGTAGCTTTCTGAGAAACTGCTCTGTGTTCTGTTAATTCATCTCACAGAGTTACATCTTTCCCTTCAAGAAGCCTTTCGCTAAGGCTGTTCATGTGGAATTGGCAAAGGGATATTTGGAAGCCCTTAGAGGGCTATGGTGAAAAAGGAAATATCTTCCGTTCAAAACTGGAAAGAAGCTTTCTGAGAAACTGCTCTGTGTTGTCTGAAATCATCTGACAGAGTTACATCTTTCCCTTCAAGAAGTCTTTCGCTAAGGCTGTTCTTGTGGAATTGGCAAAGGATATTTGGAAGCCCATAGAGGGCTATGGTGAAAAAGGAAATATCTTCCTTTCAAAACTGGAAACAAGCTTTCTGAGAAACTGCTCTGTGTTCTGCTAATTCATCTCACAGAGTTACATCTTTCCCTTCAAGAAGCCTTTCGCTAAGGCTGTTCTTGTGGAATTGGCAAAGGGATATTTGGAAGCCCATAGAGGGCTATGGTGAAAAAGTAAATATCTTCCGTTCAAAACTGGAAAGAAGCTTTCTGAGAAACTGCTCTTTGTTCTGTTAATTCATCTCACAGAGTTACATCTTTCCCTTCAATAAGCCTTTCGCCAAGGCTGTTCTTCTGGAATTGGCAAAGGGATATTTGGAAACCCATAGAGGGCTATGACGAAAAAGGAAATATCTTCAGTTCAAAACTGGAAAGAAGCTTTCTGAGAAACTGCTCTGTGTTCTGTTAATTCATCTCACAGAGTTACATCTTGCCCTTCAAGAAGCCTTTCGCTAAGGCTGTTCTTGTGGAATTGGCAAAGGGATATTTGGAAGCCCATAGAGGGCTATGGTGAAAAAGGAAATATCTTCCGTTCAAAACTGGAAAGAGGCTTTCTGAGAAACTGCTCTGTGTTCTGTTAATTTATCTCACAGAGTTACATCTTTCCCTTCAAGAAGCCTTTCGCTAAGGCTGTTCTTGTGGAATTGGCAAAGGGATATTTGGAAGCCCATAGAGGGCTATGGTGAAAAAGGAAATATCTTCCGTTCAAAACTGGAAAGAAGCTTTCTGAGAAACTGCTCTGTGTTCTGTTAATTCATCTCAAAGAGTTACATCTTTCCCTTCAAGAAGCCTTTCGCTAACGCTGTTCTTATGGAATTGGAAAAGGGATATTTGGAAGCCCATAGAGGGCTATGGTGAAAAAGGAAATATCTTCCGTTCAAAACTGGAAAGAAGCTTTCTGAGAAATTGCTCTGTGTTCTCTTAATTCATCTCACAGAGTTACATCTTTCCCTTCAAGAAGCCTTTCGCTAAGGCTGTTCTTGTGGAATTGGCAAAGGGATATTTGGAGGCCCATAGAGGGCTATGGTGAAAAAGGAAATATCTTCCGTTCAAAACTGGAAAGAAGCTTTCTGAGAAACTGCTCTGTGTTCTGTTAATTCATCTCACAGAGTTACATCTTTCCCTTCAAGAAGCCTTTCGCTAAGGCTGTTCTTGTGGAATTTGCAAAGGGATACTTCGAAGCCCATAGAGGGCTATGGTGAAAAAGGAAATATCATCAGTTCAAATCTGGAAAGAAGCTTTCTCAGAAACTGCTCTGTGTTCTGTTAATTCATCTCACAGAGTTACATCTTTCCCTTCAAGAAGCCTTTCGCTAAGGCTGTTCTTGTGGACTTTGCATAGGGATATTTGGAAGCCCATAGAGGGCTATGGTGAAAAAGGAAATATCTTCCGTTCAAAATTGGAAAGAAGCTTTCTGAGAAACTGCTCTGTGTTCTGTTAATTCATCTCACAGAGTTACATCTTTCCCTTCAAGAAGCCTTTCGTTAAGGATGTTCTTGTGGAATTGGCAAAGGGATATTTGGAAGCCCATAGAGGGCTATGGTGAAAAAGGAAATATCTTCCGTTGAAAACTGGAAAGTAGCTTTCTGAGAAACTGCTCTGTGTTCTGTTAATTCATCTCACAGAGTTACATCTTTCCCTTCAAGAAGCCTTTCGCTAAGGCTGTTCATGTGGAATTGGCAAAGGGATATTTGGAAGCCCTTAGAGGGCTATGGTGAAAAAGGAAATATCTTCCGTTCAAAACTGGAAAGAAGCTTTCTGAGAAACTGCTCTGTGTTGTCTGAAATCATCTGACAGAGTTACATCTTTCCCTTCAAGAAGTCTTTCGCTAAGGCTGTTCTTGTGGAATTGGCAAAGGATATTTGGAAGCCCATAGAGGGCTATGGTGAAAAAGGAAATATCTTCCTTTCAAAACTGGAAACAAGCTTTCTGAGAAACTGCTCTGTGTTCTGCTAATTCATCTCACAGAGTTACATCTTTCCCTTCAAGAAGCCTTTCGCTAAGGCTGTTCTTGTGGAATTGGCAAAGGGATATTTGGAAGCCCATAGAGGGCTATGGTGAAAAAGTAAATATCTTCCGTTCAAAACTGGAAAGAAGCTTTCTGAGAAACTGCTCTGTGTTCTGTTAATTCATCTCAAAGAGTTACATCTTTCCCTTCAAGAAGCCTTTCGCTAAGGCTGTTCTTATGGAATTGGAAAAGGGATATTTGGAAGCCCATAGAGGGCTATGGTGAAAAAGGAAATATCTTCCGTTCAAAACTGGAAAGAAGCTTTCTGAGAAACTGCTCTGTGTTCTCTTAATTCATCTCACAGAGTTACATCTTTCCCTTCAAGAAGCCTTTCGCTAAGGCTGTTCTTGTGGAATTGGCAAAGGGATATTTGGAGGCCCATAGAGGGCTATGGTGAAAAAGGAAATATCTTCCGTTCAAAACTGGAAAGAAGCTTTCTGAGAAACTGCTCTGTGTTCTCTTAATTCATCTCACAGAGTTACATCTTTCCCTTCAAGAAGCCTTTCGCTAAGGCTGTTCTTGTGGAATTGGCAAAGGGATATTTGGAGGCCCATAGAGGGCTATGGTGAAAAAGGAAATATCTTCCGTTCAAAACTGGAAAGAAGCTTTCTGAGAAACTGCTCTGTGTTCTGTTAATTCATCTCACAGAGTTACATCTTTCCCTTCAAGAAGTCTTTCGCTAAGGCTGTTCTTGTGGAATTTGTAAAGGGATATTTGGAAGGCCATAGAGGGCTATGGTGAAAAAGGAAATATCTTCCGTTGAAAACTGGAAACAAGCCTTCTGAGGAACTGCTCTGTGTTCTGTTAATTCATCGCACAGAGTTACATCTTTCCCTTCAAGAAGCCTTTCGATAAGGCTGTTCTTGTGGAATTGGCAAAGGGATATTTGGAAGTCCATAGAGGGCTATGGTGAAAAAGGAAATATCTTCCGTTCAAAACTGGAAAGAAGCTTTCTGAGAATCTGCTCTGTGTTCTGTTAATTCATCTCACAGAGTTACATCTTTCCCTTCAAGAAGCCTTTCGCTAAGGCTGTTCTTGTGGAATTGGCAAAGGGATATTTGGAAGCCCATAGAGGGCTATGGTGAAAAAGGAAATATCTTCCGTTCAAAACTGGAAAGAAGCTTTCTGAGAAACTGCTCTGTGTTCTGTTAATTCATCTCACAGAGTTACATCTTTCCCTTCAAGAAGCCTTTCGCTAAGGCTGTTCTTGTGGAATTGGCAAAGGGATATTTGGAAGCCCTTACAGGGCTATGGTGAAAAAGGAAATATCTTCCGTTCAAAACTGGAAAGAAGCTTTCTGAGAAACTGCTCTGTGTTCTGTTAATTCATCTCACAGAGTTACATCTTTCCCTTCAAGAAGCCTTTCGCTAAGCCTGTTCTTGTGGAATTGGCTAAGGGATATTTGGAAGCCCATAGAGTGCTATGGTGAAAAAGGAAATATCTTCCGTTCAAAACTGGAAAGAAGCTTTCTGAGAAACTGCTCTGTGTTCTGTTAATTCATCTCACAGAGTTACATCTTTCCCTTCAAGAAGCCTTTCGCTAAGGCTGTTCTTGTGGAATTGGCAAAGGGATACTTCGAAGCCCATAGAGGGCTATGGTGAAAAAGGAAATATCATCAGTTCAAATCTGGAAAGAAGCTTTCTCAGAAACTGCTCTGTGTTCTGTTAATTCATCTCACAGAGTTACATCTTTCCCTTCAAGAAGCCTTTTGCTAAGGCTGTTCTTGTGGAATTGTTAAAGGGATATTTGGAAGCCCTTAGAGGGCTATGGGGAAAAAGGAAATATCTTCCGTTCAAAACTGGAAAGAAGCTTTCTGAGAAACTGCTCTGTGTTCTGTTAATTCATCTCACAGAGTTACATCTTTCCCTTCAAGAAGTCTTACGCTCAGTCTGTTCTTGTGGAATTGGCAAAGGGATATTTGGAAGCCCATAGAGGGCTATGGTGAAAAAGGAAATATCTTCCGTTCAAAACTGGAAAGAAGCTTTCTGAGAAACTGCTCTGTGTTCTGTTAATTCATCTCACAGAGTTACATCTTTCCCTTCAAGAAGCCTTTCGCAAAGGCTGTTCTTGTGGAATTGGCAAAGGGATATTTGGAAGCCCATAGAGGGCTATGGTGAAAAAGGAAATAGCTTCCGTTCAAAACTGGAAAGAAGCTTTCTGAGAAACTGCTCTGTGTTCTGTTAATTCATCTCACAGAGTTACATCTTTCCCTTCAATAAGCCTTTCGCTAAGGCTGTTCTTGTGGACTTTGCATAGCGATATTTGGAAGCCCATAGAGGGCTATGGTGAAAAAGGAAATATCTTCCGTTCAAAATTGGAAAGAAGCTTTCTGAGAAACTTCTCTGTGTTCTGTTAATTCATCTCACAGAGTTACATCTTTCCCTTCAAGAAGCCTTTCGTTAAGGATGTTCTTGTGGAATTGGCAAAGGGATATTTGGAAGCCCATAGAGGGCTATGGTGAAAAAGGAAATATCTTCCGTTGAAAACTGGAAAGTAGCTTTCTGAGAAACTGCTCTGTGTTCTGTTAATTCATCTCACAGAGTTACATCTTTCCCTTCAAGAAGCCTTTCGCTAAGGCTGTTCATGTGGAATTGGCAAAGGGATATTTGGAAGCCCTTAGAGGGCTATGGTGAAAAAGAAAATATCTTCCGTTCAAAACTGGAAAGAAGCTTTCTGAGAAACTGCTCTGTGTTGTCTGAAATCATCTGACAGAGTTACATCTTTCCCTTCAAGAAGTCTTTCGCTAAGGCTGTTCTTGTGGAATTGGCAAAGGATATTTGGAAGCCCATAGAGGGCTATGGTGAAAAAGGAAATATCTTCCTTTCAAAACTGGAAACAAGCTTTCTGAGAAACTGCTCTGTGTTCTGCTAATTCATCTCACAGAGTTACATCTTTCCCTTCAAGAAGCCTTTCGCTAAGGCTGTTCTTGTGGAATTGGCAAAGGGATATTTGGAAGCCCATAGAGGGCTATGGTGAAAAAGTAAATATCTTCCGTTCAAAACTGGAAAGAAGCTTTCTGAGAAACTGCTCTTTGTTCTGTTAATTCATCTCACAGAGTTACATCTTTCCCTTCAATAAGCCTTTCGCCAAGGCTGTTCTTCTGGAATTGGCAAAGGGATATTTGGAAACCCATAGAGGGCTATGACGAAAAAGGAAATATCTTCAGTTCAAAACTGGAAAGAAGCTTTCTGAGAAACTGCTCTGTGTTCTGTTAATTCATCTCACAGAGTTACATCTTGCCCTTCAAGAAGCCTTTCGCTAAGGCTGTTCTTGTGGAATTGGCAAAGGGATATTTGGAAGTCCATAGAGGGCTATGGTGAAAAAGGAAATATCTTCCGTTCAAAACTGGAAAGAGGCTTTCTGAGAAACTGCTCTGTGTTCTGTTAATTTATCTCACAGAGTTACATCTTTCCCTTCAAGAAGCCTTTCGCTAAGGCTGTTCTTGTGGAATTGGCAAAGGGATATTTGGAAGCCCATAGAGGGCTATGGTGAAAAAGGAAATATCTTCCGTTCAAAACTGGAAAGAAGCTTTCTGAGAAACTGCTCTGTGTTCTGTTAATTCATCTCAAAGAGTTACATCTTTCCCTTCAAGAAGCCTTTCGCTAAGGCTGTTCTTATGGAATTGGAAAAGGGATATTTGGAAGCCCATAGAGGGCTATGGTGAAAAAGGAAATATCTTCCGTTCAAAACTGGAAAGAAGCTTTCTGAGAAACTGCTCTGTGTTCTCTTAATTCATCTCACAGAGTTACATCTTTCCCTTCAAGAAGCCTTTCGCTAAGGCTGTTCTTGTGGAATTGGCAAAGGGATATTTGGAGGCCCATAGAGGGCTATGGTGAAAAAGGAAATATCTTCCGTTCAAAACTGGAAAGAAGCTTTCTGAGAAACTGCTCTGTGTTCTGTTAATTCATCTCACAGAGTTACATCTTTCCCTTCAAGAAGCCTTTCGCTAACACTGTTCTTGTGGAATT
Source organism: Chlorocebus sabaeus (assembly GCF_047675955.1). Lineage (NCBI taxonomy): Eukaryota > Metazoa > Chordata > Mammalia > Primates > Cercopithecidae > Chlorocebus > Chlorocebus sabaeus. Next base: position 534,885 of record NW_027327981.1, read on the forward strand.
GACAAAGGGATACTTCGAAGCCCATAGAGGGCTATGGTGAAAAAGTAAATATCATCCGTTCAAAACTGGAAAGAAGCTTTCTGAGAAACTGCTCTGTGTTCTGTTAATTCATCTCACAGAGTTACATCTTTCCCTTCAAGAAGTCTTTCGCTAAGGCTGTTCTTGTGGAATTTGTAAAGGGATATTTGGAAGGCCATAGAGGGCTATGGGGAAAAAGGAAATATCTTCCGTTGAAAACTGGAAACAAGCCTTCTGAGGAACTGCTCTGTGTTCTGTTAATTCATCGCACAGAGTTACATCTTTCCCTTCAAGAAGCCTTTCGATAAGGCTGTTCTTGTGGAATTGGCAAAGGGATATTTGGAAGTCCATAGAGGGCTATGGTGAAAAAGGAAATATCTTCCGTTCAAAACTGGAAAGAAGCTTTCTGAGAAACTGCTCTGTGTTCTGTTAATTCATCTCACAGAGTTACATCTTTCCCTTCAAGAAGCCTTTCGCTAAGGCTGTTCTTGTGGAATTGGCAAAGGGATATTTGGAAGCCCATAGAGGGCTACGGTGAAAAAGGAAATATCTTCCGTTCAAAACTGGAAAGAAGCTTTCTGAGAAACTGCTCTGTGTTCTGTTAATTCATCTCACAGAGTTACATCTTTCCCTTCAAGAAGCCTTTCGCTAAGGCTGTTCTTGTGGAATTGGCAAAGGGATATTTGGAAGCCCTTAGAGGGCTATGGTGAAAAAGGAAATATCTTCCGTTCAAAACTGGAAAGAAGCTTTCTGAGAAACTGCTCTGTGTTCTGTTAATTCATCTCACAGAGTTACATCTTTCCCTTCAAGAAGCCTTTCGCTAAGGCTGTTCTTGTGGAATTGGCAAAGGGATATTTGGAAGCCCATAGAGTGCTGTGGTGAAAAAGGAAATATCTTCCGTTCAAAACTGGAAAGAAGCTTTCTGAGAAACTGCTCTGTGTTCTGTTAATTCATTTCACAGAGTTACATCTTTCCCTTCAAGAAGCCTTTCGCTAAGGCTGTTCTTGTGGAATTGGCAAAGGGATACTTCGAAGCCCATAGAGGGCTATGGTGAAAAAGGAAATATCATCAGTTCAAATCTGGAAAGAAGCTTTCTCAGAAACTGCTCTGTGTTCTGTTAATTCATCTCACAGAGTTACATCTTTCCCTTCAAGAAGCCTTTTGCTAAGGCTGTTCTTGTGGAATTGTTAAAGGGATATTTGGAAGCCCATAGAGGGCTATGGGGAAAAAGGAAATATCTTCCGTTCAAAACTGGAAAGAAGCTTTCTGAGAAACTGCTCTGTGTTCTGTTAATTCATCTCACAGAGTTACATCTTTCCCTTCAAGAAGTCTTACGCTAAGTCTGTTCTTGTGGAATTGGCAAAGGGATATTTGGAAGCCCATAGAGGGCTATGGTGAAAAAGGAAATATCTTCCGTTCAAAACTGGAAAGAAGCTTTCTGAGAAACTGCTCTGTGTTCTGTTAATTCATCTCACAGAATTACATCTTTCCCTTCAAGAAGCCTTTCGCAAAGGCTGTTCTTGTGGAATTGGCAAAGGGATATTTGGAAGCCCATAGACGGCTATGGTGAAAAAGGAAATATCTTCCGTTCAAAACTGGAAAGAAGCTTTCTGAGAAACTGCTCTGTGTTCTGTTAATTTATCTCACAGAGTTACATCTTTCCCTTCAATAAGCCTTTCGCTAAGGCTGTTCTTGTGGACTTTGCATAGCGATATTTGGAAGCCCATAGAGGGCTATGGTGAAAAAGGAAATATCTTCCGTTCAAAATTGGAAAGAAGCTTTCTGAGAAACTGCTCTGTGTTCTGTTAATTCATCTCACAGAGTTACATCTTTCCCTTCAAGAAGCCTTTCGTTAAGGATGTTCTTGTGGAATTGGCAAAGGGATATTTGGAAGCCCATAGAGGGCTATGGTGAAAAAGGAAATATCTTCCGTTGAAAACTGGAAAGTAGCTTTCTGAGAAACTGCTCTGTGTTCTGTTAATTCATCTCACAGAGTTACATCTTCCCCTTCAAGAAGCCTTTCGCTAAGGCTGTTCATGTGGAATTGGCAAAGGGATATTTGGAAGCCCTTAGAGGGCTATGGTGAAAAAGGAAATATCTTCCGTTCAAAACTGGAAAGAAGCTTTCTGAGAAACTGCTCTGTGTTCTCTTAATTCATCTCACAGAGTTACATCTTTCCCTTCAAGAAGCCTTTCGCTAAGGCTGTTCTTGTGGAATTGGCAAAGGGATATTTGGAAGCCCATAGAGTGCTATGGTGAAAAAGGAAATATCTTCCGTTCAAAACTGGAAAGAAGCTGTCTGAGAAACTGCTCTGTGTTCTGTTAATTCATCTCACAGAGTTACATCTTTCCCATCAAGAAGCCTTTCGCTAAGTCTGTTCTTGTGGAATTGGCAAAGGGATATTTGGAAGCCCCTAGAGGGCTATAGTGAAAAAGGAATATCTTCCGTTCAAAACTGGAAAGAAGCTTTCTGAGAAACTGCTCTGTGTTCTGTTAATTCATCTCACAGAGTTACATCTTTCCCTTCAAGAAGCCTTTCGCTAAGGCTGTTCTTCTGGAATTGGCAAAGGGATATTTGGAAGTCCATGGAGGGCTATGGTGAAAAAGGAAATATCTTCCGTTGAAAACTGGAAACAAGCCTTCTGAGGAACTGCTCTGTGTTCTGTTAATTCATCGCACAGAGTTACATCTTTCCCTTCAAGAAGCCTTTCGCTAAGGCTGTTCTTGTGGAATTGGCAAAGGGATATTTGGAAGCCCATAGAGGGCTATGGTGAAAAAGTAAATATCTTCCGTTCAAAACTGCAAAGAAGCTTTCTGAGAAACTGCTCTGTGTTCTGTTAATTCATCTCACAGAGTTACATCTTTCCCTTCAAGAAGCCTTTCGCTAAGGCTGTTCTTGTGGAATTGGCAAAGGGTATTTGTGAGCCCATAGAGGGCTACGGTGAAAAAGGAAGTATCTTCCGTTCAAAACTGGAAAGAAACTTTCTGAGAAACTGCTCTGTGTTCTGTTAATTCATCTCACAGAGTTACATCTTTCCCTTCAAGAAGCCTTTCGCTAAGGCTGTTCTTGTGGAATTGGCAAAGGGATACTTCGAAGCCCATAGAGGGCTATGGTGAAAAAGGAAATATCATCAGTTCAAATCTGGAAAGAAGCTTTCTCAGAAACTGCTCTGTGTTCTGTTAATTCATCTCACAGAGTTACATCTTTCCCTTCAAGAAGCCTTTTGCTAAGGCTGTTCTTGTGGAATTGTTAAAGGGATATTTGGAAGCCCATAGAGGGCTATGGGGAAAAAGGAAATATCTTCCGTTCAAAACTGGAAAGAAGCTTTCTGAGAAACTGCTCTGTGTTCTGTTAATTCATCTCACAGAGTTACATCTTTCCCTTCAAGAAGTCTTACGCTAAGTCTGTTCTTGTGGAATTGGCAAAGGGATATTTGGAAGCCCATAGAGGGCTATGGTGAAAAAGGAAATATCTTCCGTTCAAAACTGGAAAGAAGCTTTCTGAGAAACTGCTCTGTGTTCTGTTAATTCATCTCACAGAATTACATCTTTCCCTTCAAGAAGCCTTTCGCAAAGGCTGTTCTTGTGGAATTGGCAAAGGGATATTTGGAAGCCCATAGAGGGCTATGGTGAAAAAGGAAATATCTTCCGTTCAAAACTGGAAAGAAGCTTTCTGAGAAACTGCTCTGTGTTCTGTTAATTCATCTCACAGAGTTACATCTTTCCCTTCAATAAGCCTTTCGCTAAGGCTGTTCTTGTGGACTTTGCATAGCGATATTTGGAAGCCCATAGAGGGCTATGGTGAAAAAGGAAATATCTTCCGTTCAAAATTGGAAAGAAGCTTTCTGAGAAACTGCTCTGTGTTCTGTTAATTCATCTCACAGAGTTACATCTTTCCCTTCAAGAAGCCTTTCGTTAAGGATGTTCTTGTGGAATTGGCAAAGGGATATTTGGAAGCCCATAGAGGGCTATGGTGAAAAAGGAAATATCTTCCGTTGAAAACTGGAAAGTAGCTTTCTGAGAAACTGCTCTGTGTTCTGTTAATTCATCTCACAGAGTTACATCTTTCCCTTCAAGAAGCCTTTCGCTAAGGCTGTTCATGTGGAATTGGCAAAGGGATATTTGGAAGCCCTTAGAGGGCTATGGTGAAAAAGGAAATATCTTCCGTTCAAAACTGGAAAGAAGCTTTCTGAGAAACTGCTCTGTGTTCTCTTAATTCATCTCACAGAGTTACATCTTTCCCTTCAAGAAGCCTTTCGCTAAGGCTGTTCTTGTGGAATTGGCAAAGGGATATTTGGAAGCCCATAGAGTGCTATGGTGAAAAAGGAAATATCTTCCGTTCAAAACTGGAAAGAAGCTGTCTGAGAAACTGCTCTGTGTTCTGTTAATTCATCTCACAGAGTTACATCTTTCCCATCAAGAAGCCTTTCGCTAAGTCTGTTCTTGTGGAATTGGCAAAGGGATATTTGGAAGTCCATGGAGGGCTATGGTGAAAAAGGAAATATCTTCCGTTGAAAACTGGAAACAAGCCTTCTGAGGAACTGCTCTGTGTTCTGTTAATTCATCGCACAGAGTTACATCTTTCCCTTCAAGAAGCCTTTCGCTAAGGCTGTTCTTGTGGAATTGGCAAAGGGATATTTGGAAGCCCATAGAGGGCTATGGTGAAAAAGTAAATATCTTCCGTTCAAAACTGCAAAGAAGCTTTCTGAGAAACTGCTCTGTGTTCTGTTAATTCATCTCACAGAGTTACATCTTTCCCTTCAAGAAGCCTTTCGCTAAGGCTGTTCTTGTGGAATTGGCAAAGGGTATTTGTGAGCCCATAGAGGGCTACGGTGAAAAAGGAAGTATCTTCCGTTCAAAACTGGAAAGAAACTTTCTGAGAAACTGCTCTGTGTTCTGTTAATTCATCTCACAGAGTTACATCTTTCCCTTCAAGAAGCCTTTCGCTAAGGCTGTTCTTGTGGAATTGGCAAAGGGATATTTGGAAGCCCTTAGAGGGCTATGGTGAAAAAGGAAATATCTTCCGTTCAAAACTGGAAAGAAGCTTTCTGAGAAACTGCTCTGTCTTCTGTTAATTCATCTCACAGAGTTACATCTTTCCCTTCAAGAAGCCTTTCGCTAAGGCTGTTCTTGTGGAATTGGCAAAGGGATATTTGGAAGCCCATAGAGTGCTATGGTGAAAAAGGAAACATCTTCCGTTCAAAACTGGAAAGAAGCTTTCTGAGAAACTGCTCTGTGTTGTCTGAAATCATCTGACAGACTTACATCTTTCCCTTCAAGAAGTCTTTCGCTAAGGCTGTTCTTGTGGAATTGGCAAAGGATATTTGGAAGTCCATAGAGGGCTATGGTGAAAAAGGAAATATCTTCCGTTCAAAATTGGAAACAAGCTTTCTGAGAAACTGCTCTGTGTTCTGTTAATTCATCTCACAGAGTTACATCTTTCCCTTCAAGAAGCCTTTCGCTAAGGCTGTTCTTGTGGAATTGGCAAAGGGATATTTGGAAGCCCATAGAGGGCTATGGTGAAAAAGGAAATATCTTCCGTTCAAAACTGGAAAGAAGCTTTCTGAGAAACTGCTCTGTGTTCTGTAAATTCATCTCACAGAGTTACATCTTTCTCTTCAAGAAGTCTTTCGCTAAGGCTGTTCTTGTGGAATTGGCAAGGGGATATTTGGAAGCCCATAGAGGGCTATGGTGAAAAAGGAAATATCTTCCGTTCAAAACTGGAAAGAAGCTTTCTGAGAAACGGCTCTGTGTTCTGTTAATTCATCTCACAGAGTTACATCTTTCCCTTCAAGAAGCCTTTCGCTAAGGCTGTTCTTGTGGAATTGGCAAAGGGATATTTGGAAGCCCATAGAGGGCTATGGTGAAAAAGGAAATATCTTCCGTTCAAAACTGGAAAGAGGCTTTCTGAGAAACTGCTCTGTGTTCTGTTAATTTATCTCACAGAGTTACATCTTTCCCTTCAAAAAGCCTTTCGCTAAGGCTGTTCTTGTGGAATTGGCAAAGGGATATTTGGAAGCCCATAGAGGGCTATGGTGAAAAAAGAAATATCTTCCGTTCAAAAATGGAAAGAAGCTTTCTGAGAAACTGCTCTGTGTTCTGTTAATTCATCTCAAAGAGTTACATCTTTCCCTTCAAGAAGCCTTTCGCTAAGGCTGTTCTTATGGAATTGGAAAAGGGATATTTGGAAGCCCATAGAGGGCTATGGTGAAAAAGGAAATATCTTCCGTTCAAAACTGGAAAGAAGGTTTCTGAGAAACTGCTCTGTGTTCTGTTAATTCATATCACAGAGTTACATCTTTCCCTTCAAGAAGCCTTTCGCTAAGGCTGTTCTTGTGGAATTGGCAAAGGGATATTTGGAGGCCCATAGAGGGCTATGGTGAAAAAGGAAATATCTTCCGTTCAAAACTGGAAAGAAGCTTTCTGAGAAACTGCTCTGTGTTCTGTTAATTCATCTCACAGAGTTACATCTTTCCCTTCAAGAAGCCTTTCGCTAACACTGTTCTTGTGGAATTGGCAAAGGGATACTTCGAAGCCCATAGAGGGCTATGGTGAAAAAGTAAATATCATCCGTTCAAAACTGGAAAGAAGCTTTCTGAGAAACTGCTCTGTGTTCTGTTAATTCATCTCACAGAGTTACATCTTTCCCTTCAAGAAGTCTTTCGCTAAGGCTGTTCTTGTGGAATTTGTAAAGGGATATTTGGAAGGCCATAGAGGGCTATGGTGAAAAAGGAAATATCTTCCGTTGAAAACTGGAAACAAGCCTTCTGAGGAACTGCTCTGTGTTCTGTTAATTCATCGCACAGAGTTACATCTTTCCCTTCAAGAAGCCTTTCGATAAGGCTGTTCTTGTGGAATTGGCAAAGGGATATTTGGAAGTCCATAGAGGGCTATGGTGAAAAAGGAAATATCTTCCGTTCAAAACTGGAAAGAAGCTTTCTGAGAAACTGCTCTGTGTTCTGTTAATTCATCTCACAGAGTTACATCTTTCCCTTCAAGAAGCCTTTCGCTAAGGCTGTTCTTGTGGAATTGGCAAAGGGATATTCGGAAGCCAATAGAGGGCTATGGTCAAAAAGGAAATATCTTCCGTTCAAAACTGGAAAGAAGCTTTCTGAGAAACTGCTCTGTGTTCTGTTAATTCATCTCACAGAGTTACATCTTTCCCTTCAAGAAGCCTTTCGCTAAGGCTGTTCTTGTGGAATTGGCAAAGGGATATTTGGAAGCCCTTAGAGGGCTATGGTGAAAAAGGAAATATCTTCCGTTCAAAACTGGAAAGAAGCTTTCTGAGAAACTGCTCTGTGTTCTGTTAATTCATCTCACAGAGTTACATCTTTCCCTTCAAGAAGCCTTTCGCTAAGGCTGTTCTTGTGGAATTGGCAAAGGGATATTTGGAAGCCCATAGAGTGCTATGGTGAAAAAGGAAATATCTTCCGTTCAAAACTGGAAAGAAGCTTTCTGAGAAACTGCTCTGTGTTCTGTTAATTCATCTCACAGAGTTACATCTTTCCCTTCAAGAAGCCTTTCGCTAAGGCTGTTCTTGTGGAATTGGCAAAGGGATATTTGGAAGCCCATAGAGGGCTATGGTGAAAAAGGAAATATCTTCCGTTCAAAACTGGAAAGAAGCTTTCTGAGAAACTGCTCTGTTTTCTGTTAATTCATCTCACAGAGTTACATCTTTCCCTTCAAGAAGCCTTTCGCTAAGGCTGTTCTTGTGGAATTGGCAAAGGGATATTTGGAAGCCCATAGAGTGCTATGGTGAAAAAGGAAATATCTTCCGTTCAAAACTGGAAAGAAGCTTTCTGAGAAACTGCTCTGTGTTCTGTTAATTCATCTCACAGAGTTACATCTTTCCCTTCAAGAAGCCTTTCGCTAAGGCTGTTCTTGTGGAATTGGCAAAGGCATATTTGGAAGCCCATAGAGGGCTATGGTGAAAAAGGAAATATCTTCCGTTCAAAACTGGAAAGAAGCTTTCTGAGAAACTGCTCTGTGTTCTGTTAATTCATCTCACAGAGTTACATCTTTCCTTTCAAGAAGCCTTTCGCTAAGGCTGTTCTTGTGGAATTGGCAAAGGGATATTTGGAAGCCCATAGAGTTCTAGGGTGAAAAAGGAAATATCTTCCGTTGAAAACTGGAAAGAAGCTTTCTGAGAAACTGCTCTGTGTTCTGTTAATTCATCTCACAAAGTTACATCTTTCGCTTCAAGAAGCCTTTCGCTAAGGCTGTTCTTGTGGAATTGGCAAAGGGATATTTGGAAGCCCATAGAGGGCTATGGTGAAAAAGGAAATATCTTCCGTTCAAAACTGGAAAGAAGCTTTCTGAGAAACTGCTCTGTGTTCTGATAATTCATCTCACAGAGTTACATCTTTCCCTTCAAGAAGCCTTTCGCTAAGGCTGTTCTTGTGGAATTTGCAAAGGGATATTTGGAAGCCCATAGAGGGCTATGGTGAAAAAGGAAATATCTTCCGCTCAAAACTGGAAAGAAGCTTTCTGAGAAACTGCTCTGTGTTCTGTTAATTCATCTCACAGAGTTACATCTTTCCTTTCAAGAAGCCTTTCGCTAAGGCTGTTCTTGTAGAATTGGCAAAGGGATATTTGGAAGCCCATAGAGATCTATGGTGAAAAAGGAAATATCTTCCGTTGAAAACTGGAAAGAAGCTTTCTGAGAAACTGCTCTGTGTTCTGTTAATTCATCTCACAAAGTTACATCTTTCGCTTCAAGAAGCCTTTCGCTAAGGCTGTTCTTGTGGAATTGGCAAAGGGATATTTGGAAGCCCATAGAGGGCTATGGTGAAAAAGGAAATATCTTCCGTTCAAAACTGGAAAGAAGCTTTCTGAGAAACTGCTCTGTGTTCTGATAATTCATCTCACAGAGTTACATCTTTCCCTTCAAGAAGCCTTTCGCTAAGGCTGTTCTTGTGGAATTGGCAAAGGGATATTTGGAAGCCCATAGAGGGCTATGGTGAAAAAGGAAATATCTTCCGTTCAAAACTGGAAAGAAGCTTTCTGAGAAACTGCTCGGTGTTCTGTTAATTCATCTCACAGAGTTACATCTTTCCCTTCAAGAAGCCTTTCGCTAAGACTGTTCTTGTGGAATTGGCAAAGGGATATTTGGAATCCCATAGAGGGCTATGGTGAAAAAGGAAATATCTTCCGTTCAAAACTGGAAAGAAGCTGTCTGAGAAACTGCTCTGTGTTCTGTTAATTCATCTCACAGAGTTACATCTTTCCCTTCAAGAAGCCTTTCGCTAAGGCTGTTTTTGTGGAATTGGCAAAGGCATATTTGGAAGCCCATAGAGGGCTATGGTGAAAAAGGAAATATCTTCCGTTCAAAACTGGAAAGAAACTTTCTGAGAAACTGCTCTGTGTTCTGTTAATTCATCTCACAGAGTTACATCTTTCCCTTCAAGAAGCCTTTCGCTAAGGCTGTTCTTGTGGAATTGGCAAAGGGATATTTGGAAGCACATAGAGTGCTATGGTGAAAAAGGAAATAACTTCCGTTCAAAACTGGAAAGAAGCTTTCTGAGAAACTGCTCTGTGTTCTGTTAATTCATCTCACAGAGTTACATCTTTCCCTTCAAGAAGCCTTTCGCTAAGGCTGTTCTTGTGGAATTGGCAAAGGGATATTTGGAAGCCCATAGAGGGCTATGGTGAAAAAGGAAATATCTTCCGTTCAAAACTGGAAAGAAGCTTTCTGAGAAACTGCTCTGTGTTCTGTTAATTCATCTCACAGAGTTACATCTTTCCTTTCAAGAAGCCTTTCGCTAAGGCTGTTCTTGTGGAATTGGCAAAGGGATATTTGGAAGCCCATAGAGTTCTATGGTGAAAAAGGAAATATCTTCCGTTGAAAACTGGAAAGAAGCTTTCTGAGAAACTGCTCTGTGTTCTGTTAATTCATCTCACAAAGTTACATCTTTCGCTTCAAGAAGCCTTTCGCTAAGGCTGTTCTTGTGGAATTGGCAAAGGGATATTTGGAAGCCCATAGAGGGCTATGGTGAAAAAGGAAATAAACTGGAAAGAAGCTTTCTGAGAAACTGCTCTGTGTTCTGTTAATTCATCTCACAGAGTTACATCTTTCCCATCAAGAAGCCTTTCGCTAAGGCTGTTCTTGTGGAATTGGCAAAGGGATATTTGGAAGCCCATAGAGTGCTATGGTGAAAAAGGAAATATCTTCCGTTCAAAACTGGAAAGAAGCTTTCTGAGAAACTGCTCTGTGTTGTCTGAAATCATCTGACAGAGTTACATCTTTCCCTTCAAGAAGTCTTTCGCTAAGGCTGTTCTTGTGGAATTGGCAAAGGATATTTGGAATCCCAAAGAGGGCTATGGTGAAAAAGGAAATATCTTCCGTTCAAAACTGGAAACAAGCTTTCTGAGAAACTGCTCTGTGTTCTGCTAATTCATCTCACAGAGTTACATCTTTCCCTTCAAGAAGCCTTTCGCTAAGGCTGTTCTTGTGGAATTGGCAAAGGGATATTTGGAAGCCCATAGAGGGCTATGGTGAAAAAGGAAATATCTTCCGTTCAAAACTGGAAAGAAGCTTTCTGAGAAACTGCTCTGTGTTCTGTTAATTCATCTCACAGAGTTACATCTTTCCCTTCAAGAAGCCTTTCGCTAAGGCTGTTCTTCTGGAATTGGCAAAGGGATATTTGGAAGCCCATAGAGGGCTATGGTGAAAAAGGAAATATCTTCCGTTCAAAACTGGAAAGAGGCTTTCTGAGAAACTGCTCTGTGTTCTGTTAATTTATCTCACAGAGTTACATCTTTCCCTTCAAGAAGCCTTTCGCTAAGGCTGTTCTTGTGGAATTGGCAAAGGGATATTTGGAAGCCCATAGAGGGCTATGGTGAAAAAGGAAATATCTTCCGTTCAAAACTGGAAAGAAGCTTTCTGAGAAACTGCTCTGTGTTCTGTTAATTCATCTCAAAGAGTTACATCTTTCCCTTCAAGAAGCCTTTCGCTAAGGCTGTTCTTATGGAAATGGAAAAGGGATATTTGGAAGCCCTTAGAGGGCTATGGTGAAAAAGGAAATATCTTCCGTTCAAAACTGGAAAGAAGCTTTCTGAGAAACTGCTCTGTGTTCTGTTAATTCATCTCACAGAGTTACATCTTTCCCTTCAAGAAGCCTTACGCTAAGTCTGTTCTTGTGGAATTGGCAAAGGGATATTTGGAAGCCCATAGAGGGCTATGGTGAAAAAGGAAATATCTTCCGTTCAAAACTGGAAAGAAGCTTTCTGAGAAACTTCTCTGTGTTCTGTTAATTCATCTCACAGAGTTACATCTTTCCCTTCAAGAAGCCTTTCGCTAAGGCTGTTCTTGTGGAATTGGCAAAGGGATATTTGGAAGCCCATAGAGTGCTATGGTGAAAAAGGAAATATCTTCCGTTCAAAACTGGAAAGAAGCTTTCTGAGAAACTGCTCTGTGTTCTGTTAATTCATCTCACAGAGTTACATCTTTCCCTTCAAGAAGCCTTTCGCTAATGCTGTTCTTGTGGAATTGGCAAAGGGATATTTGGAAGCCCATAGAGGGCTATGGTGAAAAAGGAAATATCTTCCGTTCAAAACTGGAAAGAAGCTTTCTGAGAAACTGCTCTGTGTTCTGTTAATTCATCTCACAGAGTTACATCTTTCCCTTCAAGAAGCCTTTCGCTAAGGCTGTTCTTGTGGAATTGGCAAAGGGATATTTGGAAGCCCATAGAGTGCTATGGTGAAAAAGGAAATAACTTCGGTTCAAAACTGGAAAGAAGCTTTCTGAGAAACTGCTCTGTGTTCTGTTAATTCATCTCACAGAGTTACATCTTTCCCTTCAAGAAGCCTTTCGCTAAGGCTGTTCTTGTGGAATTGGCAAAGGGATATTTGGAAGCCCATAGAGGGCTATGGTGAAAAAGGAAATATCTTCCGTTCAAAACTGGAAAGAAGCTTTCTGAGAAACTGCTCTGTGTTCTGTTAATTCATCTCACAGAGTTACATCTTTCGCTTCAAGAAGCCTTTCGCTAAGACTGTTCTTGTGGAATTGGCAAAGGGATATTTGGAAACCCATAGAGGGCTATGTTGAAAAAGGAAATATCATCCGTTGAAAACTGGAAAGAAGCTTTCTGAGAAACTGCTCTGTGTTCTGTTAATTCATCTCACAAAGTTACATCTTTCGCTTCAAGAAGCCTTCCGCTAAGGCTGTTCTTGTGGAATTGGCAAAGGGATATTTGGAAACCCTTAGAGGGCTATGGTGAAAAAGGAAATATCTTCCGTTCAAAACTGGAAAGAAGCTTTCTGAGAAACTGCTCTGTGTTCTGTTAATTCATCTCACAGAGTTACATCTTTCCCTTCAAGAAGCCTTTCGCTAAGGCTGTTCTTGTGGAATTGGCAAAGGGATATTTGGAAGCCCATAGAGGGCTATGGTGAAAAAGGAAATATCTTCCGTTCAAAACTGGAAAGAAGCTTTCGGAGAAACTGCTCTGTGTTCTGTTAATTCATCTCACAGAGTTACATCTTTCCCTTCAAGAAGCCTTTCGCTAAGACTGTTCTTGTGGAATTGGCAAAGGGATATTTGGAAGCCCATACAGGGCTATGGTGAAAAAGGAAATATCTTCCGTTCAAAACTGGAAACAAGCTTTCTGAGAAACTGCTCTGTGTTCTGTTAATTCATCTCACAGAGTTACATCTTTCCCTTCAAGAAGCCTTTCGCTAAGGCTGTTCTTGTGGAATTGGCAAAGGGATATTTGGAAGCCCATAGAGTGCTATGGTGAAAAAGGAAATATCTTCCGTTCAAAACTGGAAAGAAGCTGTCTGAGAAACTGCTCTGTGTTCTGTTAATTCATCTCACAGAGTTACATCTTTCCCATCAAGAAGCCTTTCGCTAAGGCTGTTCTTGTGGAATTGCCAAAGGGATATTTGGAAGCCCCTAGAGGGCTATAGTGAAAAAGGAATATCTTCCGTTCAAAACTGGAAAGAAGCTTTCTGAGAAACTGCTCTGTGTTCTGTTAATTCATCTCACAGAGTTACATCTTTCCCTTCAAGAAGCCTTTCGCTAAGGCTGTTCTTGTGGAATTGGCAAAGGGATATTTGGAAGTCCATAGAGGGCTATGGTGAAAAAGGAAATATCTTCCGTTGAAAACTGGAAACAAGCCTTCTGAGGAACTGCTCTGTGTTCTGTTAATTCATCGCACAGTGTTACATCTTTCCCTTCAAGAAGCCTTTCGCTAAGGCTGTTCTTGTGGAATTGGCAAAGGGATATTTGGAAGCCCATAGAGGGCTATGGTGAAAAAGTAAATATCTTCCGTTCAAAACTGGAAAGAAGCTTTCTGAGAAACTGCTCTGTGTTCTGTTAATTCATCTCACAAAGTTACATCTTCCCCTTCAAGAAGCCTTTCGCTAAGGCTGTTCTTGTGGAATTGGCAAAGGGTATTTGGGAGCCCATAGAGGGCTATGGTGAAAAAGGAAGTATCTTCCGTTCAAAACTGGAAAGAAGCTTTCTGAGAAACTGCTCTGTGTTCTGTTAATTCATCTCACAGAGTTACATCTTTCCCCTCAAGAAGCCTTTCGCTAAGGCTGTTCTTGTGGAATTGGCAAAGGGATATTTGGAAGCCCTTAGAGGGCTATGGTGAAAAAGGAAATATCTTCCGTTCAAAACTGGAAAGAAGCTTTCTGAGAAACTGCTCTGTCTTCTGTTAATTCATCTCACAGAGTTACATCTTTCCCTTCAAGAAGCCTTTCGCTAAGGCTGTTCTTGTGGAATTGGCAAAGGGATATTTGGAAGCCCATAGAGTGCTATGGTGAAAAAGGAAACATCTTCCGTTCAAAACTGGAAAGAAGCTTTCTGAGAAACTGCTCTGTGTTGTCTGAAATCATCTGACAGACTTACATATTTCCCTTCAAGAAGTCTTTCGCTAAGGCTGTTCTTGTGGAATTGGCAAAGGATATTTGGAAGCCCATAGAGGGCTATGGTGAAAAAGGAAATATCTTCCGTTCAAAACTGGAAACAAGCTTTCTGAGAAACTGCTCTGTGTTCTGCTAATTCATCTCACAGAGTTACATCTTTCCCTTCAAGAAGCCTTTCGCTAAGGCTGTTCTTGTGGAATTGGCAAAGGGATATTTGGAAGCCCATAGAGGGCTATGGTGAAAAACTAAATATCTTCCGTTCAAAACTGGAAAGAAGCTTTCTCAGAAACTGCTCTTTGTTCTGTTAATTCATCTGACAGAGTTACATCTTTCCCTTCAATAAGCCTTTCGCTAAGGCGTTTCTTCTGGAATTGGCAAAGGGATATTTGGAAGCCCATAGACGGCTATGACGAAAAAGGAAATATCTTCAGTTCAAAACTGGAAAGAAGCTTTCTGAGAAAGTGCTCTGTGTTCTGTTAATTCATCTCACAGAGTTACATCTTTCCGTTCAAGAAGCCTTTCGCTAAGGCTGTTCTTGTGGAATTGGCAAAGGGATACTTCGAAGCCCATAGAGGACTATGGTGAAAAAGGAAATATCATCAGTTCAAAACTGGAAAGAAGCTTTCTCAGAAACTGCTCTGTGTTCTGTTAATTCATCTCACAGAATTACATCCTTCCCTTCAAGAAGCCTTTTGCTAAGGCTGTTCTTGTGGAATTGGTAAAGGGATATTTCGAAGCCCATAGAGGGCTACGGGGAAAAAGGAAATATCTTCCGTTCAAAACTGGAAAGAAGCTTTCTGAGAAACTGCTCTGTGTTCTGTTAATTCATCTCACAGAGTTACATCATTCCCTTCAAGAAGCCTTACGCTAAGGCTGTTCTTGTGGAATTGGCAAAGGGATATTTGGAAGCCCATAGAGGGCTATGGTGAAAAAGGAAATATCTTCCGTTCAAAACTGGAAAGAAGCTTTCTGAGAAACTGCTCTGTGTTCTGTTAATTCATCTCACAGAGTTACATCTTTCCCTTCAAGAAGCCTTTCGCTAAGGCTGTTCTTGTGGAATTGGCAAAGGGATATTTGGAAGCCCATAGAGGGCTATGGTGAAAAAGGAAATATCTTCCGTTCAAAACTGGAAAGAAGTTTTCTGAGAAACTGCTCTGTGTTCTGTTAGTTCATTTCACGGAGTTACATCTTTCCCTTCAATAAGCCTTTCGCTAAGGCTGTTCTTGTGGAATTTCATAGGGATATTTGGAAGCCCATAGAGGGCTATGGTGAAAAAGGAAATATCTTCCGTTCAAAACTGGAAAGAAGCTTTCTGAGAAACTGCTCTGTGTTCTGTTAATTCATCTCACAGAGTTACATCTTTGCCTTCAAGAAGCCTTTCGCTAAGGCTGTTCTTGTGGAATTGGCAAAGGGATATTTGGAAGCCCATAGAGGGCTATGGGGAAAAAGGAAATATCTTCCGTTCAAAACTGGAAAGAAGCTTTCTGAGAAACTGCTCTGTGTTCTGTTAATTCATCTCACAGAGTTACATCTTTCCCTTCAAGAAGCCTTTCGCTAAGGCTGTTCTTGTGGAATTGGCAAAGGGATATTTGGAAGCCCATAGAGTGCTATGGTGAAAAAGGAAATATCTTCCGTTCAAAACTGGAAACAAGCTTTCTGAGAAACTGCTCTGTGTTCTGTTAATTCATCTCACAGAGTTACATCTTTCCCTTCAAGAAGCCTTTCTCTAAGGCTGTTCTTGTGGAATTGGCAAAGGGATATTTGGAAGCCCATAGAGTGCTATGGTGAAAAAGGAAATATCTTCCGTTCAAAACTGGAAAGAAGCTGTCTGAGAAACTGCTCTGTGTTCTGTTAATTCATCTCACAGAGTTACATCTTTCCCTTCAAGAAGCCTTTCGCTAAGGCTGTTCTTGTGGAATTGGCAAAGGGATATTTGGAAGCCCATAGAGTGCTATGGTGAAAAAGGAAATATCTTCCGTTCAAAACTGGAAAGAAGCTGTCTGAGAAACTGCTCTGTGTTCTGTTAATTCATCTCACAGAGTTACATCTTTCCCATCAAGAAGCCTTTCGCTAAGTCTGTTCTTGTGGAATTGGCAAAGGGATATTTGGAAGCCCCTAGAGGGCTATAGTGAAAAAGGAATATCTTCCGTTCAAAACTGGAAAGAAGCTTTCTGAGAAACTGCTCTGTGTTCTGTTAATTCATCTCACAGAGTTACATCTTTCCCTTCAAGAAGCCTTTCGCTAAGGCTGTTCTTCTGGAATTGGCAAAGGGATATTTGGAAGTCCATGGAGGGCTATGGTGAAAAAGGAAATATCTTCCGTTGAAAACTGGAAACAAGCCTTCTGAGGAACTGCTCTGTGTTCTGTTAATTCATCGCACAGAGTTACATCTTTCCCTTCAAGAAGCCTTTCGCTAAGGCTGTTCTTGTGGAATTGGCAAAGGGATATTTGGAAGCCAATAGAGGGCTACGGTGAAAAAGTAAATATCTTCCGTTCAAAACTGCAAAGAAGCTTTCTGAGAAACTGCTCTGTGTTCTGTTAATTCATCTCACAGAGTTACATCTTTCCCTTCAAGAAGCCTTTCGCTAAGGCTGTTCTTGTGGAATTGGCAAAGGGTATTTGTGAGCCCATAGAGGGCTACGGTGAAAAAGGAAGTATCTTCCGTTCAAAACTGGAAAGAAACTTTCTGAGAAACTGCTCTGTGTTCTGTTAATTCATCTCACAGAGTTACATCTTTCCCTTCAAGAAGCCTTTCGCTAAGGCTGTTCTTGTGGAATTGGCAAAGGGATATTTGGAAGCCCTTAGAGGGCTATGGTGAAAAAGGAAATATCTTCCGTTCAAAACTGGAAAGAAGCTTTCTGAGAAACTGCTCTGTCTTCTGTTAATTCATCTCACAGAGTTACATCTTTCCCTTCAAGAAGCCTTTCGCTAAGGCTGTTCTTGTGGAATTGGCAAAGGGATATTTGGAAGCCCATAGAGGGCTATGGTGAAAAAGGAAATATCTTCCGTTCAAAACTGGAAAGAAGCTTTCTGAGAAACTGCTCTGTGTTCTGTAAATTCATCTCACAGAGTTACATCTTTCTCTTCAAGAAGTCTTTCGCTAAGGCTGTTCTTGTGGAATTGGCAAGGGGATATTTGGAAGCCCATAGAGGGCTATGGTGAAAAAGGAAATATCTTCCGTTCAAAACTGGAAAGAAGCTTTCTGAGAAACTGCTCTGTGTTCTGTGAATTCATCTCACAGAGTTACATCTTTCCCTTCAAGAAGCCTTTCGCTAAGGCTGTTCTTGTGGAATTGGCAAAGGGATATTTGGAAGCCCATAGAGGGCTATGGTGAAAAAGGAAATATCTTCCGTTCAAAACTGGAAAGAGGCTTTCTGAGAAACTGCTCTGTGTTCTGTTAATTTATCTCACAGAGTTACATCTTTCCCTTCAAAAAGCCTTTCGCTAAGGCTGTTCTTGTGGAATTGGCAAAGGGATATTTGGAAGCCCATAGAGGGCTATGGTGAAAAAAGAAATATCTTCCGTTCAAAAATGGAAAGAAGCTTTCTGAGAAACTGCTCTGTGTTCTGTTAATTCATCTCAAAGAGTTACATCTTTCCCTTCAAGAAGCCTTTCGCTAAGGCTGTTCTTATGGAATTGGAAAAGGGATATTTGGAAGCCCATAGAGGGCTATGGTGAAAAAGGAAATATCTTCCGTTCAAAACTGGAAAGAAGGTTTCTGAGAAACTGCTCTGTGTTCTGTTAATTCATATCACAGAGTTACATCTTTCCCTTCAAGAAGCCTTTCGCTAAGGCTGTTCTTGTGGAATTGGCAAAGGGATATTTGGAGGCCCATAGAGGGCTATGGTGAAAAAGGAAATATCTTCCGTTCAAAACCGGAAAGAAGCTTTCTGAGAAACTGCTCTGTGTTCTGTTAATTCATCTCACAGAGTTACATCTTTCCCTTCAAGAAGCCTTTCGCTAACACTGTTCTTGTGGAATTGGCAAAGGGATACTTCGAAGCCCATAGAGGGCTATGGTGAAAAAGTAAATATCATCCGTTCAAAACTGGAAAGAAGCTTTCTGAGAAACTGCTCTGTGTTCTGTTAATTCATCTCACAGAGTTACATCTTTCCATTCAAGAAGTCTTTCGCTAAGGCTGTTCTTGTGGAATTTGTAAAGGGATATTTGGAAGGCCATAGAGGGCTATGGTGAAAAAGGAAATATCTTCCGTTGAAAACTGGAAACAAGCCTTCTGAGGAACTGCTCTGTGTTCTGTTAATTCATCGCACAGAGTTACATCTTTCCCTTCAAGAAGCCTTTCGATAAGGCGGTTCTTGTGGAATTGGCAAAGGGATATTTGGAAGTCCATAGAGGGCTATGGTGAAAAAGGAAATATCTTCCGTTCAAAACTGGAAAGAAGCTTTCTGAGAAACTGCTCTGTGTTCTGTTAATTCATCTCACAGAGTTACATCTTTCCCTTCAAGAAGCCTTTCGCTAAGGCTGTTCTTGTGGAATTGGCAAAGGGATATTTGGAAGCCCTTAGAGGGCTATGGTGAAAAAGGAAATATCTTCCGTTCAAAACTGGAAAGAAGCTTTCTGAGAAACTGCTCTGTGTTCTGTTAATTCATCTCATAGAGTTACATCTTTCCCTTCAATAAGCCTTTCGCTAAGGCGTTTCTTCTGGAATTGGCAAAGGGATATTTGGAAGCCCATAGAGGACTATGACGAAAAAGGAAATATCTTCAGTTCAAAACTGGAAAGAAGCTTTCTGAGAAACTGCTCTGTGTTCTGTTAATTCATCTCACAGAGTTACATCTTTCCGTTCAAGAAGCCTTTCGCTAAGGCTGTTCTTGTGGAATTGGCAAAGGGATACTTCGAAGCCAATAGAGGGCTATGGTGAAAAAGGAAATATCATGAGTTCAAAACTGGAAAGAAGCTTTCTGAGAAACTGCTCTGTGTTCTGTTAATTCATCTCACAGAATTACATCCTTCCCTTCAAGAAGCCTTTCGCTAAGGCTGTTCTTGTGGAATTGGCAAAGGGATATTTGGAAGCCCATAGAGGGCTATGCTGAAAAAGGAAATATCTTCCGTTCAAAACTGGAAAGTACCTTTCTGAGAAACTGCTCTGTGTTCTGTTAATTCATCTCACAGAGTTACATCTTTCCCTTCAAGAAGCCTTTCGCTAAGGCTGTTCTTGTGGAATTGGCAAAGGGATATTTGGAAGCCCTTAGAGGGCTATGGTGAAAAAGGAAATATGTTCCGTTCAAAACTGGAAAGAAGCTTTCTGAGAAACTGCTCTGTGTTCTGTTAATTCATCTCACAGAGTTACATCTTTCCCTTCAATAAGCCTTTCGCTAAGGCTGTTCTTGTGGAATTGGCAAAGGGATATTTGGAAGCCCATAGAGTGCTATGGTGAAAAAGGAAATATCTTCCGTTCAAAACTGGAAAGAAGCTTTCTGAGAAACTGCTCTGTGTTTTGTAAATTCATCTCACAGAGTTACATCTTTCTCTTCAAGAAGTCTTTCGCTAAGGCTGTTCTTGTGGAATTGGCAAGGGGATATTTGGAAGCCCATAGAGGGCTATGGTGTAAAAGGAAATATCTTCCGTTCAAAACTGGAAAGAAGCTTTCTGAGAAACGGCTCTGTGTTCTGTTAATTCATCTCACAGAGTTACATCTTTCCCTTCAAGAAGCCTTTCGCTAAGGCTGTTCTTGTGGAATTGGCAAAGGGATATTTGGAAGCCCATAGAGGGCTATGGTGAAAAAGGAAATATCTTCCGTTCAAAACTGGAAAGAGGCTTTCTGAGAAACTGCTCTGTGTTCTGTTAATTTATCTCACAGAGTTACATCTTTCCCTTCAAAAAGCCTTTCGCTAAGGCTGTTCTTGTGGAATTGGCAAAGGGATATTTGGAAGCCCATAGAGGGCTATGGTGAAAAAAGAAATATCTTCCGTTCAAAAATGGAAAGAAGCTTTCTGAGAAACTGCTCTGTGTTCTGTTAATTCATCTCAAAGAGTTACATCTTTCCCTTCAAGAAGCCTTTCGCTAAGGCTGTTCTTATGGAATTGGAAAAGGGATATTTGGAAGCCCATAGAGGGCTATGGTGAAAAAGGAAATATCTTCCGTTCAAAACTGGAAAGAAGGTTTCTGAGAAACTGCTCTGTGTTCTGTTAATTCATATCACAGAGTTACATCTTTCCCTTCAAGAAGCCTTTCGCTAAGGCTGTTCATGTGCAATTGGCAAAGGAATATTTGGAGGCCCATAGAGGGCTATGGTGAAAAAGGAAATATCTTCCGTTCAAAACTGGAAAGAAGCTTTCTGAGAAACTGCTCTGTGTTCTGTTAATTCATCTCACAGAGTTACATCTTTCCCTTCAAGAAGCCTTTCGCTAACACTGTTCTTGTGGAATTGGCAAAGGGATACTTCGAAGCCCATAGAGGGCTATGGTGAAAAAGTAAATATCATCCGTTCAAAACTGGAAAGAAGCTTTCTGAGAAACTGCTCTGTGTTCTGTTAATTCATCTCACAGAGTTACATCTTTCCCTTCAAGAAGTCTTTCGCTAAGGCTGTTCTTGTGGAATTTGTAAAGGGATATTTGGAAGGCCATAGAGGGCTATGGTGAAAAAGGAAATATCTTCCGTTGAAAACTGGAAACAAGCCTTCTGAGGAACTGCTCTGTGTTCTGTTAATTCATCGCACAGAGTTACATCTTTCCCTTCAAGAAGCCTTTCGATAAGGCTGTTCTTGTGGAATTGGCAAAGGGATATTTGGAAGTCCATAGAGGGCTATGGTGAAAAAGGAAATATCTTCCGTTCAAAACTGGAAAGAAGCTTTCTGAGAAACTGCTCTGTGTTCTGTTAATTCATCTCACAGAGTTACATCTTTCCCTTCAAGAAGCCTTTCGCTAAGGCTGTTCTTGTGGAATTGGCAAAGGGATATTCGGAAGCCAATAGAGGTCTACGGTGAAAAAGGAAATATCTTCCGTTCAAAACTGGAAAGAAGCTTTCTGAGAAACTGCTCTGTGTTCTGTTAATTCATCTCACAGAGTTACATCTTTCCCTTCAAGAAGCCTTTCGCTAAGGCTGTTCTTGTGGAATTGGCAAAGGGATATTTGGAAGCCCTTAGAGGACTATGGTGAAAAAGGAAATATCTTCCGTTCAAAACTGGAAAGAAGCTTTCTGAGAAACTGCTCTGTGTTCTGTTAATTCATCTCACAGAGTTACATCTTTCCCTTCAAGAAGCCTTTCGCTAAGGCTGTTCTTGTGGAATTGGCAAAGGGATATTTGGAAGCCCATAGAGTGCTATGGTGAAAAAGGAAATATCTTCCGTTCAAAACTGGAAAGAAGCTTTCTGAGAAACTGCTCTGTGTTCTGTTAATTCATCTCACAGAGTTACATCTTTCCCTTCAAGAAGCCTTTCGCTAAGGCTGTTCTTGTGGAATTGGCAAAGGGATATTTGGAAGCCCATAGAGGGCTATGGTGAAAAAGGAAATATCTTCCGTTCAAAACTGGAAAGAAGCTTTCTGAGAAACTGCTCTGTTTTCTGTTAATTCATCTCACAGAGTTACATCTTTCCCTTCAAGAAGCCTTTCGCTAAGGCTGTTCTTGTGGAATTGGCAAAGGGATATTTGGAAGCCCATAGAGTGCTATGTTGAAAAAGGAAATATCTTCCGTTCAAAACTGGAAAGAAGCTTTCTGAGAAACTGCTCTGTGTTCTGTTAATTCATCTCACAGAGTTACATCTTTCCCTTCAAGAAGCCTTTCGCTAAGGCTGTTCTTGTGGAATTGGCAAAGGCATATTTGGAAGCCCATAGAGGGCTATGTTGAAAAAGGAAATATCTTCCGTTCAAAACTGGTAAGAAGCTTTCTGAGAAACTGCTCTGTGTTCTGTTAATTCATCTCACAGAGTTACATCTTTCCTTTCAAGAAGCCTTTCGCTAAGGCTGTTCTTGTGGAATTGGCAAAGGGATATTTGGAAGCCCATAGAGTTCTAGGGTGAAAAAGGAAATATCTTCCGTTGAAAACTGGAAAGAAGCTTTCTGAGAAACTGCTCTGTGTTCTGTTAATTCATCTCACAAAGTTACATCTTTCGCTTCAAGAAGCCTTTCGCTAAGGCTGTTCTTGTGGAATTGGCAAAGGGATATTTGGAAGCCCATAGAGGGCTATGGTGAAAAAGGAAATATCTTCCGTTCAAAACTGGAAAGAAGCTTTCTGAGAAACTGCTCTGTGTTCTGATAATTCATCTCACAGAGTTACATCTTTCCCTTCAAGAAGCCTTTCGCTAAGGCTGTTCTTGTGGAATTGGCAAAGGGATATTTGGAAGCCCATAGAGGGCTATGGTGAAAAAGGAAATATCTTCCGCTCAAAACTGGAAAGAAGCTTTCTGAGAAACTGCTCTGTGTTCTGTTAATTCATCTCACAGAGTTACATCTTTCCTTTCAAGAAGCCTTTCGCTAAGGCTGTTCTTGTGGAATTGGCAAAGGGATATTTGGAAGCCCATAGAGTTCTATGGTGAAAAAGGAAATATCTTCCGTTGAAAACTGGAAAGAAGCTTTCTGAGAAACTGCTCTGTGTTCTGTTAATTCATCTCACAGAGTTACATCTTTCGCTTCAAGAAGCCTTTCGCTAAGGCTGTTCTTGTGGAATTGGCAAAGGGATATTTGGAAGCCCATAGAGGGCTATGGTGAAAAAGGAAATATCTTCCGTTGAAAACTGGAAAGAAGCTTTCTGAGAAACTGCTCTGTGTTCTGATAATTCATCTCACAGAGTTACATCTTTCCCTTCAAGAAGCCTTTCGCTAAGGCTGTTCTTGTGGAATTGGCAAAGGGATATTTGGAAGCCCATAGAGGGCTATGGTGAAAAAGGAAATATCTTCCGTTCAAAACTGGAAAGAAGCTTTCTGAGAAACTGCTCTGTGTTCTGTTAATTCATCTCACAGAGTTACATCTTTCCCTTCAAGAAGCCTTTCGCTAACGCTGTTCTTGTGGAATTGGCAAAGGGATACTTCGAAGCCCATAGAGGGCTATGGTGAAAAAGTAAATATCATCCGTTCAAAACTGGAAAGAAGCTTTCTGAGAAACTGCTCTGTGTTCTGTTAATTCATCTCACAGAGTTACATCTTTCCCTTCAAGAAGCCTTTCGCTAAGGCTGTTCTTGTGGAATTTGTAAAGGGATATTTGGAAGGCCATAGAGGGCTACGGTGAAAAAGGAAATATCTTCCGTTCAAAACTGGAAAGAAGCTTTCTGAGAAACTGCTCTGTGTTGTGTTAATTCATCGCACAGAGTTACATCTTTCCCTTCAAGAAGCCTTTCGATAAGGCTGTTCTTGTGGAATTGGCAAAGGGATATTTGGAAGTCCATAGAGGGCTATGGTGAAAAAGGAAATATCTTCCGTTCAAAACTGGAAAGAAGCTTTCTGAGAAACTGCTCTGTGTTCTGTTAATTCATCTCACAGAGTTACATCTTTCCCTTCAAGAAGCCTTTCGCTAAGGCTGTTCTTGTGGAATTGGCAAAGGGATATTTGGAAGCCCATAGAGTGCTATGGTGAAAAAGGAAATATCTTCCGTTCAAAACTGGAAAGAAGCTTTCTGAGAAACTGCTCTGTGTTCTGTTAATTCATCTCACAGAGTTACATCTTTCCCTTCAAGAAGCCTTTCGCTAAGGCTGTTCTTGTGGAATTGGCAAAGGGATATTTGGAAGCCCATAGAGTGCTATGGTGAAAAAGGAAATATCTTCCGTTCAAAACTGGAAAGAAGCTTTCTGAGAAACTGCTCTGTGTTCTGTTAATTCATCTCACAGAGTTACATCTTTCCCTTCAAGAAGCCTTTCGCTAAGGCTGTTCTTGTGGAATTGGCAAAGGCATATTTGGAAGCCCATAGAGGGCTATGGTGAAAAAGGAAATATCTTCCGTTCAAAACTGGAAAGAAGCTTTCTGAGAAACTGCTCTGTGTTCTGATAATTCATCTCACAGAGTTACATCTTTCCCTTCAAGAAGCCTTTCGCTAAGGCTGTTCTTGTGGAATTGGCAAAGGGATATTTGGAAGCCCATAGAGGGCTATGGTGAAAAAGGAAATATCTTCCGCTCAAAACTGGAAAGAAGCTTTCTGAGAAACTGCTCTGTGTTCTGTTAATTCATCTCACAGAGTTACATCTTTCCTTTCAAGAAGCCTTTCGCTAAGGCTGTTCTTGTGGAATTGGCAAAGGGATATTTGGAAGCCCATAGAGTTCTATGGTGAAAAAGGAAATATCTTCCGTTGAAAACTGGAAAGAAGCTTTCTGAGAAACTGCTCTGTGTTCTGTTAATTCATCTCACAGAGTTACATCTTTCCCTTCAAGAAGCCTTTCGCTAAGGCTGTTCTTGTGGAATTGGCAAAGGGATATTTGGAAGCCCATAGAGGGCTATGGTGAAAAAGGAAATATCTTCCGTTGAAAACTGGAAAGAAGCTTTCTGAGAAACTGCTCTGTGTTCTGATAATTCATCTCACAGAGTTACATCTTTCCCTTCAAGAAGCCTTTCGCTAAGGCTGTTCTTGTGGAATTGGCAAAGGGATATTTGGAAGCCCATAGAGGGCTATGCTGAAAAAGGAAATATCTTCCGTTCAAAACTGGAAAGAAGCTTTCTGAGAAACTGCTCTGTGTTCTGTTAATTCATCTCACAGAGTTACATCTTTCCCTTCAAGAAGCCTTTCGCTAACGCTGTTCTTGTGGAATTGGCAAAGGGATACTTCGAAGCCCATAGAGGGCTATGGTGAAAAAGTAAATATCATCCGTTCAAAACTGGAAAGAAGCTTTCTGAGAAACTGCTCTGTGTTCTGTTAATTCATCTCACAGAGTTACATCTTTCCCTTCAAGAAGCCTTTCGCTAAGGCTGTTCTTGTGGAATTTGTAAAGGGATATTTGGAAGGCCATAGAGGGCTACGGTGAAAAAGGAAATATCTTCCGTTCAAAACTGGAAAGAAGCTTTCTGAGAAACTGCTCTGTGTTGTGTTAATTCATCGCACAGAGTTACATCTTTCCCTTCAAGAAGCCTTTCGATAAGGCTGTTCTTGTGGAATTGGCAAAGGGATATTTGGAAGTCCATAGAGGGCTATGGTGAAAAAGGAAATATCTTCCGTTCAAAACTGGAAAGAAGCTTTCTGAGAAACTGCTCTGTGTTCTGTTAATTCATCTCACAGAGTTACATCTTTCCCTTCAAGAAGCCTTTCGCTAAGGCTGTTCTTGTGGAATTGGCAAAGGGATATTTGGAAGCCCATAGAGTGCTATGGTGAAAAAGGAAATATCTTCCGTTCAAAACTGGAAAGAAGCTTTCTGAGAAACTGCTCTGTGTTCTGTTAATTCATCTCACAGAGTTACATCTTTCCCTTCAAGAAGCCTTTCGCTAAGGCTGTTCTTGTGGAATTGGCAAAGGGATATTTGGAAGCCCATAGAGTGCTATGGTGAAAAAGGAAATATCTTCCGTTCAAAACTGGAAAGAAGCTTTCTGAGAAACTGCTCTGTGTTCTGTTAATTCATCTCACAGAGTTACATCTTTCCCTTCAAGAAGCCTTTCGCTAAGGCTGTTCTTGTGGAATTGGCAAAGGCATATTTGGAAGCCCATAGAGGGCTATGGTGAAAAAGGAAATATCTTCCGTTCAAAACTGGAAAGAAGCTTTCTGAGAAACTGCTCTGTGTTCTGATAATTCATCTCACAGAGTTACATCTTTCCCTTCAAGAAGCCTTTCGCTAAGGCTGTTCTTGTGGAATTGGCAAAGGGATATTTGGAAGCCCATAGAGGGCTATGGTGAAAAAGGAAATATCTTCCGCTCAAAACTGGAAAGAAGCTTTCTGAGAAACTGCTCTGTGTTCTGTTAATTCATCTCACAGAGTTACATCTTTCCTTTCAAGAAGCCTTTCGCTAAGGCTGTTCTTGTGGAATTGGCAAAGGGATATTTGGAAGCCCATAGAGTTCTATGGTGAAAAAGGAAATATCTTCCGTTGAAAACTGGAAAGAAGCTTTCTGAGAAACTGCTCTGTGTTCTGTTAATTCATCTCACAAAGTTACATCTTTCGCTTCAAGAAGCCTTTCGCTAAGGCTGTTCTTGTGGAATTGGCAAAGGGATATTTGGAAGCCCATAGAGGGCTATGGAGAAAAAGGAAATATCTTCCGTTCAAAACTGGAAAGAAGCTTTCTGAGAAACTGCTCTGTGTTCTGATAATTCATCTCACAGAGTTACATCTTTCCCTTCAAGAAGCCTTTCGCTAAGGCTGTTCTTGTGGAATTGGCAAAGGGATATTTGGAAGCCCATAGAGTGCTATGGTGAAAAAGGAAATATCTTCCGTTCAAAACTGGAAAGAAGCTTTCTGAGAAACTGCTCTGTGTTCTGTTAATTCATCTCACAGAGTTACATCTTTCCCTTCAAGAAG
Source organism: Chlorocebus sabaeus (assembly GCF_047675955.1). Lineage (NCBI taxonomy): Eukaryota > Metazoa > Chordata > Mammalia > Primates > Cercopithecidae > Chlorocebus > Chlorocebus sabaeus. The sequence continues at coordinate 561,149 of NW_027327981.1, forward strand.
CCTTTCGCTAAGGCTGTTCTTGTGGAATTGGCAAAGGGATATTTGGAAGCCCATAGAGTGCTATGGTGAAAAAGGAAATATCTTCCGTTCAAAACTGGAAAGAAGCTTTCTGAGAAACTGCTCTGTGTTCTGTTAATTCATCTCACAGAGTTACATCTTTCCCTTCAAGAAGCCTTTCGCTAATGCTGTTCTTGTGGAATTGGCAAAGGGATATTTGGAAGCCCATAGAGGGCTATGGTGAAAAAGGAAATATCTTCCGTTCAAAACTGGAAAGAAGCTTTCTGAGAAACTGCTCTGTGTTCTGTTAATTCATCTCACAGAGTTACATCTTTCCCTTCAAGAAGCCTTTCGCTAAGGCTGTTCTTGTGGAATTGGCAAAGGGATATTTGGAAGCCCATAGAGTGCTATGGTGAAAAAGTAAATAACTTCGGTTCAAAACTGGAAAGAAGCTTTCTGAGAAACTGCTCTGTGTTCTGTTAATTCATCTCACAGAGTTACATCTTTCCCTTCAAGAAGCCTTTCGCTAAGGCTGTTCTTGTGGAATTGGCAAAGGGATATTTGGAAGCCCATAGAGGGCTATGGTGAAAAAGGAAATATCTTCCGTTCAAAACTGGAAAGAAGCTTTCTGAGAAACTGCTCTGTGTTCTGTTAATTCATCTCACAGAGTTACATCTTTCCCTTCAAGAAGCCTTTCGCTAAGGCTGTTCTTGTGGAATTGGCAAAGGGATATTTGGAAACCCATAGAGGGCTATGTTGAAAAAGGAAATATCATCCGTTGAAAACTGGAAAGAAGCTTTCTGAGAAACTGCTCTGTGTTCTGTTAATTCATCTCACAAAGTTACATCTTTCGCTTCAAGAAGCCTTTCGCTAAGGCTGTTCTTGTGGAATTGGCAAAGGGATATTTGGAAACCCTTAGAGGGCTATGGTGAAAAAGGAAATATCTTCCGTTCAAAACTGGAAAGAAGCTTTCTGAGAAACTGCTTTGTGTTCTGTTAATTCATCTCACAGAGTTACATCTTTCCCTTCAAGAAGCCTTTCGCTAAGGCTGTTCTTGTGGAATTGGCAAAGGGATATTTGGAAGCCCATAGAGGGCTATGGTGAAAAAGGAAATATCTTCCGTTCAAAACTGGAAAGAAGCTTTCGGAGAAACTGCTCTGTGTTCTGTTAATTCATCTCACAGAGTTACATCTTTCCCTTCAAGAAGCCTTTCGCTAAGGCTGTTCTTGTGGAATTGGCAAAGGGATATTTGGAAGTCCATAGAGGGCTATGGTGAAAAAGGAAATATCTTCCGTTGAAAACTGGAAACAAGCCTTCTGAGGAACTGCTCTGTGTTCTGTTAATTCATCGCACAGTGTTACATCTTTCCCTTCAAGAAGCCTTTCGCTAAGGCTGTTCTTGTGGAATTGGCAAAGGGATATTTGGAAGCCCATAGAGGGCTATGGTGAAAAAGTAAATATCTTCCGTTCAAAACTGGAAAGAAGCTTTCTGAGAAACTGCTCTGTGTTCTGTTAATTCATCTCACAAAGTTACATCTTCCCCTTCAAGAAGCCTTTCGCTAAGGCTGTTCTTGTGGAATTGGCAAAGGGTATTTGGGAGCCCATAGAGGGCTATGGTGAAAAAGGAAGTATCTTCCGTTCAAAACTGGAAAGAAGCTTTCTGAGAAACTGCTCTGTGTTCTGTTAATTCATCTCACAGAGTTACATCTTTCCCTTCAAGAAGCCTTTCGCTAAGGCTGTTCTTGTGGAATTGGCAAAGGGATATTTGGAAGCCCTTAGAGGGCTATGGTGAAAAAGGAAATATCTTCCGTTCAAAACTGGAAAGAAGCTTTCTGAGAAACTGCTCTGTCTTCTGTTAATTCATCTCACAGAGTTACATCTTTCCCTTCAAGAAGCCTTTCGCTAAGGCTGTTCTTGTGGAATTGGCAAAGGGATATTTGGAAGCCCATAGAGTGCTATGGTGAAAAAGGAAACATCTTCCGTTCAAAACTGGAAAGAAGCTTTCTGAGAAACTGCTCTGTGTTGTCTGAAATCATCTGACAGACTTACATATTTCCCTACAAGAAGTCTTTCGCTAAGGCTGTTCTTGTGGAATTGGCAAAGGATATTTGGAAGCCCATAGAGGGCTATGGTGAAAAAGGAAATATCTTCCGTTCAAAACTGGAAACAAGCTTTCTGAGAAACTGCTCTGTGTTCTGCTAATTCATCTCACAGAGTTACATCTTTCCCTTCAAGAAGCCTTTCGCTAAGGCTGTTCTTGTGGAATTGGCAAAGGGATATTTGGAAGCCCATAGAGGGCTATGGTGAAAAAGTAAATATCTTCCGTTCAAAACTGGAAAGAAGCTTTCTGAGAAACTGCTCTTTGTTCTGTTAATTCATCTGACAGAGTTACATCTTTCCCTTCAATAAGCCTTTCGCTAAGGCGTTTCTTCTGGAATTGGCAAAGGGATATTTGGAAGCCCATAGACGGCTATGACGAAAAAGGAAATATCTTCCGTTCAAAACTGGAAAGAAGCTTTCTGAGAAACTGCTCTGTGTTCTGTTAATTCATCTCACAGAGTTACATCATTCTCTTCAAGAAGCCTTACGCTAAGGCTGTTCTTGTGGAATTGGCAAAGGGATATTTGGAAGCCCATAGAGGGCTATGGTGAAAAAGGAAATATCTTCCGTTCAAAACTGGAAAGAAGCTTTCTGAGAAACTGCTCTGTGTTCTGTTAATTCATCTCACAGAGTTACATCTTTCCCTTCAAGAAGCCTTTCGCTAAGGCTGTTCTTGTGGAATTGGCAAAGGGATATTTGGAAGCCCATAGAGGGCTATGGTGAAAAAGGAAATATCTTCCGTTCAAAACTGGAAAGAAGTTTTCTGAGAAACTGCTCTGTGTTCTGTTAATTCATCTCACGGAGTTACATCTTTCCCTTCAATAAGCCTTTCGCTAAGGCTGTTCTTGTGGAATTTCATAGGGATATTTGGAAGCCCATAGAGGGCTATGGTGAAAAAGGAAATATCTTCCGTTCAAAACTGGAAAGAAGCTTTCTGAGAAACTGCTCTGTGTTCTGTTAATTCATCTCACAGAGTTACATCTTTGCCTTCAAGAAGCCTTTCGCTAAGGCTGTTCTTGTGGAATTGGCAAAGGGATATTTGGAAGCCCATAGAGGGCTATGGGGAAAAAGGAAATATCTTCCGTTCAAAACTGGAAAGAAGCTTTCTGAGAAACTGCTCTGTGTTCTGTTAATTCATCTCACAGAGTTACATCATTCCCTTCAAGAAGCCTTACGCTAAGGCTGTTCTTGTGGAATTGGCAAAGGGATATTTGGAAGCCCATAGAGGGCTATGGTGAAAAAGGAAATATCTTCCGTTCAAAACTGGAAACAAGCTTTCTGAGAAACTGCTCTGTGTTCTGTTAATTCATCTCACAGAGTTACATCTTTCCCTTCAAGAAGCCTTTCGCTAAGGCTGTTCTTGTGGAATTGGCAAAGGGATATTTGGAAGCCCATAGAGTGCTATGGTGAAAAAGGAAATATCTTCCGTTCAAAACTGGAAAGAAGCTGTCTGAGAAACTGCTCTGTGTTCTGTTAATTCATCTCACAGAGTTACATCTTTCCCATCAAGAAGCCTTTCGCTAAGGCTGTTCTTGTGGAATTGCCAAAGGGATATTTGGAAGCCCCTAGAGGGCTATAGTGAAAAAGGAATATCTTCCATTCAAAACTGGAAAGAAGCTTTCTGAGAAACTGCTCTGTGTTCTGTTAATTCATCTCACAGAGTTACATCTTTCCCTTCAAGAAGCCTTTCGCTAAGGCTGTTCTTGTGGAATTGGCAAAGGGATATTTGGAAGCCCATAGAGGGCTATGGTGAAAAAGGAAATATCTTCCGTTCAAAACTGGAAAGAGGCTTTCTGAGAAACTGCTCTGTGTTCTGTTAATTTATCTCACAGAGTTACATCTTTCCCTTCAAGAAGCCTTTCGCTAAGGCTGTTCTTGTGGAATTGGCAAAGGGATATTTGGAAGCCCATAGAGAGCTATGGTGAAAAAGGAAATATCTTCCGTTCAAAACTGGAAAGAAGCTTTCTGAGAAACTGCTCTGTGTTCTGTTAATTCATCTCACAGAGTTACATCTTTCCCTTCAAGAAGCCTTTCGCTAAGGCTGTTCTTGTGGAATTGGCAAAGGGATATTTGGAGGCCCATAGAGGGCTATGGTGAAAAAGGAAATATCTTCCGTTCAAAACTGGAAAGAAGCTTTCTGAGAAACTGCTCTGTGTTCTGTTAATTCATCTCACAGAGTTACATCTTTCCCTTCAAGAAGCCTTTGGCTAACACTGTTCTTGTGGAATTGGCAATTGATACTTCGAAGCCCATAGAGGGCTATGGTGAAAAAGTAAATATCATCCGTTCAAAACTGGAAAGAAGCTTTCTGAGAAACTGCTCTGTGTTCTGTTAATTCATCTCACGAAGTTACATCTTCCCCTTCAAGAAGCCTTTCGCTAAGGCTGTTCTTGTGGAATTGGCAAAGGGTATTTGGGAGCCCATAGAGGGCTATGGTGAAAAAGGAAGTATCTTCCGTTCAAAACTGGAAAGAAGCTTTCTGAGAAACTGCTCTGTGTTCTGTTAATTCATCTCACAGAGTTACATCTTTCCCTTCATGAAGCCTTTCGCTAAGGCTGTTCTTGTGGAATTGGCAAAGGGATATTTGGAAGCCCTTAGAGGGCTATGGTGAAAAAGGAAATATCTTCCGTTCAAAACTGGAAAGAAGCTTTCTGAGAAACTGCTCTGTCTTCTGTTAATTCATCTCACAGAGTTACATCTTTCCCTTCAAGAAGCCTTTCGCTAAGGCTGTTCTTGTGGAATTGGCAAAGGGATATTTGGAAGCCCATAGAGTGCTATGGTGAAAAAGGAAACATCTTCCGTTCAAAACTGGAAAGAAGCTTTCTGAGAAACTGCTCTGTGTTCTGTTAATTCATCTCACAGAGTTACATCTTTCCCTTCAAGAAGCCTTTCGCTAAGGCTGTTCTTGTGGAATTGGCAAAGGGATATTTGGAAGCCCATAGAGGGCTATGGTGAAAAAGGAAATATCTTCCGTTCAAAACTGGAAAGAAGTTTTCTGAGAAACTGCTCTGTGTTCTGTTAATTCATCTCACGGAGTTACATCTTTCCCTTCAATAAGCCTTTCGCTAAGGCTGTTCTTGTGGAATTTCATAGGGATATTTGGAAGCCCATAGAGGGCTATGGTGAAAAAGGAAATATCTTCCGTTCAAAACTGGAAAGAAGCTTTCTGAGAAACTGCTCTGTGTTCTGTTAATTCATCTCACAGAGTTACATCTTTGCCTTCAAGAAGCCTTTCGCTAAGGCTGTTCTTGTGGAATTGGCAAAGGGATATTTGGAAGCCCATAGAGGGCTATGGGGAAAAAGGAAATATCTTCCGTTCAAAACTGGAAAGAAGCTTTCTGAGAAACTGCTCTGTGTTCTGTTAATTCATCTCACAGAGTTAAATCATTCCCTTCAAGAAGCCTTACGCTAAGGCTGTTCTTGTGGAATTGGCAAAGGGATATTTGGAAGCCCATAGAGGGCTATGGTGAAAAAGGAAATATCTTCCGTTCAAAACTGGAAACAAGCTTTCTGAGAAACTGCTCTGTGTTCTGTTAATTCATCTCACAGAGTTACATCTTTCCCTTCAAGAAGCCTTTCGCTAAGGCTGTTCTTGTGGAATTGGCAAAGGGATATTTGGAAGCCCATAGAGTGCTATGGTGAAAAAGGAAATATCTTCCGTTCAAAACTGGAAAGAAGCTGTCTGAGAAACTGCTCTGTGTTCTGTTAATTCATCTCACAGAGTTACATCTTTCCCATCAAGAAGCCTTTCGCTAAGGCTGTTCTTGTGGAATTGCCAAAGGGATATTTGGAAGCCCCTAGAGGGCTATAGTGAAAAAGGAATATCTTCCATTCAAAACTGGAAAGAAGCTTTCTGAGAAACTGCTCTGTGTTCTGTTAATTCATCTCACAGAGTTACATCTTTCCCTTCAAGAAGCCTTTCGCTAAGGCTGTTCTTGTGGAATTGGCAAAGGGATATTTGGAAGCCCATAGAGGGCTATGGTGAAAAAGGAAATATCTTCCGTTCAAAACTGGAAAGAGGCTTTCTGAGAAACTGCTCTGTGTTCTGTTAATTCATCTCACAGAGTTACATCTTTCCCTTCAAGAAGCCTTTGGCTAACACTGTTCTTGTGGAATTGGCAATTGATACTTCGAAGCCCATAGAGGGCTATGGTGAAAAAGTAAATATCATCCGTTCAAAACTGGAAAGAAGCTTTCTGAGAAACTGCTCTGTGTTCTGTTAATTCATCTCACAAAGTTACATCTTCCCCTTCAAGAAGCCTTTCGCTAAGGCTGTTCTTGTGGAATTGGCAAAGGGTATTTGGGAGCCCATAGAGGGCTATGGTGAAAAAGGAAGTATCTTCCGTTCAAAACTGGAAAGAAGCTTTCTGAGAAACTGCTCTGTGTTCTGTTAATTCATCTCACAGAGTTACATCTTTCCCTTCATGAAGCCTTTCGCTAAGGCTGTTCTTGTGGAATTGGCAAAGGGATATTTGGAAGCCCTTAGAGGGCTATGGTGAAAAAGGAAATATCTTCCGTTCAAAACTGGAAAGAAGCTTTCTGAGAAACTGCTCTGTCTTCTGTTAATTCATCTCACAGAGTTACATCTTTCCCTTCAAGAAGCCTTTCGCTAAGGCTGTTCTTGTGGAATTGGCAAAGGGATATTTGGAAGCCCATAGAGTGCTATGGTGAAAAAGGAAACATCTTCCGTTCAAAACTGGAAAGAAGCTTTCTGAGAAACTGCTCTGTGTTGTCTGAAATCATCTGACAGACTTACATATTTCCCTTCAAGAAGTCTTTCGCTAAGGCTGTTCTTGTGGAATTGGCAAAGGATATTTGGAAGCCCATAGAGGGCTATGGTGAAAAAGGAATTATCTTCCGTTCAAAACTGGAAACAAGCTTTCTGAGAAACTGCTCTGTGTTCTGCTAATTCATCTCACAGAGTTACATCTTTCCCTTCAAGAAGCCTTTCGCTAAGGCTGTTCTTGTGGAATTGGCAAAGGGATATTTGGAAGCCCATAGAGGGCTATGGTGAAAAACTAAATATCTTCCGTTCAAAACTGGAAAGAAGCTTTCTGAGAAACTGCTCTTTGTTCTGTTAATTCATCTGACAGAGTTACATCTTTCCCTTCAATAAGCCTTTCGCTAAGGCGTTTCTTCTGGAATTGGCAAAGGGATATTTGGAAGCCCATAGACGGCAATGACGAAAAAGGAAATATCTTCAGTTCAAAACTGGAAAGAAGCTTTCTGAGAAAGTGCTCTGTGTTCTGTTAATTCATCTCACAGAGTTACATCTTTCCGTTCAAGAAGCCTTTCGCTAAGGCTGTTCTTGTGGAATTGGCAAAGGGATACTTCGAAGCCCATAGAGGACTATGGTGAAAAAGGAAATATCATCAGTTCAAAACTGGAAAGAAGATTTCTCAGAAACTGCTCTGTGTTCTGTTAATTCATCTCACAGAATTACATCCTTCCCTTCAAGAAGCCTTTTGCTAAGGCTGTTCTTGTGGAATTGGTAAAGGGATATTTCGAAGCCCATAGAGGGCTACGGCGAAAAAGGAAATATCTTCCGTTCAAAACTGGAAAGAAGCTTTCTGAGAAACTGCTCTGTGTTCTGTTAATTCATCTCACAGAGTTACATCATTCCCTTCAAGAAGCCTTACGCTAAGGCTGTTCTTGTGGAATTGGCAAAGGGATATTTGGAAGCCCATAGAGGGCTATGGTGAAAAAGGAAATATCTTCCGTTCAAAACTGGAAAGAAGCTTTCTGAGAAACTGCTCTGTGTTCTGTTAATTCATCTCACAGAGTTACATCTTTCCCTTCAAGAAGCCTTTCGCTAAGGCTGTTCTTGTGGAATTGGCAAAGGGATATTTGGAAGCCCATAGAGGGCTATGGTGAAAAAGGAAATATCTTCCGTTCAAAACTGGAAAGAAGTTTTCTGAGAAACTGCTCTGTGTTCTGTTAATTCATCTCACGGAGTTACATCTTTCCCTTCAAGAAGCCTTTCGCTAAGGCTGTTCTTGTGGAATTTCATAGGGATATTTGGAAGCCCATAGAGGGCTATGGTGAAAAAGGAAATATCTTCCGTTCAAAACTGGAAAGAAGCTTTCTGAGAAACTGCTCTGTGTTCTGTTAATTCATCTCACAGAGTTACATCTTTGCCTTCAAGAAGCCTTTCGCTAAGGCTGTTCTTGTGGAATTGGCAAAGGGATATTTGGAAGCCCATAGAGGGCTATGGGGAAAAAGGAAATATCTTCCGTTCAAAACTGGAAAGAAGCTTTCTGAGAAACTGCTCTGTGTTCTGTTAATTCATCTCACAGAGTTACATCATTCCCTTCAAGAAGCCTTACGCTAAGGCTGTTCTTGTGGAATTGGCAAAGGGATATTTGGAAGCCCATAGAGGGCTATGGTGAAAAAGGAAATATCTTCCGTTCAAAACTGGAAACAAGCTTTCTGAGAAACTGCTCTGTGTTCTGTTAATTCATCTCACAGAGTTACATCTTTCCCTTCAAGAAGCCTTTCGCTAAGGCTGTTCTTGTGGAATTGGCAAAGGGATATTTGGAAGCCCATAGAGTGCTATGGTGAAAAAGGAAATATCTTCCGTTCAAAACTGGAAAGAAGCTGTCTGAGAAACTTTTCTGTGTTCTGTTAATTCATCTCACAGAGTTACATCTTTCCCATCAAGAAGCCTTTCGCTAAGGCTGTTCTTGTGGAATTGGCAAAGGTATATTTGGAAGCCCATAGAGTGCTATGGTGATAAAGGAAATATCTTCCGTTCAAAACTGGAAAGAAGCTTTCTGAGAAACTGCTCTGTGTTGTCTGAAATCATCTGACAGAGTTACATCTTTCCCTTCAAGAAGTCTTTCGCTAAGGCTGTTCTTGTGGAATTGGCAAAGGATATTTGGAAGCCCATAGAGGGCTATGGTGAAAAAGGAAATATCTTCCGTTCAAAACTGGAAACAAGCTTTCTGAGAAACTGCTCTGTGTTCTGCTAATTCATCTCACAGAGTTACATCTTTCCCTTCAAGAAGCCTTTCGCTAAGGCTGTTCTTGTGGAATTGGCAAAGGGATATTTGGAAGCCCATAGAGGGCTATGGTGAAAAAGTAAATATCTTCCGTTCAAAACTGGAAAGAAGCTTTCTGAGAAACTGCTCTTTGTTCTGTTAATTCATCTCACAGAGTTACATCTTTCCCTTCAAGAAGCCTTTCGCTAAGGCTGTTCTTCTGGAATTGGCAAAGGATATTTGGAAGCCCATAGAGGGCTATGACGAAAAAGGAAATACCTTCAGTTCAAAACTGGAAAGAAGCTTTCTGAGAAACTGCTCTGTGTTCTGTTAATTCATCTCACAGAGTTACATCTTTCCCTTCAAGAAGCCTTTCGCTAAGGCTGATCTTGTGGAATTGGCAAAGGGATATTTGGAAGCCCATAGAGGGCTATGGTGAAAAAGGAAATATCTTCCGTTCAAAACTGGAAAGAAGCTTTCTGAGAAACTGCTCTGTGTTCTGTTAATTCATCTCACAGAGTTACATCTTTCCCTTCAAGAAGCCTTTCGCAAAGGCTGTTCTTGTGGAATTGGCAAAGGGATATTTGGAAGCCCATAGAGGGCTATGGTGAAAAAGGAAATATCTTCCGTTCAAAACTGGAAAGAAGCTTTCTGAGAAACTGCTCTGTGTTCTGTTAATTCATCTCACAGAGTTACATCTTTCCCTTCAAGAAGCCTTTCGCTAAGGCTGTTCTTGTGGAATTGGCAAAGGGATATTTTGAAGCCCATAGAGTGCTATGGTGAAAAAGGAAATAACTTCCGTTCAAAACTGGAAAGAAGCTTTCTGAGAAACTGCTCTGTGTTCTGTTAATTCATCTCACAGAGTTACATCTTTCCCTTCAAGAAGCCTTTCGCTAAGGCTGTTCTTGTGGAATTGGCAAAGGGATATTTGGAAACCCATAGAGGGCTAAGGTGAAAAAGGAAATATCTTTCGTTCAAAAGTGGAAAGAAGCTTTCTGAGAAACTGCTCTGTGTTCTGTTAATTCATCTCACAGAGTTACATCTTTCCCTTCAAGAAGCCTTTCGCTAAGGCTGTTCTTGTGGAATTGGCAAAGGGATATTTGGAAGCCCATAGAGGGCTATGGTGAAAAAGGAAATATCTTCCGTTCAAAACTGGAAAGAAGCTTTCTGAGAAACTGCTCTGTGTTCTGTTAATTCATCTCACAGAGTTACATCTTTCCCTTCAAGAAGCCTTTCGCTAAGGCTGTTCTTGTGTAATTGGCAAAGGGATATTTGGAAGCCCATAGAGTGCTATGGTGAAAAAGGAAATATCTTCCGTTCAAAACTGGAAAGAAGCTTTCTGAGAAACTGCTCTGTGTTCTGTTAATTCATCTCACAGAGTTACATCTTTCCCTTCAAGAAGCCTTTCGCAAAGGCTGTTCTTGTGGAATTGGCAAAGGGATATTTGGAAGCCCATAGAGGGCTATGGTGAAAAAGGAAATATCTTCCGTTCAAAACTGGAAAGAAGCTTCCTGAGAAACTGCTCTGTGTTCTGTTAATTCATCTCACAGAGTTACATCTTTCCCTTCAAGAAGCCTTTCGCTAAGGCTGTTCTTGTGGAATTGGCAAAGGGATATTTGGAAGCCCATAGAGTGCTATGGTGAAAAAGGAAATAACTTCCGTTCAAAACTGGAAAGAAGCTTTCTGAGAAACTGCTCTGTGTTCTGTTAATTCATCTCACAGAGTTACATCTTTCCCTTCAAGAAGCCTTTCGCTAAGGCTGTTCTTGTGGAATTGGCAAAGGGATATTTGGAAACCCATAGAGGGCTATGGTGAAAAAGGAAATATCTTCCGTTCAAAACTGGAAAGAAGCTTTCTGAGAAACTGCTCTGTGTTCTGTTAATTCATCTCACAGAGTTACATCTTTCCCTTCAAGAAGCCTTTCGCTAAGGCTGTTCTTGTGGAATTGGCAAAGGGATATTTGGAAGCCCATAGAGGGCTATGGTGAAAAAGGAAATATCTTCCGTTGAAAACTGGAAAGAAGCTTTCTGAGAAACTGCTCTGTGTTCTGTTAATTCATCTCACAAAGTTACATCTTTCCCTTCAAGAAGCCTTTCGTTAAGGCTGTTCTTGTGGAATTGGCAAAGGGATATTTGGAAACCCATAGAGGGTATGGTGAAAAAGGAAATATCTTCCGTTCAAAACTGGAAAGAAGCTTTCTGAGAAACTGCTCTGTGTTCTGATAATTCATCTCACAGAGTTACATCTTTCCCTTCAAGCAGCCTTTCGCTAAGGCTGTTCTTGTGGAATTGGCAAAGGGATATTTGGAAGCCCATAGAGGGCTATGGTGAAAAAGGAAATATCTTCCGTTCAAAACTGGAAAGAAGCTTTCTGAGAAACTGCTCTGTGTTCTGTTAATTCATCTCACAGAGTTCCATCTTTCCCTTCAAGAAGCCTTTCGCTAAGACTGTTCTTGTGGAATTGGCAAAGGGATATTTGGAAGCCCATAGAGGGCTATAGTGAAAAAGGAAATATCTTCCGTTCAAAACTGGAAACAAGCTTTCTGAGAAACTGCTCTGTGTTCTGTTAATTCATCTCACAGAGTTACATCTTTCCCTTCAAGAAGCCTTTCGCTAAGGCTGTTCTTGTGGAATTTGTAAAGGGATATTTGGAAGGCCATAGAGGGCTATGGTGAAAAAGGAAATATCTTCCGTTGAAAACTGGAAACAAGCCTTCTGAGGAACTGCTCTGTGTTCTGTTAATTCATCGCACAGAGTTACATCTTTCCCTTCAAGAAGCCTTTCGATAAGGCTGTTCTTGTGGAATTGGCAAAGGGATATTTGGAAGTCCATAGAGGGCTATGGTGAAAAAGGAAATATCTTCCGCTCAAAACTGGAAAGAAGCTTTCTGAGAAACTGCTCTGTGTTCTGTTAATTCATCTCACAGAGTTACATCTTTCCCTTCAAGAAGCCTTTCGCTAAGGCTGTTCTTGTGGAATTGGCAAAGGGATATTTGGAAACCCATAGAGGGCTAAGGTGAAAAAGGAAATATCTTTCGTTCAAAACTGGAAAGAAGCTTTCTGAGAAACTGCTCTGTGTTCTGTTAATTCATCTCACAGAGTTACATCTTTCCCTTCAAGAAGCCTTTCGCTAAGGCTGTTCTTGTGGAATTGGCAAAGGGATATTTGGAAGCCCATAGAGGGCTATGGTCAAAAAGGAAATATCTTCCGTTCAAAACTGGAAAGAAGCTTTCTGAGAAACTGCTCTGTGTTCTGTTAATTCATCTCACAGAGTTACATCTTTCCCTTCAAGAAGCCTTTCGCTAAGGCTGTTCTTGTGGAATTGGCAAAGGGATATTTGGAAGCCCATAGAGTGCTATGGTGAAAAAGGAAATATCTTCCGTTCAAAACTGGAAAGAAGCTTTCTGAGAAACTGCTCTGTGTTCTGTTAATTCATCTCACAGAGTTACATCTTTCCCTTCAAGAAGCCTTTCGCAAAGGCTGTTCTTGTGGAATTGGCAAAGGGATATTTGGAAGCCCATAGAGGGCTATGGTGAAAAAGGAAATATCTTCCGTTCAAAACTGGAAAGAAGCTTTCTGAGAAACTGCTCTGTGTTCTGTTAATTCATCTCACAGAGTTACATCTTTCCCTTCAAGAAGCCTTTCGCTAAGGCTGTTCTTGTGGAATTGGCAAAGGGATATTTGGAAGCCCATAGAGTGCTATGGTGAAAAAGGAAATAACTTCCGTTCAAAACTGGAAAGAAGCTTTCTGAGAAACTGCTCTGTGTTCTGTTAATTCATCTCACAGAGTTACATCTTTCCCTTCAAGAAGCCTTTCGCTAAGGCTGTTCTTGTGGAATTGGCAAAGGGATATTTGGAAACCCATAGAGGGCTATGGTGAAAAAGGAAATATCTTCCGTTCAAAACTGGAAAGAAGCTTTCTGAGAAACTGCTCTGTGTTCTGTTAATTCATCTCACAGAGTTACATCTTTCCCTTCAAGAAGCCTTTCGCTAAGGCTGTTCTTGTGGAATTGGCAAAGGGATATTTGGAAGCCCATAGAGGGCTATGGTGAAAAAGGAAATATCTTCCGTTGAAAACTGGAAAGAAGCTTTCTGAGAAACTGCTCTGTGTTCTGTTAATTCATCTCACAAAGTTACATCTTTCCCTTCAAGAAGCCTTTCGTTAAGGCTGTTCTTGTGGAATTGGCAAAGGGATATTTGGAAACCCATAGAGGGTATGGTGAAAAAGGAAATATCTTCCGTTCAAAACTGGAAAGAAGCTTTCTGAGAAACTGCTCTGTGTTCTGATAATTCATCTCACAGAGTTACATCTTTCCCTTCAAGAAGCCTTTCGCTAAGGCTGTTCTTGTGGAATTGGCAAAGGGATATTCGGAAGCCCATAGAGGGCTATGGTGAAAAAGGAAATATCTTCCGTTCAAAACTGGAAAGAAGCTTTCTGAGAAACTGCTCTGTGTTCTGTTAATTCATCTCACAGAGTTCCATCTTTCCCTTCAAGAAGCCTTTCGCTAAGACTGTTCTTGTGGAATTGGCAAAGGGATATTTGGAAGCCCATAGAGGGCTATAGTGAAAAAGGAAATATCTTCCATTCAAAACTGGAAAGAAGCTTTCTGAGAAACTGCTCTGTGTTCTGTTAATTCATCTCACAGAGTTACATCTTCCCCTTCAAGAAGTCTTTCGCTAAGGCTGTTCTTGTGGAATTTGTAAAGGGATATTTGGAAGGCCATAGAGGGCTATGGTGAAAAAGGAAATATCTTCCGTTGAAAACTGGAAACAAGCCTTCTGAGGAACTGCTCTGTGTTCTGTTAATTCATCGCACAGAGTTACATCTTTCCCTTCAAGAAGCCTTTCGATAAGGCTGTTCTTGTGGAATTGGCAAAGGGATATTTGGAAGTCCATAGAGGGCTATGGTGAAAAAGGAAATATCTTCCGCTCAAAACTGGAAAGAAGCTTTCTGAGAAACTGCTCTGTGTTTTGTTAATTCATCTCACAGAGTTACATCTTTCCCTTCAAGAAGCCTTTCGCTAAGGCTGTTCTTGTGGAATTGGCAAAGGGATATTTGGAAGCCCATAGAGTGCTATGGTGAAAAAGGAAATATCTTCCGTTCAAAACTGGAAAGAAGCTGTCTGAGAAACTTTTCTGTGTTCTGTTAATTCATCTCACAGAGTTACATCTTTCCCATCAAGAAGCCTTTCGCTAAGGCTGTTCTTGTGGAATTGGCAAAGGTATATTTGGAAGCCCATAGAGTGCTATGGTGATAAAGGAAATATCTTCCGTTCAAAACTGGAAAGAAGCTTTCTGAGAAACTGCTCTGTGTTGTCTGAAATCATCTGACAGAGTTACATCTTTCCCTTCAAGAAGTCTTTCGCTAAGGCTGTTCTTGTGGAATTGGCAAAGGATATTTGGAAGCCCATAGAGGGCTATGGTGAAAAAGGAAATATCTTCCGTTCAAAACTGGAAACAAGCTTTCTGAGAAACTGCTCTGTGTTCTGCTAATTCATCTCACAGAGTTACATCTTTCCCTTCAAGAAGCCTTTCGCTAAGGCTGTTCTTGTGGAATTGGCAAAGGGATATTTGGAAGCCCATAGAGGGCTATGGTGAAAAAGTAAATATCTTCCGTTCAAAACAGGAAAGAAGCTTTCTGAGAAACTGCTCTTTGTTCTGTTAATTCATCTCACAGAGTTACATCTTTCCCTTCAAGAAGCCTTTCGCTAAGGCTGTTCTTCTGGAATTGGCAAAGGATATTTGGAAGCCCATAGAGGGCTATGACGAAAAAGGAAATACCTTCAGTTCAAAACTGGAAAGAAGCTTTCTGAGAAACTGCTCTGTGTTCTGTTAATTCATCTCACAGAGTTACATCTTTCCCTTCAAGAAGCCTTTCGCTAAGGCTGATCTTGTGGAATTGGCAAAGGGATATTTGGAAGCCCATAGAGGGCTATGGTGAAAAAGGAAATATCTTCCGTTCAAAACTGGAAAGAGGCTTTCTGAGAAACTGCTCTGTGTTCTGTTAATTTATCTCACAGAGTTACATCTTTCCCTTCAAGAAGCCTTTCGCTAAGGCTGTTCTTGTGGAATTGGCAAAGGGATATTTGGAAGCCCATAGAGGGCTATGGTGAAAAAGGAAATATCTTCCGTTCAAAACTGGAAAGAAGCTTTCTGAGAAACTGCTCTGTGTTCTGTTAATTCATCTCACAGAGTTACATCTTTCCCTTCAAGAAGCCTTTCGCTAAGGCTGTTCTTGTGGAATTGGCAAAGGGATATTTGGAGGCCCATAGAGGTCTATGGTGAAAAAGGAAATATCTTCCGTTCAAAACTGGAAAGAAGCTTTCTGAGAAACTGCTCTGTGTTCTGTTAATTCATCTCACAGAGTTACATCTTTCCCTTCAAGAAGCCTTTCGCTAAGGCTGTTCTTGTGGACTTTGCATAGGGATATTTGGAAGCCCATAGAGGGCTATGGTGAAAAAGGAAATATCTTCCGTTCAAAACTGGAAAGAAGCTTTCTGAGAAACTGCTCTGTGTTCTGTTAATTCATCTCACAGAGTTACATCTTTCCCTTCAAGAAGCCTTTCGCTAAGGCTGTTCTTGTGGAATTGGCAAAGGGATATTTGGAAGCCCATAGAGTGCTATGGTGAAAAAGGAAATATCTTCCGTTCAAAACTGGAAAGAAGCTTTCTGAGAAACTGCTCTGTGTTCTGTTAATTCATCTCACAGAGTTACATCTTTCCCTTCAAGAAGCCTTTCGCTAAGGCTGTTCTTGTGGAATTGGCAAAGGGATATTTGGAAGCCCATAGAGTGCTATGGTGAAAAAGGAAATAACTTCCGTTCAAAACTGGAAAGAAGCTTTCTGAGAAACTGCTCTGTGTTCTGTTAATTCATCTCACAGAGTTACATCTTTCCCTTCAAGAAGCCTTTCGCTAAGGCTGTTCTTGTGGAATTGGCAAAGGGATATTTGGAAACCCATAGAGGGCTAAGGTGAAAAAGGAAATATCTTTCGTTCAAAACTGGAAAGAAGCTTTCTGAGAAACTGCTCTGTGTTCTGTTAATTCATCTCACAGAGTTACATCTTTCCCTTCAAGAAGCCTTTCGCTAAGGCTGTTCTTGTGGAATTGGCAAAGGGATATTTGGAAGCCCATAGAGGGCTATGGTGAAAAAGGAAATATCTTCCGTTCAAAACTGGAAAGAAGCTTTCTGAGAAACTGCTCTGTGTTCTGTTAATTCATCTCACAGAGTTACATCTTTCCCTTCAAGAAGCCTTTCGCTAAGGCTGTTCTTGTGTAATTGGCAAAGGGATATTTGGAAGCCCATAGAGTGCTATGGTGAAAAAGGAAATATCTTCCGTTCAAAACTGGAAAGAAGCTTTCTGAGAAACTGCTCTGTGTTCTGTTAATTCATCTCACAGAGTTACATCTTTCCCTTCAAGAAGCCTTTCGCAAAGGCTGTTCTTGTGGAATTGGCAAAGGGATATTTGGAAGCCCATAGAGGGCTATGGTGAAAAAGGAAATATCTTCCGTTCAAAACTGGAAAGAAGCTTTCTGAGAAACTGCTCTGTGTTCTGTTAATTCATCTCACAGAGTTACATCTTTCCCTTCAAGAAGCCTTTCGCTAAGGCTGTTCTTGTGGAATTGGCAAAGGGATATTTGGAAGCCCATAGAGTGCTATGGTGAAAAAGGAAATAACTTCCGTTCAAAACTGGAAAGAAGCTTTCTGAGAAACTGCTCTGTGTTCTGTTAATTCATCTCACAGAGTTACATCTTTCCCTTCAAGAAGCCTTTCGCTAAGGCTGTTCTTGTGGAATTGGCAAAGGGATATTTGGAAACCCATAGAGGGCTATGGTGAAAAAGGAAATATCTTCCGTTCAAAACTGGAAAGAAGCTTTCTGAGAAACTGCTCTGTGTTCTGTTAATTCATCTCACAGAGTTACATCTTTCCCTTCAAGAAGCCTTTCGCTAAGGCTGTTCTTGTGGAATTGGCAAAGGGATATTTGGAAGCCCATAGAGGGCTATGGTGAAAAAGGAAATATCTTCCGTTGAAAACTGGAAAGAAGCTTTCTGAGAAACTGCTCTGTGTTCTGTTAATTCATCTCACAAAGTTACATCTTTCCCTTCAAGAAGCCTTTCGTTAAGGCTGTTCTTGTGGAATTGGCAAAGGGATATTTGGAAACCCATAGAGGGTATGGTGAAAAAGGAAATATCTTCCGTTCAAAACTGGAAAGAAGCTTTCTGAGAAACTGCTCTGTGTTCTGATAATTCATCTCACAGAGTTACATCTTTCCCTTCAAGAAGCCTTTCGCTAAGGCTGTTCTTGTGGAATTGGCAAAGGGATATTCGGAAGCCCATAGAGGGCTATGGTGAAAAAGGAAATATCTTCCGTTCAAAACTGGAAAGAAGCTTTCTGAGAAACTGCTCTGTGTTCTGTTAATTCATCTCACAGAGTTCCATCTTTCCCTTCAAGAAGCCTTTCGCTAAGACTGTTCTTGTGGAATTGGCAAAGGGATATTTGGAAGCCCATAGAGGGCTATAGTGAAAAAGGAAATATCTTCCGTTCAAAACTGGAAACAAGCTTTCTGAGAAACTGCTCTGTGTTCTGTTAATTCATCTCACAGAGTTACATCTTTCCCTTCAAGAAGCCTTTCGCTAAGGCTGTTCTTGTGGAATTGGCAAAGGGATATTTGGAAGCCCATAGAGTGCTATGGTGAAAAAGGAAATATCTTCCGTTCAAAACTGGAAAGAAGCTGTCTGAGAAACTGCTCTGTGTTCTGTTAATTCATCTCACAGAGTTACATCTTTCCCATCAAGAAGCCTTTCGCTAAGGCTGTTCTTGTGGAATTGGCAAAGGTATATTTGGAAGCCCATAGAGTGCTATGGTGATAAAGGAAATATCTTCCGTTCAAAACTGGAAAGAAGCTTTCTGAGAAACTGCTCTGTGTTGTCTGAAATCATCTGACAGAGTTACATCTTTCCCTTCAAGAAGTCTTTCGCTAAGGCTGTTCTTGTGGAATTGGCAAAGGATATTTGGAAGCCCATAGAGGGCTATGGTGAAAAAGGAAATATCTTCCGTTCAAAACTGGAAACAAGCTTTCTGAGAAACTGCTCTGTGTTCTGCTAATTCATCTCACAGAGTTACATCTTTCCCTTCAAGAAGCCTTTCGCTAAGGCTGTTCTTGTGGAATTGGCAAAGGGATATTTGGAAGCCCATAGAGGGCTATGGTGAAAAAGTAAATATCTTCCGTTCAAAACAGGAAAGAAGCTTTCTGAGAAACTGCTCTTTGTTCTGTTAATTCATCTCACAGAGTTACATCTTTCCCTTCAAGAAGCCTTTCGCTAAGGCTGTTCTTCTGGAATTGGCAAAGGATATTTGGAAGCCCATAGAGGGCTATGACGAAAAAGGAAATACCTTCAGTTCAAAACTGGAAAGAAGCTTTCTGAGAAACTGCTCTGTGTTCTGTTAATTCATCTCACAGAGTTACATCTTTCCCTTCAAGAAGCCTTTCGCTAAGGCTGATCTTGTGGAATTGGCAAAGGGATATTTGGAAGCCCATAGAGGGCTATGGTGAAAAAGGAAATATCTTCCGTTCAAAACTGGAAAGAGGCTTTCTGAGAAACTGCTCTGTGTTCTGTTAATTTATCTCACAGAGTTACATCTTTCCCTTCAAGAAGCCTTTCGCTAAGGCTGTTCTTGTGGAATTGGCAAAGGGATATTTGGAAGCCCATAGAGGGCTATGGTGAAAAAGGAAATATCTTCCGTTCAAAACTGGAAAGAAGCTTTCTGAGAAACTGCTCTGTGTTCTGTTAATTCATCTCACAGAGTTACATCTTTCCCTTCAAGAAGCCTTTCGCTAAGGCTGTTCTTGTGGAATTGGCAAAGGGATATTTGGAGGCCCATAGAGGTCTATGGTGAAAAAGGAAATATCTTCCGTTCAAAACTGGAAAGAAGCTTTCTGAGAAACTGCTCTGTGTTCTGTTAATTCATCTCACAGAGTTACATCTTTCCCTTCAAGAAGCCTTTCGCTAAGGCTGTTCTTGTGGACTTTGCATAGGGATATTTGGAAGCCCATAGAGGGCTATGGTGAAAAAGGAAATATCTTCCGTTCAAAACTGGAAAGAAGCTTTCTGAGAAACTGCTCTGTGTTCTGTTAATTCATCTCACAGAGTTACATCTTTCCCTTCAAGAAGCCTTTCGCTAAGGCTGTTCTTGTGGAATTGGCAAAGGGATATTTGGAAGCCCATAGAGTGCTATGGTGAAAAAGGAAATATCTTCCGTTCAAAACTGGAAAGAAGCTTTCTGAGAAACTGCTCTGTGTTCTGTTAATTCATCTCACAGAGTTACATCTTTCCCTTCAAGAAGCCTTTCGCTAAGGCTGTTCTTGTGGAATTGGCAAAGGGATATTTGGAAGCCCATAGAGTGCTATGGTGAAAAAGGAAATAACTTCCGTTCAAAACTGGAAAGAAGCTTTCTGAGAAACTGCTCTGTGTTCTGTTAATTCATCTCACAGAGTTACATCTTTCCCTTCAAGAAGCCTTTCGCTAAGGCTGTTCTTGTGGAATTGGCAAAGGGATATTTGGAAACCCATAGAGGGCTAAGGTGAAAAAGGAAATATCTTTCGTTCAAAACTGGAAAGAAGCTTTCTGAGAAACTGCTCTGTGTTCTGTTAATTCATCTCACAGAGTTACATCTTTCCCTTCAAGAAGCCTTTCGCTAAGGCTGTTCTTGTGGAATTGGCAAAGGGATATTTGGAAGCCCATAGAGGGCTATGGTGAAAAAGGAAATATCTTCCGTTCAAAACTGGAAAGAAGCTTTCTGAGAAACTGCTCTGTGTTCTGTTAATTCATCTCACAGAGTTACATCTTTCCCTTCAAGAAGCCTTTCGCTAAGGCTGTTCTTGTGTAATTGGCAAAGGGATATTTGGAAGCCCATAGAGTGCTATGGTGAAAAAGGAAATATCTTCCGTTCAAAACTGGAAAGAAGCTTTCTGAGAAACTGCTCTGTGTTCTGTTAATTCATCTCACAGAGTTACATCTTTCCCTTCAAGAAGCCTTTCGCAAAGGCTGTTCTTGTGGAATTGGCAAAGGGATATTTGGAAGCCCATAGAGGGCTATGGTGAAAAAGGAAATATCTTCCGTTCAAAACTGGAAAGAAGCTTTCTGAGAAACTGCTCTGTGTTCTGTTAATTCATCTCACAGAGTTACATCTTTCCCTTCAAGAAGCCTTTCGCTAAGGCTGTTCTTGTGGAATTGGCAAAGGGATATTTGGAAGCCCATAGAGTGCTATGGTGAAAAAGGAAATAACTTCCGTTCAAAACTGGAAAGAAGCTTTCTGAGAAACTGCTCTGTGTTCTGTTAATTCATCTCACAGAGTTACATCTTTCCCTTCAAGAAGCCTTTCGCTAAGGCTGTTCTTGTGGAATTGGCAAAGGGATATTTGGAAACCCATAGAGGGCTATGGTGAAAAAGGAAATATCTTCCGTTCAAAACTGGAAAGAAGCTTTCTGAGAAACTGCTCTGTGTTCTGTTAATTCATCTCACAGAGTTACATCTTTCCCTTCAAGAAGCCTTTCGCTAAGGCTGTTCTTGTGGAATTGGCAAAGGGATATTTGGAAGCCCATAGAGGGCTATGGTGAAAAAGGAAATATCTTCCGTTGAAAACTGGAAAGAAGCTTTCTGAGAAACTGCTCTGTGTTCTGTTAATTCATCTCACAAAGTTACATCTTTCCCTTCAAGAAGCCTTTCGTTAAGGCTGTTCTTGTGGAATTGGCAAAGGGATATTTGGAAACCCATAGAGGGTATGGTGAAAAAGGAAATATCTTCCGTTCAAAACTGGAAAGAAGCTTTCTGAGAAACTGCTCTGTGTTCTGATAATTCATCTCACAGAGTTACATCTTTCCCTTCAAGAAGCCTTTCGCTAAGGCTGTTCTTGTGGAATTGGCAAAGGGATATTCGGAAGCCCATAGAGGGCTATGGTGAAAAAGGAAATATCTTCCGTTCAAAACTGGAAAGAAGCTTTCTGAGAAACTGCTCTGTGTTCTGTTAATTCATCTCACAGAGTTCCATCTTTCCCTTCAAGAAGCCTTTCGCTAAGACTGTTCTTGTGGAATTGGCAAAGGGATATTTGGAAGCCCATAGAGGGCTATAGTGAAAAAGGAAATATCTTCCGTTCAAAACTGGAAACAAGCTTTCTGAGAAACTGCTCTGTGTTCTGTTAATTCATCTCACAGAGTTACATCTTTCCCTTCAAGAAGCCTTTCGCTAAGGCTGTTCTTGTGGAATTGGCAAAGGGATATTTGGAAGCCCATAGAGTGCTATGGTGAAAAAGGAAATATCTTCCGTTCAAAACTGGAAAGAAGCTGTCTGAGAAACTGCTCTGTGTTCTGTTAATTCATCTCACAGAGTTACATCTTTCCCATCAAGAAGCCTTTCGCTAAGGCTGTTCTTGTGGAATTGGCAAAGGGATATTTGGAAGCCCATAGAGTGCTATGGTGAAAAAGGAAATATCTTCCGTTCAAAACTGGAAAGAAGCTTTCTGAGAAACTGCTCTGTGTTGTCTGAAATCATCTGACAGAGTTACATCTTTCCCTTCAAGAAGTCTTTCGCTAAGGCTGTTCTTGTGGAATTGGCAAAGGATATTTGGAAGCCCATAGAGGGCTATGGTGAAAAAGGAAATATCTTCCGTTCAAAACTGGAAACAAGCTTTCTGAGAAACTGCTCTGTGTTCTGCTAATTCATCTCACAGAGTTACATCTTTCCCTTCAAGAAGCCTTTCGCTAAGGCTGTTCCTGTGGAATTGGCAAAGGGATATTTGGAAACCCATAGAGGGCTATGGTGAAAAAGTAAATATCTTCCGTTCAAAACTGGAAAGAAGCTTTCTGAGAAACTGCTCTTTGTTCTGTTAATTCATCTCACAGAGTTACATCTTTCCCTTCAAGAAGCCTTTCGCTAAGGCTGTTCTTCTGGAATTGGCAAAGGGATATTTGGAAGCCCATTGAGGGCTATGACGAAAAAGGAAATACCTTCAGTTCAAAACTGGAAAGAAGCTTTCTGAGAAACTGCTCTGTGTTCTGTTAATTCATCTCACAGAGTTACATCTTTCCCTTCAAGAAGCCTTACGCTAAGGCTGATCTTGTGGAATTGGCAAAGGGATATTTGGAAGCCCATAGAGGGCTATGGTGAAAAAGGAAATATCTTCCGTTCAAAACTGGAAAGAGGCTTTCTGAGAAACTGCTCTGTGTTCTGTTAATTTATCTCACAGAGTTACATCTTTCCCTTCAAGAAGCCTTTCGCTAAGGCTGTTCTTGTGGAATTGGCAAAGGGATATTTGGAAGCCCATAGAGGGCTATGGTGAAAAAGGAAATATCTTCCGTTCAAAACTGGAAAGAAGCTTTCTGAGAAACTGCTCTGTGTTCTGTTAATTCATCTCACAGAGTTACATCTTTCCCTTCAAGAAGCCTTTCGCTAAGGCTGTTCTTGTGGAATTGGCAAAGGGATATTTGGAGGCCCATAGAGGGCTATGGTGAAAAAGGAAATATCTTCCGTTCAAAACTGGAAAGAAGCTTTCTGAGAAACTGCTCTGTGTTCTGTTAATTCATCTCACAGAGTTACATCTTTCCCTTCAATAAGCCTTTCGCTAAGGCTGTTCTTGTGGAATTGGCAAAGGGATATTTGGAAGCCCATAGAGGGCTATGGTGAAAAAGGAAATATCTTCCGTTCAAAACTGGAAAGAAGCTTTCTGAGAAACTGCTCTGTGTTCTGTTAATTCATCTCACAGAGTTACATCTTTCCCTTCAAGAAGCCTTTCGCTAAGGCTGTTCTTGTGGAATTGGCAAAGGGATATTTGGAAGCCCATAGAGTGCTATGGTGAAAAAGGAAATAACTTCCGTTCAAAACTGGAAAGAAGCTTTCTGAGAAACTGCTCTGTGTTCTGTTAATTCATCTCACAGAGTTACATCTTTCCCTTCAAGAAGCCTTTCGCTAAGCCTGTTCTTGTGGAATTGGCAAAGGGATATTTGGAAGCCCATAGAGGGCTATGGTGAAAAAGGAAATATCTTCCCTTCAAAACTGGAAAGAAGCTTTCTGAGAAACTGCTCTGTGTTCTGTTAATTCATCTCACAGAGTTACATCTTTCCCTTCAAGAAGCCTTTCGCTAAGGCTGTTCTTGTGGAATTGGCAAAGGGATATTTGGAAGCCCATAGAGGGCTATGGTGAAAAAGGAAATATCTTCCGTTGAAAACTGGAAAGAAGCTTTCTGAGAAACTGCTCTGTGTTCTGTTAATTCATCTCACAAAGTTACATCTTTCCCTTCAAGAAGCCTTTCGCTAAGGCTGTTCTTGTGGAATTGGCAAAGGGATATTTGGAAGCCCATAGAGTGCTTTGGTGAAAAAGGAAATATCTTCCGTTCAAAACAGGAAAGAAGCTGTCTGAGAAACTGCTCTGTGTTCTGTTAATTCATCTCACAGAGTTACATCTTTCCCATCAAGAAGCCTTTCGCTAAGGCTGTTCTTGTGGAATTGGCAAAGGGATATTTGGAAGCCCATAGAGTGCTATGGTGAAAAAGGAAATATCTTCCGTTCAAAACTGGAAAGAAGCTTTCTGAGAAACTGCTCTGTGTTGTCTGAAATCATCTGACAGAGTTACATCTTTCCCTTCAAGAAGTCTTTCGCTAAGGCTGTTCTTGTGGAATTGGCAAAGGATATTTGGAAGCCCATAGAGGGCTATGGTGAAAAAGGAAATATCTTCCGTTCAAAACTGGAAACAAGCTTTCTGAGAAACGGCTCTGTGTTCTGCTAATTCATCTCACAGAGTTACATCTTTCCCTTCAAGAAGCCTTTCGCTAAGGCTGTTCTTGTGGAATTGGCAAAGGGATATTTGGAAGCCCATAGAGGGCTATGGTGAAAAAGTAAATATCTTCCGTTCAAAACTGGAAAGAAGCTTTCTGAGAAACTGCTCTGTGTTCTGTTAATTCATCTCACAGAGTTACATCTTTCCCTTCAAGAAGCCTTTCGCTAAGGCTGTTCTTCTGGAATTGGCAAAGGGATATTTGGAAGCCCATAGAGGGCTATGACGAAAAAGGAAATACCTTCAGTTCAAAACTGGAAAGAAGCTTTCTGAGAAACTGCTCTGTGTTCTGTTAATTCATCTCACAGAGTTACATCTTTCCCTTCAAGAAGCCTTTCGCTAAGGCTGTTCTTGTGGAATTGGCAAAGGGATATTTGGAGGCCCTTAGAGGGCTATGGTGAAAAAGGAAATATCTTCCGTTCAAAACTGGAAAGAAGCTTTCTGAGAAACTGCTCTGTGTTCTGTTAATTCATCTCACAGAGATACATCTTTCCCTTCAAGAAGCCTTTCGCTAAGGCTGTTCTTGTGGAATTGGCAAACGGTATTTGGGAGCCCATAGAGGGCTATGGTGAAAAAGGAAATATCTTCCGTTCAAAACTGGAAAGTAGCTTTCTGAGAAACTGCTCTGTGTTCTGTTAATTCATCTCACAGAGTTACATCTTTCCCTTCAATAAGCCTTTCGCTAAGGCTGTTCTTGTTGACTTCGCATAGGGATATTTGGAAGCCCATAGAGGGCTATGGTGAAAAAGGAAATATCTTCCGTTCAAAACTGGAAAGAAGCTTTCTGAGAAACTGCTCTGTGTTCTGTTAATTCATCTCACAGAGTTACATCTTTCCCTTCAAGAAGCCTTTCGCTAAGGATGTTGTTGTGGAATTGGCAAAGGGATATTTGGAAGCCCATAGAGGGCTATGGTGAAAAAGGAAATATCTTCCGTTCAAAACTGGAAAGTAGCTTTCTGAGAAACTGCTCTGTGTTCTGTTAATTCATCTCACAGAGTTACATCTTTCCCTTCAAGAAGCCTTTCGCTAAGGCTGTTCATGTGGAATTGGCAAAGGGATATTTGGAAGCCCTTAGAGGGCTATGGTGAAAAAGGAAATATCTTCCGTTGAAAACTGGAAAGAAGCTTTCAGAGAAACAGCTCTGTGTTCTCTTAATTCATCTCACAGAGTTACATCTTTCCCTTCAAGAAGCCTTTCGCTAAGGCTGTTCTTGTGGAATTGGCAAAGGGATATTTGGAAGCCCATAGAGGGCTATGGTGAAAAAGGAAATATCTTCCGTTCAAAACTGGAAAGAAGCTTTCTGAGAAACTGCTCTGTGTTCTGTTAATTCATCTCACAGAGTTACATCTTTCCCTTCAAGAAGCCTTTCGCTAAGGCTGTTCTTGTGGAATTGGCAAAGGGATATTTGGAAGCCCATAGAGTGCTATGGTGAAAAAGGAAATATCTTCCGTTCAAAACTGGAAAGAAGCTTTCTGAGAAACTGCTCTGTGTTCTGTTAATTCATCTCACAGAGTTACATCTTTCCCTTCAAGAAGCCTTTCGCTAAGGCTGTTCTTGTGGAATTGGCAAAGGGATATTTGGAAGCCCATAGAGGGCTATGGTGAAAAAGGAAATATCTTCCGTTCAAAACTGGAAAGAAGCTTTCTGAGAAACTGCTCTGTGTTCTGTTAATTCATCTCACAGAGTTACATCTTTCCCTTCAAGAAGCCTTTCGCTAAGGCTGTTCTTGTGGAATTGGCAAAGGGATATTTGGAAGCCCATAGAGTGCTATGGTGAAAAAGGAAATAACTTCCGTTCAAAACTGGAAAGAAGCTTTCTGAGAAACTGCTCTGTGTTCTGTTAATTCATCTCACAGAGTTACATCTTTCCCTTCAAGAAGCCTTTCGCTAAGGCTGTTCTTGTGGAATTGGCAAAGGGATATTTGGAAGCCCATAGAGGGCTATGGTGAAAAAGGAAATATCTTCCGTTCAAAACTGGAAAGAAGCTTTCTGAGAAACTGCTCTGTGTTCTGTTAATTCATCTCACAGAGTTACATCTTTCCCTTCAAGAAGCCTTTCGCTAAGGCTGTTCTTGTGGAATTGGCAAAGGGATATTTGGAAGCCCATAGAGGGCTATGGTGAAAAAGGAAATATCTTCCGTTGAAAACTGGAAAGAAGCTTTCTGAGAAACTGCTCTGTGTTCTGTTAATTCATCTCACAAAGTTACATCTTTCCCTTCAAGAAGCCTTTCGCTAAGGCTGTTCTTGTGGAATTGGCAAAGGGATATTTGGAAACCCATAGAGGGCTATTGTGAAAAAGTAAATATCTTCCGTTCAAAACTGGAAAGAAGCTTTCTGAGAAACTGCTCTGTGTTCTGTTAATTCATCTCACAGAGATACATCTTTCCCTTCAAGAAGCCTTTCGCTAAGGCTGTTCTTGTGGAATTGGCAAAGGGTATTTGGGAGCCCATAGAGGGCTATGGTGAAAAAGGAAGTATCTTTCGTTCAAAACTGGAAAGAAGCTTTCTGAGAAACTGCTCTGTGTTCTGTTAATTCATCTCACAGAGTTACATCTTTCCCTTCAAGAAGCCTTTCGCTAAGGCTGTTCTTGTGGAATTGGCAAAGGGATATTTGGAAGCCCTTAGAGGGCTATGGTGAAAAAGGAAATAACTTCCGTTCAAAACTGGAAAGAAGCTTTCTGAGAAACTGCTCTGTGTTCTGTTAATTCATCTCACAGAGTTACATCTTTCCCTTCAAGAAGCCTTTCGCTAAGGCTGTTCTTCTGGAATTGGCAAAGGGATATTTGGAAGCCCATAGAGGGCTATGACGAAAAAGGAAATACCTTCAGTTCAAAACTGGAAAGAAGCTTTCTGAGAAACTGCTCTGTGTTCTGTTAATTCATCTCACAGAGTTACATCTTTCCCTTCAAGAAGCCTTTCGCTAAGGCTGTTCTTGTGGAATTGGCAAAGGGATATTTGGAGGCCCATAGAGGGCTATGGTGAAAAAGGAAATATCTTCCGTTCAAAACTGGAAAGAAGCTTTCTGAGAAACTGCTCTGTGTTCTGTTAATTCATCTCACAGAGTTACATCTTTCCCTTCAATAAGCCTTTCGCTAAGGCTGTTCTTGTGGACGTCGCATAGGGATATTTGGAAGCCCATAGAGGGCTATGGTGAAAAAGGAAATATCTTCCGTTCAAAACTGGAAAGAAGCTTTCTGAGAAACTGCTCTGTGTTCTGTTAATTCATCTCACAGAGTTACATCTTTCCCTTCAAGAAGCCTTTCGCTAAGGATGTTCTTGTGGAATTGGCAAAGGGATATTTGGAAGCCCATAGAGGGCTATGGTGAAAAAGGAAATATCTTCCGTTCAAAACTGGAAAGTAGCTTTCTGAGAAACTGCTCTGTGTTCTGTTAATTCACCTCACAAAGTTACATCTTTCCCTTCAAGAAGCATTTCGCTAAGGCTGTTCATGTGGAATTGGCAAAGGGATATTTCGAAGCCCTTAGAGGGCTATGGTGAAAAAGGAAATATCTTCCGTTGAAAACTGGAAAGAAGGTTTCAGAGAAACTGCTCTGTGTTCTCTTAATTCATCTCACAGAGTGTCATCTTTCCCTTCAAGAAGCCATTCGCTAAGGCTGTTCTTGTGGAATTGGCAAAGGGATATTTGGAGGCCCATAGAGGGCTATGGTGAAAAAGGAAATATCTTCCGTTCAAAACTGGAAAGAAGCTTTCTGAGAAACTGCTCTGTGTTCTGTTAATTCATCTCACAGAGTTACATCTTTCCCTTCAATAAGCCTTTCGCTAAGGCTGTTCTTGTGGACTTCGCATAGGGATATTTGGAAGCCCATAGAGGGCTATGGTGAAAAAGGAAATATCTTCCGTTCAAAACTGGAAAGAAGCTTTCTGAGAAACTGCTCTGTGTTCTGTTAATTCATCTCACAGAGTTACATCTTTCCCTTCAAGAAGCCTTTCGCTAAGGATGTTCTTGTGGAATTGGCAAAGGGATATTTGGAAGCCCATAGAGGGCTATGGTGAAAAAGGAAATATCTTCCGTTCAAAACTGGAAAGTAGCTTTCTGAGAAACTGCCTTGTGTTCTGTTAATTCATCTCACAAAGTTACATCTTTCCCTTCAAGAAGCATTTCGCTAAGGCTGTTCATGTGGAATTGGCAAAGGGATATTTGGAAGCCCTTAGAGGGCTATGGTGAAAAAGGAAATATCTTCCGTTGAAAACTGGAAAGAAGGTTTCAGAGAAACTGCTCTGTGTTCTCTTAATTCATCTCACAGAGTGTCATCTTTCCCTTCAAGAAGCCTTTCGCTAAGGCTGTTCTTGTGGAATTGGCAAAGGGATATTTGGAAGCCCATAGAGGGCTATGGTGAAAAAGGAAATATCTTCCGTTCAAAACTGGAAAGAAGCTTTCTGAGAAACTGCTCTGTGTTCTGTTAATTCATCTCACAGAGTTACATCTTTCCCTTCAAGAAGCCTTTCGCTAAGGCTGTTCTTGTGGAATTGGCAAAGGGATATTTGGAAGCCCATAGAGTGCTATGGTGAAAAAGGAAATATCTTCCGTTCAAAACTGGAAAGAAGCTTTCTGAGAAACTGCTCTGTGTTCTGTTAATTCATCTCACAGAGTTACATCTTTCCCTTCAAGAAGCCTTTCGCTAAGGCTGTTCTAGTGGAATTGGCAAAGGGATATTTGGAAGCCCATAGAGGGCTATGGTGAAAAAGGAAATATCTTCCGTTCAAAACTGGAAAGAAGCTTTCTGAGAAACTGCTCTGTGTTCTGTTAATTCATCTCACAGAGTTACATCTTTCCCTTCAAGAAGCCTTTCGCTAAGGCTGTTCTTGTGGAATTGGCAAAGGGATATTTGGAAGCCCATAGAGTGCTATGGTGAAAAAGGAAATAACTTCCGTTCAAAACTGGAAAGAAGCTTTCTGAGAAACTGCTCTGTGTTCTGTTAATTCATCTCACAGAGTTACATCTTTCCCTTCAAGAAGCCTTTCGCTAAGGCTGTTCTTGTGGAATTGGCAAAGGGATATTTGGAAGCCCATAGAGGGCTATGGTGAAAAAGGAAATATCTTCCGTTCAAAACTGGAAAGAAGCTTTCTGAGAAACTGCTCTGTGTTCTGTTAATTCATCTCACAGAGTTACATCTTTCCCTTCAAGAAGCCTTTCGCTAAGGCTGTTCCTGTGGAATTGGCAAAGGGATATTTGGAAGCCCATAGAGGGCTATGGTGAAAAAGGAAATATCTTCCATTGAAAACTGGAAAGAAGCTTTCTGAGAAACTGCTCTGTGTTCTGTTAATTCATCTCACAAAGTTACATCTTTCCCTTCAAGAAGCCTTTCGCTAAGGCTGTTCTTGTGGAATTGGCAACGGGATATTTGGAAACCCATAGAGGGCTATGGTGAAAAAGGAAATATCTTCCGTTCAAAACTGGAAAGAAGCTTTCTGAGAAACTGCTCTGTGTTCTGTTAATTCATCTCACAGAGTTACATCTTTCCCATCAAGAAGCCTTTCGCTAAGGCTGTTCTTGTGGAATTGGCAAAGGGATATTTGGAAGCCCATAGAGGGCTATGGTGAAAAAGGAAATATCTTCCGTTCAAAACTGGAAAGAAGCTTTCTGAGAAACTGCTCTGTGTTCTGTTAATTCATCTCACAGAGTTACATCCTTCCCTTCAAGAAGCCTTTCGCTAAGACTGTTCTTGTGGAATTGGCAAAGGGATATTTGGAAGCCCATAGAGGGCTATGGTGAAAAAGGAAATATCTTCCGTTCAAAACTGGAAACAATCTTTCTGAGAAACTGCTCTGTGTTCTGTTAATTCATCTCACAGAGTTACATCTTTCCCTTCAAGAAGCCTTTCGCTAAGGCTGTTCTTGTGGAATTGGCAAAGGGATATTTGGAAGCCCATAGAGTTCTATGGTGAAAAAGGAAATATCTTCCGTTCAAAACTGGAAAGAAGCTGTCTGAGAAACTGCTCTGTGTTCTCTTAATTCATCTCACAGAGTTACATCTTTCCCATCAAGAAGCCTTTCGCTAAGGCTGTTCTTGTGGAATTGGCAGAGGGATATTTGGAAGCCCCTAGAGGGCTATGGTGAAAAAGGAATATCTTCGTTCAAAACTGGAAAGAAGCTTTCTGAGAAACTGCTCTGTGTTCTGTTAATTCATCTCACAGAGTTACATCTTTCCCTTCAAGAAGCCTTTCGCTAAGGCTGTTCTTGTGGAATTGGCAAAGGGATATTTGGAAGCCCATAGAGTGCTATGGTGAAAAAGGAAATATCTTCCGTTGAAAACTGGAAAGAAGCTTTCTGAGAAACTGCTCTGTGTTCTGTTAATTCATCTCACAAAGTTAAATCTTTCCCTTCAAGAAGCCTTTCGCTAAGGCTGTTCTTGTGGAATTGGCAAAGGGATATTTGGAAACCCATAGAGGGCTATGGTGAAAAAGGAAATATCTTCCGTTCAAAACTGGAAAGAAGCTTTCTGAGAAACTGCTCTGTGTTCTGATAATTCATCTCACAGAGTTACATCTTTCCCTTCAAGAAGCCTTTCGCTAAGGCTGTTCTTGTGGAATTGGCAAAGGGATATTTGGAAGCCCATAGAGGGCTATGGTGAAAAAGGAAATATCTTCCGTTCAAAACTGGAAAGAAGCTTTCTGAGAAACTGCTCTGTGTTCTGTTAATTCATCTCACAGAGTTACATCTTTCCCTTCAAGAAGCCTTTCGCTAAGGCTGTTCTTGTGTAATTGGCAAAGGGATATTTGGAAGCCCATAGAGGGCTATGGTGAAAAAGGAAATATCTTCCGTTCAAAACTGGAAACAAGCTTTCTGAGAAACTGCTCTGTGTTCTGTTAATTCATCTCACAGAGTTACATCTTTCCCTTCAAGAAGCCTTTCGCTAAGGCTGTTCTTGTGGAATTGGCAAAGGGATATTTGGAAGCCCATAGAGTGCTTTGGTGAAAAAGGAAATATCTTCCGTTCAAAACTGGAAAGAAGCTGTCTGAGAAACTGCTCTGTGTTCTGTTAATTCATCTCACAGAGTTACATCTTTCGCATCAAGAAGCCTTTCGCTAAGGCTGTTCTTGTGGAATTGGCAAAGGGATATTTGGAAGCCCATAGAGTGCTATGGTGAAAAAGGAAATATCTTCCGTTCAAAACTGGAAAGAAGCTTTCTGAGAAACTGCTCTGTGTTGTCTGAAATCATCTGACAGAGTTACATCTTTCCCTTCAAGAAGTCTTTCGCTAAGGCTGTTCTTGTGGAATTGGCAAAGGATATTTGGAAGCCCATAGAGGGCTATGGTGAAAAAGGAAATATCTTCCGTTCAAAACTGGAAACAAGCTTTCTGAGAAACTGCTCTGTGTTCTGCTAATTCATCTCACAGAGTTACATCTTTCCCTTCAAGAAGCCTTTCGCTAAGGCTGTTCTTGTGGAATTGGCAAAGGGATATTTGGAAGCCCATAGAGGGCTATTTTGAAAAAGTAAATATCTTCCGTTCAAAACTGGAAAGAAGCTTTCTGAGAAACTGCTCTGTGTTCTGTTAATTCATCTCACAGAGTTACATCTTTCCCTTCAAGAAGCCTTTCGCTAAGGCTGTTCTTCTGGAATTGGCAAAGGGATATTTGGAAGCCCATAGAGGGCTATGACGAAAAAGGAAATACCTTCAGTTCAAAACTGGAAAGAAGCTTTCTGAGAAACTGCTCTGTGTTCTGTTAATTCATCTCACAGAGTTACATCTTTCCCTTCAAGAAGCCTTTCGCTAAGGCTGTTCTTGTGGAATTGGCAAAGGGATATTTGGAAGCCCATAGAGGGCTATGGTGAAAAAGGAAATATCTTCCGTTCAAAACTGGAAAGAAGCTTTCTAAGAAACTGCTCTGTGTTCTGTTAATTCATCTCACAGAGATACATCTTTCCCTTCAAGAAGCCTTACGCTAAGGCTGTTCTTGTGGAATTGGCAAACGGTATTTGGGAGCCCATAGAGGGCTATGGTGAAAAAGGAAATATCTTCCGTTCAAAACTGGAAAGTAGCTTTCTGAGAAACTGCTCTGTGTTCTGTTAATTCATCTCACAGAGTTACATCTTTCCCTTCAATAAACCTTTCGCTAAGGCTGTTCTTGTGGACTTCGCATAGGGATATTTGGAAGCCCATAGAGGGCTATGGTGAAAAAGGAAATATCTTCCGTTCAAAACTGGAAAGAAGCTTTCTGAGAAACTGCTCTGTGTTCTGTTAATTCATCTCACAGAGTTACATCTTTCCCTTCAAGAAGCCTTTCGCTAAGGATGTTCTTGTGGAATTGGCAAAGGGATATTTGGAAGCCCATAGAGGGCTATGGTGAAAAAGGAAATATCTTCCGTTCAAAACTGGAAAGAAGCTTTCTGAGAAACTGCTCTGTGTTCTGTTAATTCATCTCACAGAGTTACATCTTTCCCTTCAAGAAGCCTTTCGCTAAGGCTGTTCATGTGGAATTGGCAAAGGGATATTTGGAAGCCCTTAGAGGGCTATGGTGAAAAAGGAAATATCTTCCGTTGAAAACTGGAAAGAAGCTTTCAGAGAAACTGCTCTGTGTTCTCTTAATTCATCTCACAGAGTTACATCTTTCCCTTCAAGAAGCCTTTGGCTAAGGCTGTTCTTGTGGAATTGGCAAAGGGATATTTGGAAGCCCATAGAGTGCTATGGTGAAAAAGGAAATATCTTCCGTTCAAAACTGGAAAGAAGCATTCTGAGAAACTGCTCTGTGTTCTGTTAATTCATCTCACAGAGTTACATCTTTCCCTTCAAGAAGCCTTTCGCTAAGGCTGTTCTTGTGGAATTGGCAAAGGGATATTTGGAAGCCCATAGAGTGCTACGGTGAAAAAGGAAATATCTTCCGTTCAAAACTGGAAAGAAGCTTTCTGAGAAACTGCTCTGTGTTCTGTTAATTCATCTCACAGAGTTACATCTTTCCCTTCAAGAAGCCTTTCGCTAAGGCTGTTCTTGTGGAATTGGCAAAGGGATATTTGGAAGCCCTTAGAGGGCTATGGTGAAAAAGGAAATATCTTCCGTTGAAAACTGGAAAGAAGCTTTCTGAGAAACTGCTCTGTGTTCTGTTAATTCATCTCACAGAGTTACATCTTTCCCTTCAAGAAGCCTTTCGCTAAGGCTGTTCTTGTGGAATTGGCAAAGGGATATTTGGAAGCCCATAGAGTGCTATGGTGAAAAAGGAAATAACTTCCGTTCAAAACTGGAAAGAAGCTTTCTGAGAAACTGCTCTGTGTTCTGTTAATTCATCTCACAGAGTTACATCTTTCCCTTCAAGAAGCCTTTCGCTAAGGCTGTTCTTGTGGAATTGGCAAAGGGATATTTGGAAGCCCATAGAGGGCTATGGTGAAAAAGGAAATATCTTCCGTTCAAAACTGGAAAGAAGCTTTCTGAGAAACTGCTCTGTGTTCTGTTAATTCATCTCACAGAGTTACATCTTTCCCTTCAAGAAGCCTTTCGCTAAGGCTGTTCTTGTGGAATTGGCAAAGGGATATTTGGAAGCCCATAGAGGGCTATGGTGAAAAAGGAAATATCTTCCGTTGAAAACTGGAAAGAAGCTTTCTGAGAAACTGCTCTGTGTTCTGTTAATTCATCTCACAAAGTTACATCTTTCCCTTCAAGAAGCCTTTCGCTAAGGCTGTTCTTGTGGAATTGGCAAAGGGATATTTGGAAACCCATAGAGGGCTATGGTGAAAAAGTAAATATCTTCCGTTCAAAACTGGAAAGAAGCTTTCTGAGAAACTGCTCTGTGTTCTGTTAATTCAACTCACAGAGATACATCTTTCCCTTCAAGAAGCCTTTCGCTAAGGCTGTTCTTGTGGAATTGGCAAAGGGTAATTGGGAGCCCATAGAGGGCTATGGTGAAAAAGGAAGTATCTTCCGTTCAAAACTGGAAAGAAGCTTTCTGAGAAACTGCTCTGTGTTCTGTTAATTCATCTCACAGAGTTACATCTTTCCCTTCAAGAAGCCTTTCGCTAAGGCTGTTCTTGTGGAATTGGCAAAGGGATATTTGGAAGCCCTTAGAGGGCTATGGTGAAAAAGGAAATAACTTCCGTTCAAAACTGGAAAGAAGCTTTCTGAGAAACTGCTCTGTGTTCTGTTAATTCATCTCACAGAGTTACATCTTTCCCTTCAAGAAGCCTTTCGCTAAGGCTGTTCTTGTGGAATTGGCAAAGGGATATTTGGAAGCCCATAGAGTGCTTTGGTGAAAAAGGAAATATCTTCCGTTCAAAACTGGAAAGAAGCTGTCTGAGAAACTGCTCTGTGTTCTGTTAATTCATCTCACAGAGTTACATCTTTCCCATCAAGAAGCCTTTCGCTAAGGCTGTTCTTGTGGAATTGGCAAAGGGATATTTGGAAGCCCATAGAGTGCTATGGTGAAAAACGAAATATCTTCCGTTCACAACTGGAAAGAAGCTGTCTGAGAAACTGCTCTGTGTTCTGTTAATTCATCTCACAGAGTTACATCTTTCCCATCAAGAAGCCTTTCGCTAAGGCTGTTCTTGTGGAATTGGCAAAGGGATATTTGGAAGCCCATAGAGTGCTATGGTGAAAAAGGAAATATCTTCCGTTCAAAACTGGAAAGAAGCTTTCTGAGAAACTGCTCTGTGTTGTCTGAAATCATCTGACAGAGTTACATCTTTCCCTTCAAGAAGTCTTTCGCTAAGGCTGTTCTTGTGGAATTGGCAAAGGATATTTGGAAGCCCATAGAGGGCTATGGTGAAAAAGGAAATATCTTCCGTTCAAAACTGGAAACAAGCTTTCTGAGAAACTGCTCTGTGTTCTGCTAATTCATCTCACAGAGTTACATCTTTCCCTTCAAGAAGCCTTTCGCTAAGGCTGTTCTTGTGGAATTGGCAAAGGGATATTTGGAAGCCCATAGAGGGCTATGGTGAAAAAGTAAATATCTTCCGTTCAAAACTGGAAAGAAGCTTTCTGAGAAACTGCTCTGTGTTCTGTTAATTCATCTCACAGAGTTACATCTTTCCCTTCAAGAAGCCTTTCGCTAAGGCTGTTCTTCTGGAATTGGCAAAGGGATATTTGGAAGCCCATAGAGGGCTATGACGAAAAAGGAAATACCTTCAGTTCAAAACTGGAAAGAAGCTTTCTGAGAAACTGCTCTGTGTTCTGTTAATTCATCTCACAGAGTTACATCTTTCCCTTCAAGAAGCCTTTCGCTAAGGCTGTTCTTGTGGAATTGGCAAAGGGATATTTGGAAGCCCATAGAGGGCTATGGTGAAAAAGGAAATATCTTCCGTTCAAAACTGGAAAGAAGCTTTCTAAGAAACTGCTCTGTGTTCTGTTAATTCATCTCACAGAGATACATCTTTCCCTTCAAGAAGCCTTACGCTAAGGCTGTTCTTGTGGAATTGGCAAACGGTATTTGGGAGCCCATAGAGGGCTATGGTGAAAAAGGAAATATCTTCCGTTCAAAACTGGAAAGTAGCTTTCTGAGAAACTGCTCTGTGTTCTGTTAATTCATCTCACAGAGTTACATCTTTCCCTTCAATAAACCTTTCGCTAAGGCTGTTCTTGTGGACTTCGCATAGGGATATTTGGAAGCCCATAGAGGGCTATGGTGAAAAAGGAAATATCTTCCGTTCAAAACTGGAAAGAAGCTTTCTGAGAAACTGCTCTGTGTTCTGTTAATTCATCTCACAGAGTTACATCTTTCCCTTCAAGAAGCCTTTCGCTAAGGATGTTCTTGTGGAATTGGCAAAGGGATATTTGGAAGCCCATAGAGGGCTATGGTGAAAAAGGAAATATCTTCCGTTCAAAACTGGAAAGAAGCTTTCTGAGAAACTGCTCTGTGTTCTGTTAATTCATCTCACAGAGTTACATCTTTCCCTTCAAGAAGCCTTTCGCTAAGGCTGTTCATGTGGAATTGGCAAAGGGATATTTGGAAGCCCTTAGAGGGCTATGGTGAAAAAGGAAATATCTTCCGTTGAAAACTGGAAAGAAGCTTTCAGAGAAACTGCTCTGTGTTCTCTTAATTCATCTCACAGAGTTACATCTTTCCCTTCAAGAAGCCTTTGGCTAAGGCTGTTCTTGTGGAATTGGCAAAGGGATATTTGGAAGCCCATAGAGTGCTATGGTGAAAAAGGAAATATCTTCCGTTCAAAACTGGAAAGAAGCATTCTGAGAAACTGCTCTGTGTTCTGTTAATTCATCTCACAGAGTTACATCTTTCCCTTCAAGAAGCCTTTCGCTAAGGCTGTTCTTGTGGAATTGGCAAAGGGATATTTGGAAGCCCATAGAGTGCTACGGTGAAAAAGGAAATATCTTCCGTTCAAAACTGGAAAGAAGCTTTCTGAGAAACTGCTCTGTGTTCTGTTAATTCATCTCACAGAGTTACATCTTTCCCTTCAAGAAGCCTTTCGCTAAGGCTGTTCTTGTGGAATTGGCAAAGGGATATTTGGAAGCCCTTAGAGGGCTATGGTGAAAAAGGAAATATCTTCCGTTGAAAACTGGAAAGAAGCTTTCTGAGAAACTGCTCTGTGTTCTGTTAATTCATCTCACAGAGTTACATCTTTCCCTTCAAGAAGCCTTTCGCTAAGGCTGTTCTTGTGGAATTGGCAAAGGGATATTTGGAAGCCCATAGAGTGCTATGGTGAAAAAGGAAATAACTTCCGTTCAAAACTGGAAAGAAGCTTTCTGAGAAACTGCTCTGTGTTCTGTTAATTCATCTCACAGAGTTACATCTTTCCCTTCAAGAAGCCTTTCGCTAAGGCTGTTCTTGTGGAATTGGCAAAGGGATATTTGGAAGCCCATAGAGGGCTATGGTGAAAAAGGAAATATCTTCCGTTCAAAACTGGAAAGAAGCTTTCTGAGAAACTGCTCTGTGTTCTGTTAATTCATCTCACAGAGTTACATCTTTCCCTTCAAGAAGCCTTTCGCTAAGGCTGTTCTTGTGGAATTGGCAAAGGGATATTTGGAAGCCCATAGAGGGCTATGGTGAAAAAGGAAATATCTTCCGTTGAAAACTGGAAAGAAGCTTTCTGAGAAACTGCTCTGTGTTCTGTTAATTCATCTCACAAAGTTACATCTTTCCCTTCAAGAAGCCTTTCGCTAAGGCTGTTCTTGTGGAATTGGCAAAGGGATATTTGGAAACCCATAGAGGGCTATGGTGAAAAAGTAAATATCTTCCGTTCAAAACTGGAAAGAAGCTTTCTGAGAAACTGCTCTGTGTTCTGTTAATTCAACTCACAGAGATACATCTTTCCCTTCAAGAAGCCTTTCGCTAAGGCTGTTCTTGTGGAATTGGCAAAGGGTAATTGGGAGCCCATAGAGGGCTATGGTGAAAAAGGAAGTATCTTCCGTTCAAAACTGGAAAGAAGCTTTCTGAGAAACTGCTCTGTGTTCTGTTAATTCATCTCACAGAGTTACATCTTTCCCTTCAAGAAGCCTTTCGCTAAGGCTGTTCTTGTGGAATTGGCAAAGGGATATTTGGAAGCCCTTAGAGGGCTATGGTGAAAAAGGAAATAACTTCCGTTCAAAACTGGAAAGAAGCTTTCTGAGAAACTGCTCTGTGTTCTGTTAATTCATCTCACAGAGTTACATCTTTCCCTTCAAGAAGCCTTTCGCTAAGGCTGTTCTTCTGGAATTGGCAAAGGGATATTTGGAAGCCCATAGAGGGCTATGACGAAAAAGGAAATACCTTCAGTTCAAAACTGGAAAGAAGCTTTCTGAGAAACTGCTCTGTGTTCTGTTAATTCATCTCACAGAGTTACATCTTACCCTTCAAGAAGCCTTTCGCTAAGGCTGTTCTTGTGGAATTGGCAAAGGGATATTTGGAGGCCCATAGAGGGCTATGGTGAAAAAGGAAATATCTTCCGTTCAAAACTGGAAAGAAGCTTTCTGAGAAACTGCTCTGTGTTCTGTTAATTCATCTCACAGAGTTACATCTTTCCCTTCAATAAGCCTTTCGCTAAGGCTGTTCTTGTGGACTTCGCATAGGGATATTTGGAAGCCCATAGAGGGCTATGGTGAAAAAGGAAATATCTTCCGTTCAAAACTGGAAAGAAGCTTTCTGAGAAACTGCTCTGTGTTCTGTTAATTCATCTCACAGAGTTACATCTTTCCCTTCAAGAAGCCTTTCGCTAAGGATGTTCTTGTGGAATTGGCAAAGGGATATTTGGAAGCCCATAGAGGGCTATGGTGAAAAAGGAAATATCTTCCGTTCAAAACTGGAAAGTAGCTTTCTGAGAAACTGCTCTGTGTTCTGTTAATTCATCTCACAAAGTTACATCTTTCCCTTCAAGAAGCATTTCGCTAAGGCTGTTCATGTGGAATTGGCAAAGGGATATTTGGAAGCCCTTAGAGGGCTATGGTGAAAAAGGAAATATCTTCCGTTCAAAACTGGAAAGAAGCTTTCTGAGAAACTGCTCTGTGTTCTGTTAATTCATCTCACAGAGTTACATCTTTCCCTTCAAGAAGCCTTTCGCTAAGGCTGTTCTTGTGGAATTGGCAAAGGGATATTTGGAAGCCCATAGAGTGCTATGGTGAAAAAGGAAATATCTTCCGTTCAAAACTGGAAAGAAGCTTTCTGAGAAACTGCTCTGTGTTCTGTTAATTCATCTCACAGAGTTACATCTTTCCCTTCAAGAAGCCTTTCGCTAAGGCTGTTCTTGTGGAATTGGCAAAGGGATATTTGGAAGCCCATAGAGGGCTATGGTGAAAAAGGAAATATCTTCCGTTCAAAACTGGAAAGAAGCTTTCTGAGAAACTGCTCTGTGTTCTGTTAATTCATCTCACAGAGTTACATCTTTCCCTTCAAGAAGCCTTTCGCTAAGGCTGTTCTTGTGGAATTGGCAAAGGGATATTTGGAAGCCCATAGAGTGCTATGGTGAAAAAGGAAATAACTTCCGTTCAAAACTGGAAATAAGCTTTCTGAGAAACTGCTCTGTGTTCTGTTAATTCATCTCACAGAGTTACATCTTTCCCTTCAAGAAGCCTTTCGCTAAGGC